>NC_133653.1:72818828-73418828 GCF_009905375.1 Apium graveolens | reverse complement strand
ATTAAAGTATCGTTTTACAACCTTAAAAGGTGGGGTTTGAGTGCTGACTAAATGAGGTTTGATAGGGATAAATAAGTCCTGATTTTATAATTAATGGGCTACTAGGCCCAATATAAAGATGTATGATATTCAGACCAGAAAGGTTAAGCCTGATGGATCAGATCAGGTCTGGTCGAATAAAAATGGCCCAAAAGCCCTGATTATTAATTAATTTCGTAATTAATTAATAAGGGAAAAATCAGCTGTTGAGAAGAGTCCTGATAAGGATATAAATCCTTATAGATAAGCCTCAAGGGGACCTAAAAGGATAAGGAATCAGTTTCCTACTATCTAGGACTCCAAAGTCCATTCTAATTATGAGACTTGCCCACCAAGTCTCCTATACCAAGTCCAATTCAAGGACCACCAACATCTATATAAGGGGTCTCACCCCCACCAATCAGAACTACGTTTTTTGACTTGATCCTTGGCAATCAGCAAGGTACGTAGGCATCTTGTTAAGGCAGATTGAGTCACGAAACACAAGAGCAGTCAAATCGAGCCTTGGAGCTCACGTTCCTTAGTATTAAATACAGCAATTATATATAGTAGTTTTAATCCATAACATTTGGCGCCGTCTGTGGGAAAAACGGAACAACAACCATGGCGAGAACACGGAGAACAACCAGCACTCTGGAGGAGGGAACACCATCAGGGACAACCCAGGTGATTTCATCAACCGTGGAGGTTCCTCCCCATTCAACTTATGCATCTACTCAGGGGGAAGCTCAGACAGGGGCAACTCATCCTCAGCCACAAGGGACAACTCCCCCGACTATTCAAGGTACGAATCCTCAAGTTCAACAAATACATATACCTGTGAATTCTCGACCCGTCGGGTATGAATATTCAACTATTGTTACTACTAACCCCCCTTATGGGATGCCCCTTCACCCTGAGGTTGGAGGAAGTGGATATGCTGGGCGAAGCGAAGCACGAGGGCGGTCACCCCCCTATATACGAGGTTTGGATCCTATCCCTGAGGATCGGGAATTTTCTGGTCCATACACTGAGAGAGACTCCGAATCTTCGGATGATGAAGTGGCCCCGAGAAGGAGGCGTCCTGGAAAAGAGCCAATGGCCGATGGAAGGCAACGCCCTCAAAGCACCCCAGGGGCGAATCCCCAAGAAGTGCAGGAAAAGATCAGGGCTCATGAGGCTGAAATCCAAAGGCTGAGGCGTGATTTGGAGGCTCACCAAGCCACCAGACCCCACATACCTCCTAGGGGGAGAAATCCTCCTCCTATCATAGACCTGGATGGTCCGGTAAGAAGAAGGGCTGCTGTCCCAAGAACTGATCCAAGCAATCTCCTTCCCCTTGGAGATCCTGATGATCCAATTCCACCCTTCACAGAAGAGATAATGAATGCCCATATCTCAAGAAAATTCAAGATGCCCACTATCAAAGCCTATGATGGCACGGGAGACCCCGCTAATCATGTTAGGACATTCTCTAATGCACTGCTGCTGCAACCCGTGAATGATGCTATAAAATGTCGGGCCTTCCCTCAAACCCTGTCGGGTATGGCTCAAAGATGGTATAGTCGCCTACCCCCAAATTCTATTGGATCATTCAGAGAATTAAGTCAGGCTTTTATTAAGCAATTCATCAGTGGAAGAGTCCATGAGAAAAGTTCAGCATCTCTTATGAGTCTTGTGCAGGGAGCTAAAGAATCCTTAAGAGATTACCTAAATCATTTTACAAAGGAGGCTTTAAAAGTCCCAGACCTTGATGATAAGGTAGCCATGATAGCACTGCAACAAGGAACTAGGGATGAGTTTTTCAAGATGTCTTTGGCCAAACGACCTCCTGAGAGCATGTTGCAGCTCCAAGAGAGGGCAGGGAAGTATATCAAGGTTGAAGAAAGTATGAGGAAGACCGTAGTAAGTAATGAGCCCACTGGAGGCAAGAAACGAAAAACTGATTTGGAGTATATCGCTAAGGATAAATATCCTAGAACTGAACAAAACCCTGATTCAACCCCCAAGAAGGGAGGACCTGGGCAAAAGTTCACTGAATACGCTAAGCTGAATGCTCCCAGAAGTCAGATTTTGATGGAGATTGAGAAAGACAGAGATATTCGCTGGCCTAAGCCCTTGAAGGCTGATCCCGCCAAGCTAGATAAGGGCAAGTATTGCAGGTTTCACAAAGATGTTGGCCATGACACCGATGAGTGTAGGCAGTTGAAAGATGAAATTGAGTTTTTGATTCGAAAAGGAAGACTGAACAAGTATACTGGAGATGGAGGAGACAGAAATAATAATGGAAGGAAGAACTTTGAAGATCGTAGGAGGGACCAAGATGATCAGGGGCGGAATCCCCAACCTAGAGGACCAGTTATAAACACCATTTATGGACGGCCGAGACCTCGAGGGCCTGTGATAAACACGATCTTTGGAGGTCCAACTGCTGCTGGATTGTCCAAAAATTCCAGAAAGGCATATACTAGAGAGGTTATGCATATTGTTGGAGAAGCCCCGAAGAGGGCCAGGACAGAAGTAACATTGGCTTTTGATGATTCCGACCTAGAGGGTGTGAAGTTTCCCCATGACGACCCGCTGGTCATAACGCCGATAATAGGAAATAGCCCGGTTAAGAGGGTCCTTGTGGATAATGGTGCTTCTGTGGATATCTTGCTCCACGACACCTTTCTAAGGATGGGGTATAACGACTCCCAGTTGACACCAACCGACATGCCGATATATGGATTTGCTGGAGTAGAATGTCCTGTGGAAGGGATAATTAAATTGCCAACCACCATAGGTACGGAGCCAAGGCAAGCAACGCAGATGCTGGATTTTGTGGTGGTAAAGGCTAGTTCAACTTATAATGCTATCATGGGGAGAACAGGGATACATGCCTTCAAGGCAGTCCCCTCTTCCTACCATTCAGTCATGAAGTTTCCCACCCGAAACGGGATTGGAGAAGAGAGAGGAGATCAAAAACTGGCTAGAAGCTGTTATGTGGCCTCTTTGAGGGCAGATGGAGTCGGGGGGCAGGTTCTTCCTATTGAAGATATGGATGTTCGAGAAAATGATGAGAATAGAGGAAGGCCAGCAGAAGAATTGGTTTCGGTTCCTTTAGATCCCAAGAATCCTGAGAGGATGACTTTCATTGGAGCTACATTAGAGGAGCCCCTTAGAGGGAAGTTAGTGAAATTTTTGCAAGAAAATAGTGATGTGTTTGCATGGTCAGCAGCTGATATGCCAGGCATAGACCCGGAGTTAATTACCCACAAGTTAAACGTGGATCCAAGCCGGAAGACAGTGAAACAAAAGAAAAGAAATTTTGCCCCGGAAAGACAAGAGGCTATAAAGCAGGAAGTGGAAAAGCTCTTAGAGGCTGGTTTCATTGAGGAGATTCAATTTCCGGAGTGGTTAGCAAACCCTGTAATGGTGAAGAAGGCTAATGGAAAGTGGAGGATGTGTATAGACTTCACCGATCTGAATGATGCATGCCCCAAAGACTGTTTTCCGCTGCCTAGAATTGATACTTTGATTGATGCCACCGCTGGACATGAGATGCTAAGTTTCATGGATGGGTTTAGCGGATACAACCAGATCAAAATGCATAAGGATGACATTCCAAAGGTATCATTTATCACTGACTTTGGTGTTTATTGTTATCTTGTTATGGCGTTTGGTCTCAAGAATGCAGGAGCCACCTATCAAAGGTTGGTGAATAAAATTTTTAAGGATCTTATTGGGAAGACTATGGAAGTCTATGTTGATGACATGCTAGTCAAGAGTCTAGTAAAGACTGATCATATAACCCATTTGAGGGAAGCTTTTGAGGTCCTGAGGTACCACAAGATGATGTTGAATCCCACGAAGTGTGCTTTCGGAGTAGGATCTGGAAAATTCTTGGGATTGATGGTCTCAAAGAGGGGAATTGAGGCTAACCCCGATAAAATAAAGGCAATCCTGGACATGGAACCCCCAAAAACTGTCAAGGATGTTCAGAAACTCACAGGAAGGGTTGCTGCGCTAGGACGATTCATCTCCAAGTCAGGAGACAAGTGCTTGTCATTCTTCAAGTCATTAAAGAACATTAAAGACTTTGTATGGAGTGAGGAAAATCAGAAGGCATTTGAAGAGTTAAAGAAGTATATGGGCCAGGCCCCGTTGTTGGCCAAGCCAGTTCTGGGTGAAGTTTTATTCTTGTACTTGGCTGTTTCAGAAAGCGCCTTGAGCGCGGTGTTGGTTAAGGAGGAACTGAAAGTCCAGAAACCCGTATACTATGTCAGCAAAATTTTGCATGGTGCTGAGTTGAATTATTCAGCCATTGAGAAATTCGCTTTAGCCTTGGTAATGGCTTCAAGAAAGCTGCGTCCTTATTTTCAAGCTTACCAAATTGAAGTGCTAACAAATCAGCCACTGAGAAATATCATTCACAGTCCCAAGGCAAGTGGGAGACTGATTAAGTGGGCAATAGAGTTGGGAGAGTTCGATCTCAAGTATAAGCCACGTATGGCCATAAAAGCCCAGACACTAGCTGACTTCGTGGTGGAATGTACCATACCCAACCAAGAAGTCGGGGGGCAGGAAGATACCACACCTCAAGACAAGGGAGTCGACAATGGGGACAAGGAGAAAGAATATTGGGTTCTCTATTTTGATGGAGCATCAAAAACAAATTCCAGTGGAGCAGGGTTGGTTTTGCAAAGCCCTGATGGATTCTTAATTGAGTATGCCATGAAGCTAGACTTCCCAACCACAAACAATGAGGCAGAGTATGAAGCCCTGATTGCTGGCCTTGGTCTAGCTGGGACACTTAGAGTCAAAAACTTAAAGGTCCGTGGAGACTCGAAGTTGATCATATCCCAGGTAAAGGGAGAATTTGAAGCAAGGGATGATACGATGGCAAAGTATGTTCGCCTAGTAAGGGTTGTGATGACCCAATTTAATGAATGCCATGTTGAACACATTCCAAGGGAAGAAAATGCTAAAGCAGATGCGCTATCAAAGTTTGCTTCATCTGAGATTGAAGAAAGTTCAGGAAGTGTGTACTTCCGTGTTTTGAAGACACGAAGCATAGATGTTAAGCTTGTGGCTCCCGTAGGCTTGGGGACGTCATGGATTGATCCCATCAAGGCTCACATTCAGACCGGTTGGTTGCCAAGCGATACAATTGAGGCACGGAAGTTAACTGTTCGAGCACTAAGGTACTCTTTGATAGATGGGATTCTATATAAAAGATCTTTCGTGGTTCCTTACTTGAGGTGTCTCAGGCCCGATGAGGCACGCTTAGCTCTTGAGGAAGTGCATGGAGGTATTTGTGGGCAACACTTGGGGGGCAGGGCCTTGGCTCATAAGATAACTCATTTAGGCTTCTATTGGCCAGAAATGATGGTTGATGCCAAAGAATATGTAAAGAAGTGTGATCGTTGTCAGAAGCATGCACCAGTCGCCAGACAACCCCCCGAGATGCTGACCTCTATCAACTCACCTATTCCCTTTGCTATGTGGGGGATGGATATTCTAGGGCCTTTTCCTATGGCCACAGCACAAAGGAAGTTTCTGATTGTAGCCATTGATTATTTCACCAAGTGGATCGAAGCCAAACCTTTGGCCAAAATCACAACTAAGCAGGTTGCACAATTCCTGTGGGAAATCATTATGTGCCGATATGGAATTCCCCGTATCCTCGTCACTGACAATGGAACACAATTCAACAACGAGGAATTCAAGAAGTATTGCGAAGAAAATGAAATTGAGTTACGGTTCACCTCTGTGGCTCACCCGCAAGCCAATGGGCAAGCGGAGGTAGAAAATCGGATAATCCTGGATGGACTAAAGAAGAGGATCGAAAAGTCAAGAAATAACTGGGTGGATGAGATACTTCCCATATTGTGGGCCTATAGGACTACCTGTAGAGTCACGACAAATGCAACTCCTTTCATGTTGGCATATGGGGCGGAAGCAGTAGTTCCCGTGGAGATATCACATTCTTCTCCAAGGATTCAGGCTTTTGATGAAAAAGAAAATGAGGAAGGGCAGAAGTTAGCCCTGGATTTAATCGATGAAGTGCGAGATAAAGCACATGCAAAGATAGTAGAATATCAGAAAAAGGCTTCATTCTACTACAACCTAAGGGTTAAAGAGAGGTTTTTCAAACAAGGTGACCTAGTCTTGAGAAAAATAGAGGCTTCTGGTGTCGGACAGAAAGGAAAGCTTGCCCCAAATTGGGAAGGGCCGTATAGAGTCAAGAGCGTTCAGGGTAGAGGAACCTACAAGCTGGAGACTATGGATGGTTTTGAAGTCCCGAGAACCTGGCACGCACAAAACCTGAAGGTTTACTACGTGTGAGATGATCGAAGTACGATTCTCACTCGTCAGGATGGCGAGTAGGTTGAAAAGCACCTTGAAGCTTTGCTTGCTTAGGATTTATATGTTTTAGTTTTATTACGAAATTTATTAAGACTTGTGTAAGGGACGAATCCCAGACAATTTTATGAAATTCATAAGTTCTTCAAAGTATGTTTGTGGCCTAACAAATAAAAATCAAATGCATGGATGCAAGCATAAAAGGTGATAAATGAAATAGATCTGATAGATGTTACAAAAGTTTGATAAATAAAGTCTCGAAAATAAAAAAAAGCCACGCAGGGCTGAAAAAGCTCTAAGGAGCTGAAGTACCCTCGGCATCCATATCATCGTCCTCTCCACTCTCGCTGGATGTCTCTGTCGTCTCGGAGGAGGAGGAAGAGCTGTCATCCTCAGCAGGTCTGGAAGAAGACTCGGGAGGAGGAAGGAGTGGATCCTGAGGAACATGGTCTGAGACAACTACTCGGGTACGAAACCTCTGTAGCAAAGCCTCGTCATCAGGGCAGATATAGTCCGCCGGGTTAATATCAGGACAAGCCCCGTTCACGGTCCCAAGGGCCGTGTCCCAACCAGTCCTAAAAAACTCGGGAAAGACTGAATCATCCCTAGTCCTCATAGATTGGGCAAACTCCTCCGAGTCCAGATAGTTGTCTATAGCCTTATCCTTATCCGCCCGAAGTACCACCAGCTCGGCGTTAGACTCTCCGAGTTCTTCCTCCTTGCGCTTGAGCTTCTTCTCCAGGGTAGCATACTTCTTCTGCTGCCTCCTGAGGGCATTATCGGCCTTATCAGAAGCCTGCTTCCATGATTCGGCTTGCCTCACAGCGCTTTGAAAGTAGGCGTTAGACTGAAACAAAATAATTAACAAAGTATAAGGCAAGAAAGTGCTACAAGAACGAGAAATAAGTTTAAAAAAGAGAAGGCATACCGAAGCCAGAGATTGGGCTCCCATGAGCTTAATCCTCTCAAGGTCAGGGGTGGCCACCACATCAGTAAAGTCCTTTGGAGTCACGCTATGGTAGGATCAATCCCAAGCATGCTTCGTGGAACCAACCACGGTATCCCCTCGGCGGAATCCCCAGAGAGGCTGAAAGGCGCCTGTAGCAGCACCAGCAGGGGCAGCAGCAGTGATAGGAGCATTATGGCCCTCAGCTCCTTCAGTTGAAGCCTCCCCCATAGGCTCCTTGTGCTTTCTCAAGAAGATAGGCTCTGTCGCCTTTCCTCGGGTGTCTAGGCCTGCTAACCGAGCTTTCTTCATCCTAGCTGTTTCCTCGACCAAGGGGACATTGTCCTCGTTAATCTCCTTAGCAGCTGAAACAAAGCAAAAGACAAAATAAGTGATGTTAATAATGCGTGAAATAAAGAAAAATTGAGAAGGGAAGAGAAATACCCTGTTGAGAAACAGAGGATAGTCCCACATGAATCAGGGAAAACTCTTCTAAAAGAGTCCAGCTGGTGGTGGTGCCATCATCCTGAGTGAGCCCATTGTAAATGATAGTTTCTTCAGGAGTTAAGTGAATGGATTTGAGGCTACCATCACTGACCTTCCCGAAGGAAGATCGAAAGAGCGTGCCCCAGTCGCCATTCTCCCAACGTAACCCAACGAAACTATTCCTCCAATTTGGATTATTATCAGGAATAGAGGCGCTATTAAAGATATGTTTGCTTTTGGGCCTTTGTTTGACATAAACCCAGCCACAAATATTGGAAGAACTATTGTAACATTGAAAGACTTTCCTAAAAACGGCTACAGAAAGAGGAAAGCCCTCCCTAAGACAACAAACCATAAAACATAGAATATTCCTCCAGGCGTTTGGAGGAAGCTGACACGGGTTGATTTGTAAGTCAGCCAAAAGATGAGGGATAAAAGGATGGAAAGGGAACCTAAGCCCAGCATTAAGGGCGTCGGTGTAGATGAAGAGAGTATCGGGCCTCCAGTGGCAAGTACGGTCACCACCAGAGACTGGAACTAGTCTAAAGGGGGGAGGGACGTTATAACGAGCATTTAGTTTATTGAAATCTATGTTATGCCAAGTATTACAGTGATTAAAGGAGTCGAGATGTGCAGTGGAAGGATATTCAACCCCCCTAGTATTAATCATATCAATTAAAGACATATATGAAGAGCGGATCTCGATATCCTTACCTCATTTTGAAGCCGAGGCTATCTTGGCCGCCCTCTCGGAACTCTTGTCAGCCATCTAGTAAAGACTGGAAAAGACTTGGGAGGAGGAAGGAGTGGATTTGAGAGAGGAGAAGATTAGGAAGTTTTGAGATGAAGAGAAATGAAATGAGAGGTGTGAAGAAGCACACTCTCATCCCACCTATATATAGGAGAAATAAGTGGATAATGGGCCTTAAAAAGCCCATTTTGGCCCAAAGTAAGGAATATTCTGGAATGTTCTACAAGGAATTGAAAGAATTAAGGGAAACTTTCTAGAAAAATCCAGAAACATTTGGAAATTCCATAAAAACCTCGAAAATTCCAGAAGGTTCTAAAATTTTTTTTAGACCAGCCCCAGAATTATTGGGCCTGTGGGTACAAGAAGCCCAGATTCAGAAAAAGGCCCAGACCTAAGGCCCAGGTATAAAAGCCCTGTTTGAGGCCCTAATATCTTTTTGAATGGGCCCAAAGATTAGCCCAATAAAACCAGCCCAGAAAAGGGCCCAAATAGTTGAAAATCAAAGGCCCAAAAAGGAAAAACCCACTGAATGGTTGGCCCAAAAGAATCTAGGCCCAAATCAAAAAAAGAGAGAGTCCAGCCCAAACATATGGCCCAACTTCAAGATAAAAGGATATGAAAATGATCATTTCTTACTCATTCGACTAGAAATCAAATGAAAACCCTGGTCGAATCAATCCTGCTTAAAAAAGCTTCGATCAAGGCACAATATGGAGGTTAATTCGGTCAAGAAAAGAATCCTGACCAAAAATTCCTGATCGAAAAAGGAAGAAAAGAATATTTTGTTTCATTCGACCAGAATGCCTGAATGATTTCTGACCTTTTTTCCTGACCCTGTCGACCAGGAAGCAAGGTAAAAACCTGGTCGAATAGAACCTGCCCGAATTTTTGTCGATCTGGGCTTAAAAGAAAGGCTAAATCGGTCAAAAAATGTATTCTGACCGAAAATCCTAGTCGAAGATTTCTGTTCAAAAGAAAAAAAAAAAAAAAAAAAGGGGGAAAAATCCTGGCCGAAATTCGACCAGGACTTCTGCTCGAAACACTCCTGCTCGAAAAGCTGTCGACCAGGGCAATATGGGGGTTAATTCGACCAGGATCCTGGTCGAATGGATTCCTGGTCGAAAATTATATAAAAAAAAAAAGAAAGAAAAGGAAGAAAAATCCTGGAAAATCACAAAAAAAATAAGGAAATTCCTTAAATAATTTCTGAAAAATATTAATATTTTCAGAAATAAGGAATAAATCCAGAAAATTAGGATAAATCCCAGAAATTAAGGGAAAAATCCAGAAAAAATAAGGAAATTCCTTAAATAATTTCTGAAAAATATTAATATTTTCAGAAATAAGGAATAAATCCAGAAAATTAGGATAAATCCCAGAAATTAAGGGAAAAATCCAGAAAAAATAAGGAAATTCCTTAAATAATTTCTAAAAAATATTAATATTTTCAGAAATAAGGAATAAATCCAGAAAAATTAGGATAAATCCCAGAAATTAAGGGAAAATCCAGAAAAATTAGGATAAATCCCAGAAATTAAGGGAAAAATCCAGAAAAATTAAGGGAAAAATCCAGAAAAATTAAGGGAAAAATCCAGAAAATTAGGGAAAAATCCAGAAGATTAGGATAAATCCCAGAAATTAGGGAAAAATCCCAGAAAATTAGGGAAAATTCCAGAAAATTAGGGAAAATTCCTGGAAATTAAGATAATTTCTGAATAAAAGGAAGATTCGTTGTAAATGTGTAGGTCGCTCCACACTTTACGCAAAAACGAAACCCTGTAAGGGAACGAATAGATTTAACTTCTGCGAAACCTAATCAATGTTTCCCAAAAGTTGGGGGGCAAATGATAGGGATAAATAAGTCCTGATTTTATAATTAATGGGCTGCTAGGCCCAATATAAAGATGTATGATATTCAGACCAGAAAGGTTAAGCCTGATGGATCAGATCAGGTCTGGTCGAATAAAAATGGCCCAAAAGCCCTGATTATTAATTAATTTCGTAATTAATTAATAAGGGAAAAATCAGCTGTTGAGAAGCGTCCTGATAAGGATATAAATCCTTATAGATAAGCCTCAAGGGGACCTAAAAGGATAAGGAATCAGTTTCCTACTATCTAGGACTCCAAAGTCCATTCTAATTATGAGACTTGCCCACCAAGTCTCCTATACCAAGTCCAATTCAAGGACCACCAATATCTATATAAGGGGTCTCACCCCCACCAATCAGAACTACGTTTTTTGACTTGATCCTTGGCAATCAGCAAGGTACGTAGGCATCTTGTTAAGGCAGATTGAGTCACGAAACACAAGAGCAGTCAAATCGAGCCTTGGAGCTCACGTTCCTTAGTATTAAATACAGCAATTATATATAGTAGTTTTAATCCATAACAAGGTTCATCAGTACAGTAAGTGTAAATAAGTTGACAGAATCTAGCAAAATAAACAACATCTCGATCCTCTGTCATCCTATCCCCAATAAAACCAATTAAAGCAGTTGCAAAATCAAAATGAGTTTGATTGAGAATTGCATACCCTATGTGCTGACTCAGAATTGGGATAGCATCAAAATTTGAACATTTGTTCCCAAAAGCTTTGGTGATGCAATCAAAGAAGAAACTCCATTCTCTTCTGATATTAGCCCGTTTCAACTGTCCAAGTTTCGTCAGACTCTTTTCATATCCCAATTCAGCCATTAACTCCCGAAGGGCTGAGTCCTCTGGAATTGAGAAAGTACAATCTTCTGGAAGATGTAAAGCCCTGCGTACTGTACCAGGAGTGACTACAAAGGATGAATCACCCACTTGAAAGATAATACTGGGAGTTCCACGTTTACCACCATCATCAAAAACTCCAGTCCTCCATAACCTCAGAACTTGTTGACTTGAAAATAATTCAGGCTGAGTTAAGGCGTACCCAACCTCACTATGTGCAAGAAGATCTTGCACAAAGTGCAATTCAGATGGAGCTTCAGCATGATCAAGAATTACAGCATAGTTGTTTGGAACAAACTTTGCTCCATCAATGATTAAATCCTTTGGTGCCATGTGAAAAAATATTGAGATTCAAGTATGCCTGTTAGGTGTTTGAGATAATGTCTGTATGAAAAACCAACGTGAGAAAGAAAGAGAAAGAGAGTAAAAGTAAGGAGAGAGATAAAGTATAAAGAAAATAAAAGATTAAAGAAATCTTCTCTCTGTTGTACTTATACTCTGAAAAAAATGTTACCGTTGGACACCTGTCAGACATGCAGTAATAACGGTCAGTTACTGGGCTCGAGAAAATAGGAATCATTACTTACCTAGTTGCCTTGTTTCAAGGAAAAATCGTTCCATTAATCAAGAGAAACAGTTTTAATTCAAAATTTAAACCATTAGTACTGATTGAATTATTTTTCACTGCATCATTGATATTCTGAAAATACATCACATGAAAATGACCAAGATAAATTAAAGAAGTAAGTGCTGAAAATGAATCAGAACTTAATATGAAACACAATATATATGGTCATCAGAACATCAATCAGGATTTTTCAACACAAGATGAAATAACTCAGAGACAAAATCTTGAAGTAAAAACAACTTTCATTAATATATCAAGACAATACATTTATGAATTTGAAATTTACATCAGTACTTATACAAGATTTTCCCTAAGCTTCTAATCCTAACATCAACAGCTTTAGTCCTGGCTAAGAAGCCTGACAAAGCTGAGGATGAAGAAGAACAGGAAGAAGACAAGATTAAGTCATCTTCCTCTTCCTATCGTCGACAAACAAGATGGCGAGTCGTATGATTCGCTCTTGCTGACGGATACGATGAAGGTGAAGGTCTCTTCGAACGGCCACCAGATCACGTTTGATAACCTCTGGAAATTGAATCCAGAGATTGTGAGGGATGTTGGTGATAGGGTAGGGAGTTGGAATTCCATTCAAAAAGACATGCACAGTCTCATCACCGTAATTGTAGAACCAGCCAAATTCAGCCATTTGTGATAGTAAATGAAAAACAAGACTGAATTTGTGATAAAAGTGTGATGAGAAGACTAATGTGAAGTGGTTGCTTATATAGGCAAGAGAATGCCAAGAGACGCAAATATATTTAATGCTGACAGGTAGAATTAATTCTACCTCGTCTCCCTAGACTTTGAAAAAGAATAACAGTCATTGGAGAGAGGAATCATGGTCTAGACCGCACAAGACACAAGAAACAGTCGACTGTTCAAGTACAAATACCATTAATCCTAATCATAGTGACTATTAATCTTCCACTTCAACATATTCTAATTCCAACTGAGACTGTTATCAAATTTTATTCACAGATAAGCCAAGTAAAGGATTAGACTGAGAAATCAGAACTTAGACCTATACCTGAACTTAACAGTCATCAGGACATAATTTATTAACTCGAAAAAGGAATGCCCATCTTAGTAAATACTCATACAAGTTCTGAGTTATGGACGTCAGAACTTAATCATCAGAACGTGTAACTTAGAACTTGTCCTCAGAATTTGTGCAATAATGACACTATGACTGTTTATCTAAAATAACATAGACCACCACAGAAAATTTTCATCATTCAGATGGAGTGATTAGTGTGTGCATTAAGCTAAAAACAGACAAAGAGTAAAGTCTGATTCACTTTAGTACATCGGTACTCCTTTGAGATCTAGAGTAAAAATGTGGAAGGGACGACCCAAGTGCATTGCTGGTATTAAGTAAATATGCATTAGAAAAGCAAAATATTTTCTTGGTGACTTTTCACACTCTATGATTACTGGAGAAATACTCTGAAAATAGCATAAATTCTGATAAACAGTCATGACTCACTTACACTGAGAAGCCACTGTAAAATAGAATTGCAAAAGATGCATAAAATTAGCACAAAACAGTTGAGATGGACTCAAGCATGAACTCATTCATCAGTAGGTTTCAGGACAATGACCGATATTTAGCAAAATTTGATTTTATTCTTTGATCTTTTTCCTTTTTCTTTTGATAAGTGAGATTTATCAGCAATTAGTACATTCAGCAGTTTTACTAGTATCAGAACTTAACAGATGAGTAGCATTATTCTAATTTGTGACTTAGTAATAAGATATACAAAGTAAACTTAACTAAGCTCAATTATCAGAATTTGATAGTGTCATAAGATTTCCACTGAAATAATTACTTCTTCCATGGAATCATTTGTTTATTGAAGACTACTATGTCAGTATCTAGCACAGTTATCCTCATAGGATTGAATAGGTACTAGAACAAACATATCGCTTATCAGAGTTTAGAAACATATATCAGACAACAGTCAGTACTTAAAGACATTTATCAATTAAGCACATAATACACAATGAGATTAATTCTGTAAATACTGAGCATAAAGTCTGATAACACAGAACAAGTCTAAGCAGATTTAGAGAAAGAACCTGAAACCATTCCAAGTTCATTTACCAATCTTGTAAAAGTAGCTTCACATAATGGTTTTGTGAAGATATCTGCCAATTGTTGATCTGTGGGAACAAAATGCAATTCCACTGTACCTTCATCCACATGTTCCCTGATGAAGTGGTACCTGATGCTGATGTGCTTTGTCATTGAGTGTTGAACTGGATTACCTGTCATAGCAATAGCACTTTGATTATCACAGTAAATAGGGATTTTGAAATATGTTAACCCATAATCCAGTAACTGATTCTTCATCCAAAGAATCTGTGCACAACAGCTTCCTACAGCAATATACTCTGCTTCTGCAATTGATGTGGAAATTGACTTTTGTTTCTTGCTGTACCAAAAAACCAATCTGCCTCCAAGAAATTGACAACTTCCACTTGTGCTTTTCCTGTCAATTTTGCAACCTGCAAAATCTGCATCTGAGTAACCTATTAGTTTAAAATCTGATTCTCTAGGATACCATAGTCCCAGAGCAGCTGTTCCTTTAAGATACTTAAAGATTCTTTTTACAGCTGTTAAGTGAGGTTCTCTTGGATCTGCTTGAAATCTTGCACAAAGACAGGTAGCATACATGATATCAGGTCTACTAGCATTTAGATAGAGTAGAGAGCCAATCATACCTCTGTAGTCAGTAATATCTACTGATTTACCGGTATCCTTATCCAGTTTTGTCGCAGTGGCCATTGGAGTGGATGCACTTGAACAATCTTGCATTCCAAATTTCTTTAGCAAGTTTCTGGTGTACTTGGTTTGACAAATAAAAGTGCCTTCCTCATTCTGCTTGACTTGAAGGCCCAGAAAATAGCTAAGTTCCCCCATCATACTCATCTGATATCTTGACTGCATTAGTTTGACAAACTTCTTGCAAAGTTTGTCATTTGTAGATCCAAAAATGATATCATCAACATAAATCTGGACCAGAAGTAAGTCCTTTCCATGGTTGAGGTAGAACAGTGTTTTGTCTATTATCCCTCTGTTGAATCCACTTTCCAGAAGAAACTGAGCTAAAGTCTCATACCATGCTCTAGGAGCTTGCTTAAGTCCATAAAGTGCTTTATCAAGCTTGTAGACATAATCTGGATGTTTGGTATCTACAAAACCTGGAGGTTGTTCAACATATACCTCTTCCTTCAATTCTCCATTGAGAAAAGCACTTTTCACATCCATTTGAAAGACAGTAAACTTTTTGTGAGCAGCATAAGCCAAAAATATCCTTATGGCTTCTAACCTAGCAACTGGTGCAAATGTTTCATCATAATCAATTCCCTCCTGTTGAGAATATCCTTTTGCAACCAGCCTTGCCTTATTTCTTGTAATTATGCCATCACTGTCAGTTTTGTTTCTGAATACCCACTTTGTACCAACAACAGATCTATTTTTTGGTCTTGGCACTAGGGTCCAGACTTTGTTTCTTTCAAATTCATTCAACTCTTCTTGTATTGCTTGCACCCAATCAGCATCTTGAAGAGCTTCTTCAACTTTCTTTGGCTCAGTCTGAGAGAGAAAAGAATTGTAAAGACACTCATTTGAAGTACCTGTTCTAGTTCTGACACCTGCATCAGGATTTCCAATTATCAAATCAGGTGTATGTGATTTTGTCCACTTCCTTGCAGATGGAAGGTTTTCTCTAGAACTGGATGCTCCCCCATGATCCATGCTATCTTCATTTTCATTTTCTGATGCTCCCCCTGAAACTATGCTCTCTGAGTTGGATTCTTCAGTATTTAGATTTTCAGCACTATCAGAACTTGGCTTATCAGAACTTGACGAATCAGAACTTGAAGAGCCAGATGCATGTTCTGATGTTTCTTGAGATGTGGTAGAATCTTGAGTATGCTCCCCCTGCATAGGTGCATCTTCCTTTAACGTAGTCACCACAGTTTCAATAACATCAGAGTTTAATCCATCAGATTTTGCAGTATCAGGACTTAGACTGTCAGGATTTTCAGTATCAGAATATGAGTCTTCATTTTCAAATCTCAGCTGATCATGGTCAATGAAATCTTTAAGACCAGTGATTTTCTTGTCATCAAAAGAGACATTGATAGATTCCATGACCACTTTTGTTCTCAAATTATAGACTCTGAAGGCTTTTGTGGAAAGTGGATATCCGACAAAAATTCCTTCATCAGCTTTTAGATCAAACTTTGATAGCTGTTCAGGATGAGTCTTGAGAACAAAACACTTGCATCCAAATACATGAAAATATTTTAGATTTGGCTTCTTTTTCTTCACCATCTCATATGGTGTTTTTCCATGCTTGTTAATGAGTGTTGCATTTTAAGTAAAACAAGCAGTCTGCACAGCTTCAGCCCAGAAATAGGTTGGAAGCTTTGCTTCTTCAAGCATTGTACGTGCAGCTTCAATGAGAGTTCTATTCTTCCTTTCAACAACTCCATTTTGCTGTGGAGTTCCAGGAGCAGAAAATTCCTGCTTTATTCCATGGCTTTTGCAGAACTCTTCCGTTATCAAATTCTTGAACCCAGTGCCATTATCACTCCTTAAAATTTTCACAGAATCTTTGACCATTTTATCCAGCTGTTTGACATGATCAATCAAGATAGATGCAGTTTCACTTTTTGTGTGCAAGAAATACACCCATGTGTATCTGGTGAACTCATCCACTATGACCAACGCATACTTCTTCTTTGCAATAGACATGACATTTACTGGACCAAATAGATCAACATGTATAAGATGATAAGGCTCAAGAATTGATGAATCAGTCTTGCTCTTGAATGAAGATTTTCTTTGTTTGGCTTTCTGACATGAATCACAAAGACCATCAGGAGCAAATACTGTGTTTGGCAATCCTCTCACAAGATCTTTCTTGACCAGTTCATTTATATTGTTGAAATTTAAATGAGACAGTTTCTTATGCCAATTCCGGCTTTCTTCAATTGATGCTCTACTTAACAGACAGATTGCAGAACCATCAGTACTTGTTGAAAGCTTAGCTTCATAAATGTTACCACGTCTGTATCCTTTCAGAACAACTTTGCCTTTAGATTTACTCACAATTTCACAGTGTTCTTCAAAGAAGTCAACATGATAACCTCTGTCACAGATTTGACTTATACTCAGTAGGTTGTGTTTAAGTCCTGAGACCAGAGCTACTTGTTTAATTATGACATTTCCAAGATTGATATTGCCATATCCCAATGTTTTTCCAATGTTGCCATCTCCATAAGAAACACTTGGGCCTGCTTTCTCCACAAAGTCTGATAGCAGGGCCTTATTTCCAGTCATATGTCCTGAACATCCACTGTCCAGAACTAGAATATTTTTCCTGTTGCCCTGTAATCACAAAGACCACTAATTATTAGTTTTAAGGACCCAGACTTGCTTGGATCCTTTGGCCTTATTAAGTTTGTTAACATTTGCAGCGGATTTAGCATCAGAGTTTATGTTAACATTTTTCTTATCAGAACTTATACTATCAGACTTTGAATCAGAATTTACACTAGAAGGAATAATGGAAACTTTCTTCAAAGAAGGTTTTATTTGATAATAATCATAGTACAAACTATGATATTCCTTACAAGTATAAATGGAATGCCATAAACTACCACAATGAAAACAAGGATTTTGTGGTTTGTATCTAACAGACTGACTCTTAACTCCTGATTTTGAAGGTAAGGAGTTAATATTCTTATTCTTCCTGCAAAAAGAAGCCAGATGGTTAGAACTTCCACAGTTATGACATGTTTTCCTAGGAGCATTAGGAACAGGTTTATAGTCATTGCTTTTATTCACACCTTCCTTTCCATTCCTATTTTTCCTAGGTGATTTTACCTTGTTTGCATTCTTGACATCTTTCAGCTTATGCTTAAGCTGCTTCTTTGTCATTAAGCCTATGTTCACTTCAGCTGTCTTTTCCTATTTTAGTTTGTCAGAATTTAATTCCTCTTTAACTTCTGATTTCTCATTTTCAGACTTTACAGTTACAAACTTAACAGGTTTAAACTTTGGCTTTTGCTTAACAACAGGCTTAATTTCTTCAGTTCCTTTATCATTCTTATCTTCTCCATAACCTAAGCCCTCTTTCCAGTTTCCACTACTTAGCAAATTTTGAGTTGTTTTGCCAGAGTTAGTCCAAGTCCTGATAATCTCTCTTTCCTTTTCTAACTCAGTTTTTAGAGATTCATTTAATTTTAGCACTTCATTCCTAACATAAAAAGCATCATCTCTATCCTTCTGAGTTTGATGGAACATGACTAACTCTTTTTCTAAGAAATCATTCCTTTTCTTAAATGCAAGATTTTCAGAAGTTAATCTTTCACATGTTAAAGTTTGATCTCTATAGCTAACAAACATGGTTTTAAGATATCTTCTCAACTCATTAATATCATTAGTATGAAAAGCATAAGTAGTCTGAGGTACATTTGTTTCAGCAACTTCAGAACTGCTCTCAGCACTTTCTTTATCAGCATTTTCCATCAATGCATAGTTCTCCTCACTTTCAAAATCTGAGGTGTCTGTCCAACTTTTCTACTTTGTGACAAGAGCCTTGCCTTTGTCACCCTTTACCTTCTTGCAGTCAGGAGATATGTGGCCTTTCTCATCACAGTTATAGCATTTAATATTGGTATAATCTCCTCTGTCAGACTTTCCTCCTCTTCCTTCAGATCTTCTGAAATTCTTCTTATCAGAACTTATGCTTTTCCTGGAAAACTTCTTTCCCTTCCTGAACTTCCTGTATGCAATCTTTGTGATTCCTTTCACCATAAGAGCACACAGCTTCATCATCTCCTCATCAGCATCAGTCTCAGGCAAGCTTTCAGAATCTGAGTCATCATCACTCTCAGAACTTGATGACTCAGTATCAGACTTTATGAAAAGAGCTTTACCCTTGTCTTTCTTTGAGGAAGCTGCTTTGGGGAATTCTTCTTCAGCCTTAAGAGCAACTGTCCTTGACTTTCCTCCTTTCCTCTTGCTTCTTTGTTCCATCTCCAGCTCATGAGTCTTGAGCATTCCATAGATTTTGTCAAGAGTTGTTTCATCAAGATTGTAGTTGTCTCTTATTGTCGTTGCCTTCAAATCCCAGCATTCAGGAAGAGCTAACAGGAACTTAAGGTTTGAATCTTCAAGATCATACTCTTTATCAACCAATGACAAATCATTCAAAAGTTTGACAAATCTATCATATAAATCATTCAATGACTCATTAGTCTTTGAGTCAAAGTGTTCATACTCTTGAGTGAGTATTGTCTTCCTGTTCTTCTTAATTATGTCAGTTCCCTGACACCTTGTTTCCAGAGCATCCCACATCTCCTTAGCAGTCTTGCAGTTGATTACCCTGTTTGACATTACATTATCAATGGCACTATGCAGTAAGTGTCGTACCTTAGCATCCTTAACAATTGATGCTATGTCCTCAGCAATATAATCACTCTTCTCCTTTGGTACAATCTTTGCTGCTTCATCTGCAACTGCAACAGCGAGTTTGGTTGGTTTGTGAGGACCTTCCTTGATTTTATCAAGGTATTCTGGATCTGTTGCTTCCAGGAACATGGTCATCCTTACCTTCCATATGGGATATTCAGATGGTCTCAGTATGGGGACTCTGATGGTCTCATACCGACTCTGAATTTGTGTCTTTGGTGGTTCCTCAGTTGTGGTAGGCTTAGTTGGAGTTTCTGTGTCCGACATGATTGTGTTTAGATCTTTAACTGTATGTATGTTAACAGATAGGCTCTGATACCAATTGTTAGGTCACACACACACTGTAGAGGGGGTGAATACAGTGTATAGTACACTCAAATCGAACTTTAAGAACTTAAGTAACAGAAAACAAACTTTATTGAAACAATAAACTCTGTTACAGTATGGAACTGTTACCTCTCAGTGATGAACAAATATCACGAGAGCTGCAAGGGTTACAATGAATAATCTTTTCTAATAATGATAACACTTATAGTGTAAACCCTATGTCTGTGTTTATATACTACACAGTTACAAGATAATCGCTAATTGATATGGAATATAATTCTGCTTCCTAAAATATATCAATCAGATATCTTTTCTTCCAAGTATTCCATTCTTCACGGAATTCCTTCTTCATACATATCTCTTCTTATGTTTATCTCGATCTTCTTTCCTTTAATCAGCTACTGTCCTTATCTGATTGTCCTTCAGCACTTAAGTTCTGATATCTATCTTCTGATGATTATCTCCTGATAATATAAGTACTGATATCCTTAAGTCCTGACTTCCCGTATAAGTACTGATCAACAGTTAAGTGCTGATTTATCCTGTTCACGTAAGATCTGAAAGCTAAACATAAAACATATTAGCCATGACATTATCAAATATATCTAACATAATAAAATAAAATTTTCATAATTTTTGAAGCATTCTGGAATTAAATACTGATTTTACAATTAAATGAAATCTGAAAATCATTTAAAGATGAATAATTAATAAAATATTGATTTCTAAATTTTATAAACCCCTAAAAATAATAAATAAAATTATGGAACAACAAAAATAATTTTAAAGACAATTTTAACATTTATAAGAATAAATATCCAACACAATCACTAAAAAAAATGAATTAAGTTCATACAACTCAATACTAAATTACAAAAATTAACCTCCGCATCCAACAAATCACGAACAATTAATAATACAACAACACATAGTTGACAGAACCATCACATATTTTATTTATTAATAATTCGATAATTATATTTACATATCGAATCCAAAAATAGGTTACTTAGCCGCTAAGTAACTACATAACGATATAATTTTAATACCCGAATTGGATAATTATCAAAACAGAGTCTCTTATAAAACACTTTATACAAAAATAAGGTAATAATGTCTCACCTTTTGAGAATATGGATTCTTATCAATATATAAAATGATTTGTGTATCGAAAATTTCACACTGGGACTCGTACAGGTCAAACCGTACCCCGGATCGAAAAAGTCAACACATGAAAAGTGTTCAGAATTATCAGATTAGGTTAGGAAGGAGTTTTCGGAAGAGTTTTGGGTTGTAAAAACGTAAAAACGATTGAAGTGGGATGATTTCTGGTCCTGAAAAGTAATTTTATAATTACATAAAAATAATCATTAGTAATTCTATAAATTCTTATAAAATCATATAGTAGTCCAAAAATTACCAGAAAAATACCAAAATTATCCATATTTAATTCTGGATAATTAAAAATTAAAATATTTAACTTTTTATCAGAAATACACATCCAAATATTAATATCCATCATCAAATAATTCACCAAAATTCATAGAAAAATGATATAATAATTATTTATTAATAAAAATAATTACATAATATTTCCCAGACGTTACATCCTTCTCCCCTTAAAAGGATTATGTCCTTAGAATCATGCTAAGGAACAGACACTGATACATTTCGAGTATTTTATTTAAAATTTCTCAGGACTCACTACTTTAATCACGATTCAACGGTCCCCTACCGTCACCAAATTTATCAGTTGCTCATGCAACCCCTAACCCAATCTCTACTTCATATATTTGGAGCTAAATTTATCTTCGTAGTCATACACACATGAATGTCTTATAAACTCGTTATACCTGTGACAACAAGACCAACTCATTTACAATCGTTCTATTTATCTCATTGCCTCAAAGGACTAACTTAATTCACACTAATCTTCTTTTCTGTCTAATTCCAATAATTCATGTTCATGAACTTTCTATTTTCACTGACTGTTCTACTCTACTTTTCATGTCTTCTTCTGTTCGGTTAGCTTGACCTATGATCATTTTCAATCATATTCGAGAATCTTTAATCGGTCTCTTGCATTTTCTATTATGCGCCCGATATCCTAAGCTCATGACGTCTGATGCTTCGGAATGTTCTACATCTATTCAAAAACTAAAAAGGAAAATCTTGGCAATTGCATCTACTCACCACTTGGTAGCATACTTCTATTTCTTTTCAATCACTATCAATTAGATTCATCGAGTGAGAATCTCTTACTATCTGAAAGGAAATATATCAATTTAGAACGGAATGAACTAGAACTTTATTCGAAACCCGGTCTCTTGGTACTAATACTCATTTTGTTGTCCTATCAAATTAGATATTAATACAAACTTTGATGCTCACCACGTCCCATACTGAAGTCAACATCAATCATCTGTATTAATACCGCCTTGATATTTAACCACAAAATAAGTATCAGCATAATCCAGAAGACGGATCAAATCCTATTCTTTAATTCCTAACTTTTCAAATTCTTGTAACCATTTCCCAACAATCTTAATGGTATCCACTCTTTTCTTTCTGTTCAAAACATCTGTCCCTAAATGGACCTTTCCTGGTTGGTAGTTAACCAAGCAATCATAGCTCATAATCCATTATAACCAGAATTCATATCTTTGGAGTTTCAATTCTTCGCAAGCATATCTTCAGGTGTTCCACTTGGTCTTCCTTAGTCCTTGAATTAGCGAGGATGTTATCAATAAATACAATCATACTATCCCAATACTCCTGGTACATTATGTTCGTTCAATCTTCAGACATACAATTTCTGATAATCGATGCATAACTTCATACCTCCATTCTCTTTTCCCATGATCACTTTTGTGCATAGCGCAAAACACTCTTTATTGTATT
Source organism: Apium graveolens (assembly GCF_009905375.1). NCBI lineage: Eukaryota > Viridiplantae > Streptophyta > Magnoliopsida > Apiales > Apiaceae > Apium > Apium graveolens. Next base: position 73,396,221 of record NC_133653.1, on the reverse strand, counting down.
ATTTATTACATTCCACATTTCTGAAGTTTCCCTTTACTCATTATTTCATCGCTATTGAGTTATATGATACAGGGCTTTTGACATCAGCTTGACTCGGTGCAGAATCCGATGAGAAATTCCTACCTCATTCCCTGAGGTAATCTTGGTAAAGTATTCGTTCGAACCTCCGGGACTTCACTTTAATTTTTTTAAAGAATTCTGACATGAGATTCATTTTAACGTTCTTCCCTAGCACTTCACCATTAATACCTTTGTTTAATCACTCCTGTTTACACACGTTTTTGGAATGAATTCCTATCTTCAACTATCAGCGTTTCACCTCATTCTCCTGACAATTCTGGCACAGCCGACGTTCCCAACTTGGATTATTTTATAAAATTTCTTTATCATCCTTTTGATTCCACTTCTTTTCTTTATTATTTCTATATTCATTAATTATTATCTCTTTTAAACATAACGAATTTCTCTCTTCTCTCTTTTTTTTCTTAGAAATATTAATCTGTTTATTATTGGATAGATCATTTTTAGGGTTCCTACTGGAATGAAGGCTTTTTATTTATAATATTTAAATCTTTATTAACAGAATTATCGAAATTCATCGGTAGCTATTCTCTTAGCCTTGCTTACTCATCACGAATCGCGTATTTGACTTCTCTTCATTGATTAACATTTCTTTTTCCCTAAGTTCACCTGCGGACTTCATCAGTCTCCATCTTACATTAGATGCTTGAATTTGCGAGCTTTTCGTTATTTTACAGCAGCTTCCATTCAATCTCCATTCAAAAGAAGTGTACATTCAAGTCCTTCTTGGAATGTCATTACAAATGATAACATCTCTTTGTTTTGTCTTACACCTTCAGTTCTTGGAAATATTCTTCTCATTCGCATGTACCAATAACTTTTTGTTCCTCTTATTTATCGGAAAGGGCGTATTCTTCTGGATAAAACCTCGTACCTGTTTACAATAACATCTCACTAATTGTATTAAAATTCCAATTTATGTTAACGCCATTACCTTTTTCCAAATTTCTTATCGCTTTGATTTCGGATCTGGAAATCATGTTAGAGCTTGACTCAATCTAATTGGAATTGATCTCCATTTAACTGATCATTAGTTGGTAAAGTTGATCAATTAACTCTTTTAATTGACCACTTAAACCAAGTGCTGACTAGCTAATTGGAATCAAAGACCAATTATATAAAGTCGGTTTGGTCATAACAACTTTCTCAGGAACCGAGATCGCAATCATTTGGAGTACTGATGAAAACGACCAAATACTTCATTATTCTTGAATGCAGAGTAATTTTCGAAAATTTGGGCAGCACTTCCCCTATACCATTGACTACCAGTCGGACTCAAGCCGACACCATCAATCAATCAGATCATCCACATTCATATCCACTCACTTTCATTAACCAAAATCATCAATTTTTCCACAATTCACATTTTATCATCTTAATCAGCACCTTTCTGGCATATCATATATCTTTTAAAATGAGACTTAAGATCTTAAATTAACAAGGATTAATATAACCACTCCCTTTCCAGTTCTTTCAGAATCTTACAAAATTTTATTAGTGTACTTTAAAATTTGTCTCGTTTCTCAAAATTTTATTTCACGAGTATTTTAACTTATTTCTTGTCGTTACTCATTGTATACAGTTACTTGCAAGAATTATGCTGCATCCAATCTTTTATCCTTGATGATACGTCCTTAATTTTCTTAATTATTCTGTTTATCTTTTAATAACCACGCATGGTTTTCATTACTATGGTCACAATCTGGTGGAAACTCAATCGTTATATCGTTATTTGTTAAAAGGTTTCACAGTCGAATGACCATTCCTTCATCTCCACTTATGCTCCTGTATCAAACTTTCATCACTGACCCGGGTATGAGCATTAAATTCACCATCACTTATTTACGCAAGTTAGAGAACTTCACAATTTCTTAAAGAACATGTTCGAAGTTCGATTACATTTAAGATTTCTTCAGTCTTAAATTTTCACGACAAATATCTTCCCGTGACGAAGGGATGTTTCACGTAGTAATTACATGTCTGAATCATTGTTCAGAATTTCCTTGATCTTTGATCGTCGTCCCAATACTCGTTTGCTCCGTCTGACGCACACAACTTTACTTCCTTATTTTGTAATTAATCTATTTATTACGATTCACTAACAATTCATTTTTCATGTCTAAGTCTTCTGATTTAAAGTGCATCGCATTAACGTAATCTACCATACTGATGAGATCCCTGCATCAAGAACAACTATCTGACTTGATATCTTCGCCTTGCCCACATTTGTTGGTGTATCCATTTTTCCTTGCTCGCAGATGTCCACCATTTATCGTTTTGTAGTCGTATCTATGTTCGTTGTATGATTCCACGCACCAAACTATTTTATTTCTTTTGAAATCGTTAGAGAATGGACTCTACGCAAGAGGAGAGTTTGTGAACATGATTTTGATTGAAAAATGGAATAAGGAATAACAATGCAACAACCGATTGGAAGAATTTGTAAATCAGAAAATTGAAGGAAGAAAATGAATGAAGAATGAGACAACCATATTCGTACTCAAGATGGCCAGTCTTTCATACTATATGGCATACAGCACAAGATTAGGTGGCGTCCCACCCGACTCTTTGTCATTTCGATAAAGCATCATATCACAACACTGTTGTCTCAATCCGGAATCAAGAGTTTGAGAAGAGAAACAATTCAGAATGAATACAAGAAATTTTCTTTCGTTTTCATCTCCTATGATTTATCAACAGAAGGGCTCATACGTATTCACGGATCAAGATAAACATATGTTGTTGTATTAGAGGAAAGAATGTTAGTGCTAATCACCTTCCACGCTTCACTTACGTATACCTTTCGGAACTATTCCGATGAAAGATTCACCGTATAGGTCACGTTATAACTTCGGAATGTCTTCTGGAAATGCCTCCAAATTCAAAGCTTTAATAATTCGATCATATCGCGTCCTTACAAAATTTATAATCATTGCTTCCAGTCGCATTCAAGAATCAAGAAAATGTATACTATCGTAGTAGAAGAAAGGATGTCAATGTTGATCACCTTCCATGCTTCACCTACCTCTGCCTTCAGGATCGTTCGGATACCGGTTTACGGTTTAAGTCACATCATTGCTTTGAAATGATGTCTGGAAATGCCTTCACCTTAAATGCTTTAATGATTTGATCATAATTGCATTCTTACGAAATTTATAATTTTTACTTTCGATTTCCTTTATGCCACGTAGGGTAACAGTCGATCCCGCAACGTCTTAACTCCGTCGATAGGAATACTATTATTCTCCCATTATCTGGAAGATTCTTCCATTTCCTTCAGTCATCCACTGTCCGTTAAAATTACGAATCTCGTTAAATTTTAATAATTTCATGAATTGGGTATATAATATTTTAACCTGTTCATTCAATTGTTGGTATTATTTAAGCAAAGATTACTCTCGTCTTTCACGAAAACTTTAAACTTTCTCCCAGCTGGGGGGGCCACTTAGTCCTTCAAGTTGACAACACCGAGTCTATCTCCATTCTTCTTTTTAGGTCATTTTCTGTTTATAATAACAGGAACATAAATAGTAATTTGACAACCAGATTGTAAAGCTTATTTCATGCCAAAAATCCTCTGAAATCTAATTAAGAAAATCTTTTTTTTTCGAAATCTCATTTTAAAGTTTTGAAACTCAAATATTTGGTCCTCATTACTATATAAGTTACTTGCTATTTTTATGATTTACCAATGAAATGTCTACTTAAAAGACTGTTCATATAAGAGTCTCTCCACTTTGGTACCTCTTCCACTTTTCCTTGGATTCTGCTCGCACTTATTGATTGACGAAACTTCATTTACCGTCGTATATCATTTTATTCCTAACTCGAACCCAATGCTAACGCCTGCCATTGTCTTTCATATTCTCGTCATCGTCCTTGACGTTATGCTTACAACCACGCATGCGATTCCAAGTTCTGTCTGTAGATAGGGTCGCATCTTCTTGCTAGTCTCACCTATATCTAGAAAGGTAGATATCATTCCTCGCGCAGCACCCGATATGTAGTAAGAATCTTCTTGCAACGATGATGCCTTTGAAATGTGCAACGTTGGTTCTTCATTAGCTTCCATCAACTGGTTGCCTCCGGTGTGGAACTCGTCCTAATACCTATATTAACTGGTACTAAAGCTCACCTAGCATTTCTTTCACAAGTGCTCACAAAATCAATCACATTTCTTCAAAATCACATGAAAAGTGGGGTATCATACCTAATCTCCGTTGATCTATCGACTCCTCATTATTGTAAAATTAATATACCTATAGCATTGCGATATGCGCCTTATGCCTACCTCAACAATCCTGGCTTACCAACTCCTTATCGGATCTGGTAACCCTAATTCGCACTCAACTCCACTCAACATGAATACGCCTAGAGTCTTTCCTATCCTGTACGACCTATCCTTCCTATCTTACTCTCACCTATTCTTATTTCAGTGACCAATAACCTGCAGCTCTGATACCAACTGTGACGCCCTCAAATCCGGGGTCAGGATTGGGTGTCACTACGCAACTTTAAATAATAATAAAAACCTGTATACTAAAATAAATATACAGATAACCCCTCATAATCAGGATCGCTTACAGGTTATAGTATGAAAAATGAATCTAACCTTCTAAAATTTACATTGTCTAGATACAATTTCATTACCTCACTATTAATTTCCTTGTACTGATCACTCTAACATCTCCAAATTTCTTCAACTGGAATCTCCCACTTATGCTGTCTAATAAGAGCTATTCACTTTGCCCTCATTTGATACTGAAAAAAATAAGAGTTCACAAAGCAAGAGTGAGCCAAAAATGCCCAGCAAGTATTATAAATGGTTTCCAGGTTTCAAATCAGAAAACTCCTGGAAACGATTATTGAATGATTTTAAAAACGTCTTTACATATTTAAATAGTTGAGCGAACAAAACATCGGCCCTCATTGGCCTTTAATCTTAAATCGCATTTTTCTGTAAAAGGACAGTAATTGTTTCAATATTTCATCCTTTTGAATTAAATCTTTGTGTGAGTTTATAATTATGAACTACTTGGAAAGGAATGCCGTTAATGGCGATCAACAATAAATTAGACTGGACATTAGAAACCAACATATGCACTATAACCTGCTGATCAGTCAGGAGATAGTGCGGATCTATACCCAACTGCATAGACCCAACCAACATATGGGGCACCCAGGCAACTATGGCCTAAAAGGGTCTGGTCCATCCTTGACCCTTAGGATCCAGCTTATCACTGGTCCTAATAGTAACCGTCCAGCCCGTAGAGTATTTTGATATCAAATCATTTCGATTTCAAAACATCCCAAATTAGGGTTCGCAAATAACCCGAACGAATGGGTATTTGCTCAAGAGAGCAATCGAATTATAGGAACAATAATGAAAAGAACTAGAATAATAAGAGTAATTGCAGCGAAATATAAAACAGTTAACTATTCTGAACTTAGAATAGGAGAAAGGTTAGGAATACTTGCCTCGAGAAGTTTTAATCACTATTATCGGTTGGCTTTCGAATTGCCTTGAACGTTTGGCTTTATTGTCAACCCACTATTCTATTCTGGGTACAATCCTATCCTTCATGTCCTTCGATTGAACTTCGTTGATCTCGACGTCTAATCACTAGATCATTCCTAGTCCGATGTCGATACTCGGGTTTTCCGTCTAGGACCTACAGGATTAAAATACTCTAATTTAGATAATCATCTCGCTCAACATCACATCCCTATCATCTCTACCCATACGGTTTCATAACCCAACTCATATTTATATGTACTATTGAAATACATATAGCAATTATGGCTTGCACCTTCCAAACTCGGTTCGGTATTTAATTTCGGAAAATACGTATGTTTGTCATTTTGAAAAATAGGGTAATCGATTATTCACAAAATATCTTATCACGTCACGTTTCCGATAATTACTGGTTACGTTCCAGTATTTTCGGAATTAATTCTCCGAAAATCGGGCAGCGTCTCCTTTGTTTATCGGCCTACCCGTCGAGCAATTCGACGTCAATCCCAACAACAAACACAATACAATACAATTCAAAATCCACTTCATGAATCTCATCCACCAATACGAATTTACTTTATTAATTATTTTTATTTTTATTTTTAGTCGTATTTTTATGTTTTTATTCGTACGACTCAGATAAAAATCATCATCGCCGACGGCGGTAAAATTCCCGGGTTCCCGTTTATAACGGATATCCAACACGAATTTCACTGATTTGTCAAAATTATTTTTACTCGAATAATTTATGTACATCACGAAATTATTTCCATATATTTATTTTCTGCAAAATAAATACAAGAAATTCGGGCAGGAAATTAAATAAAATCACAGGCATCTACACGCGCCTACGCGCTGCAGAACAGGGGAAGAAGAAGGTCGCCTCGCCGGAGTTAGGCCGGCGGCAACCGGAAACTTAAAAGAAATAGCAACCGAACAGGGGTATTACATCCACACAGACACACACGCACACTGAACACATACATACCACAATAACACACACACAAACGCGCACAGAACGCGCGCATATACAGTCAAATGGCCGGAGAATCGAGCGGCATACCGGAACGAAGGCGGCGCCGGACTCACGTCCAAAAGGAAAAATCGAGGAAGGGGAAAAAGGAATCACAGAAGGATATAGAGGCATATAGCACAACAACGAGAGAGAAAAGAGAAATTTCAAATATTGATTCAAGAGAAGGAGGAGCTGTTCGACGGGAGTGATCCGGAGGAGAGAAACAATAGGCAGTTGTAAGGAACAGAGAGGGGGGGATGTATATGGGGGTTTTTATTATTGTTGTTTTTTTCGTTAATATCTTGATTTGTCCGTAATTATCGACTTCACCAAATAGGTTATGGGTAACCTCCATCCGAAAATTTATCAAAATAAATTTAAAATTCCCGAAATAATTAAAACTAATTATCATAAAAAATTTGAAATTTAAAAATCATTTTTGGAACGTGCATGCAAACCCGCATTTTACAATTTAACGACTATTCGTACGGTTAAATAAAAGTCATAAATTTTTCGGAAATAATTTTTAAAATTCTCAAATTACTCAATAATTAATAAAATAAAATTTTCATAATTTTTGAAGCATTCTTGAATTAAATACTGATTTTATAATTAAATAAAATCTAAAAATCATTTAAAGATGAATAATTAATAAAATATTGATTTCTAAATTTTATAAACCCCTAAAAATAATAAATAAAATTATGGAACAACAAAAATAATTTTAAAGACAATTTTAACATTTATAAGAATAAATATCCAACACAATCACTAAAAAAAATGAATTAAGTTCATACAACTCAATACTAAATTACAAAAATTAACCTCCGCATCCAACAAATCACAAACAATTAATAATACAGCAACACATAGTTGACAGAACCATCACATATTTTATTTATTAATAATTCGATAATTATATTTACATATCGAATCCGAAAATAGGTTACTTAGCCGCTAAGTAACTACATAACGATATAATTTTAATACCCGATTTGGATAATTATCAAAACAGAGTCTCTTATAAAACAATTTATACAAAAATAAGGTAATAATGTCTCGCCTTTTGAGAATATGGATTCTTATCAATATATAAAATGATTTGTGTATCGAAAATTTCACAGCGGGGCTCGTACAGGTCAAACCGTACCCCGGATCGAAAAAGTCAAAACATAAAAAGTGTTCAGAATTATCAGATTAGGTTAGGAAGGAGTTTTCGGAAGAGTTTTGGGTTGTAAAAATGTAAAAATGATTGAAGTGGGACGATTTCTGGTCCTGAAAAGTAATTTTATAATTACATAAAAATAATCATTAGTAATTCTATAAATTCTTATAAAATCATATAGTAGTCCAAATATTACCAGATTAATACCAAAATTATCCATATTTAATTATGAAAAATTAAAAATTAAAATATTTAACTTTTTATCAGAAATACACATCCAAATATTAATATCCATCATCAAATAATTCACCAAAATTCACAGAAAAATGATATAATAATTATTTATTAATAAAAATAATTATATAATATTTCCCAAACGTTACAATAAGTATAAGTTTTGTTTATTTCACGTAGTAGTTATCATATTTTTCATACAATGTCTTATACAGCTTGTGACATATAATTGTATCATCATTTTCATATCTTTAATTATAAATTAATAATAACTTTTAATAAATAAAACTTACATTTAACATTTTTTATCATTTGAAATTATGAAAAAATATTAATAGAGAAAAATAATATATTTTTCAAAAATAATAATTAATATGTTAAAAATTATAGTAAATTTATTTATCAAAACTATTTAATTTCAATTCATGTGAATACAAAATTTCTTATTGATTTCAAATTAATAAAAATTGCAACTCTTTCTTTATATATCTATGGTAAATTAAATATTTACAAAAAATAAATAGATTATAACATATTTTTCTAGAATATAATTTAATATTGTAGAGTTATTTTATAAAATATTAAGTTTTAAAAGAAAGTATTAAAATATGTTGTATATAAACAAAAAAACACTTAAAAAGATAACCACGATATAACATTAGCTGGTTTTTCCACTTCCCAGACCAGTGATATGTTGGCGCTAAAATTTTCTTTCTAAATTTCAAACCAAAATTAAGTGTTATTTTAGTTTTTATATGTACATCTATCTTTATATATTTAAAAACTACTTCATTTTTTTAGATTCGGTTATAAAGAGAAAACACATCACTGATAGATTTAAATGAGTTTTTAAGCGAAAATATGAGTGACGATTTTAATATACATGGGGAAGAAAATGATGAAGAAGCATCATATTTTTTGTTTCAGCCTTTTGTTGGCCGAACATTTTCAAGCGAGTAAGAAGCTTGTACATTCAATGAAAATTTTACTAAAATAAATGGTTTCTCTATTCGTAAAGGTCAGTTCATCAAGAACAAAAATACAAGAGAAGTGTTTAGGCGAGATTTTTTTGTCATCATGAAGGATTTTCAGACAAAAAGGTTGATCTGCAAACAAATTAAAGAAATGAAGAATGTTCAAGATATGGATGTCAAGCATCAATGAGGATTACATTGAAGAAAATATTTGAGATCTTTCTAGAAGAGTGGCACATTACTCAATTTATGAAATAATAGATATACAAAGAACAATAACATTTAAAACACACAAATATACAAAGAGTTTGATACTTCTAAGTACGTACCCACCTAAGTTAGGTGAGTATAAAGGCTTTTTCATGTGAATGCACAATGAATATATATGTAATTACATAATTTAATTAAAATTTACTAAATCTATCATTAAAATTTACTACATATTCGTGTAATTTTCTAAGTATGTACGTAGGCACAATTTTCTCATACACAAATCAAATAAGCTAAAGTATAATAGTTCAAAAAGAATATATAAAAACTAATTAACAAAATATAAGTTGAAATTCGATTATGAATCGATGTAAAGACGTGTGTGTGTGTGTTTATATTCATGCGTTGATGCGTTAAAACTGGTGCGGTAGCAATGATTGATTTGAGGAGTAAGAGAAAAGAAATTTGTTCCGCATGATTTCAAAAGAAGATGAACATCAACTTCTCTTATATAAAAAAGGAGGTAATTCGGTTCGACAAATAATGCGTGTTATGGAGTTGTCAAAGTTTTAATTTTTTTCTCTAGCTTTGTTGTACTTTATTTTGATATTTTAATTTTGTATTTGATATCAATTGTGTAATGTAATTTAATTTCATTTTCAAAGTAATTTTTTATGTGTTTTTATTTAACTTTTTTTCAAAGTCTTGTTTCTGTTCTTTTTTGTTTTATGTTAGGTCACACAACACTATAAAAGGGGTTGAATATAGTGTATATATAATCAAATCGATTTAGAACACAAGTATGTAACAGTAATCAAGTTTATTCAATATAATAAGCTCTGTTACAAAGTAGGTTAAAGTACTCTCTCAGTGTTGAACAATATCACTAAGAGCTGTTAGGTTACAATGAATAATGTTCTCGTTAATGATAACACTTATAGTGTAAACCATAAGCTGTGTTTATATAGTACATAATTACAAGATATCTTCTAATTGATATGGAATATAATTATGTCTCCTAAAATATATCAATCAGATATTATCTTCTACAAGACTTCTAGTTGTCCAACTCTTCACGCATATCTTCTTTTGTTTTAGTCCAGATCATCTCCTGTAAATCAGCCGTATTCCTTATTTGAAGTACCCGCACTTAAGTCCTGATATAAATCCTGACGGCCTTAAGTTCTGATATAAGTTCTGACTTCAGTAAGTCCTGATTTACAATAAGTCCTGATATTAAGTTCTGAAACTAAACACAACATATTAGACATGACATCTCAAATATATCCAACAATCTCCCCCAACTTATAAATTATGAAAAATATACAAGTTAATAGATTTGATGATGTAAAAAACATTTAAGTACAAATACAATGAGAGTTTATTTAAACAACTAACTACAACTTACAGTCCTTGCAGCTTTTACCAGTTTTACTGAGTCAATCTGAATCCAAAGTAATTCTTGATAAAGTTTGATATCAGCTTCTCTTCTGCATTTCTCAGGACTTGAGCTAATGTAGCCTTGACTTGCTTCATTTCTTCATATTGACTTCCAATCTGGTATATTGCAGTCCTAAGTGCTGAGATGTGATTTCTTTCTAATCCATCACCAAATCTGATTACCCTTGGGTGAGATGAATCTTCATTATAGCACAAACATTTCTCTTTCAGAATAACTTTAAGTTTAGCAGAATTCTTCTTCATTGGAATTTCACTTCCATCATCTTCAACTATATTTGGAATAAATTCTGCAACCCTTGATCCAGAGATTCTGGCTTTATCCCTTATGGTCTTCATTATGAAATTTGACCATCTTCTGGTAATCTCAGACTTTATCTTCAAAAGATAATGAAAGAATTGAAGTTCTTTCAGAGATTTATTCAGCACATCTGATTCTAACATTCTGTATGTTCTTCCATTTTCAAGGAATAGAATCAGCTTTTCTCTGACATTACTCTTATCATGAGCATCCAGTACCACTTGAACAGATATAACCTTGTCAAGGTGTTTATGTGTAACTTCCTCAAGTCGTTTATTAGTTAATAAAAATGGATCTCTGGTAAGTACTTCAATTCCTATTTTGATATTGGCCTCCAGAGCCTAATCCAGCTCTGTCTCTTGCTTCTCTGGCTTTTAATCCAACAGTCATGAAATCAGATAGTAGTTGACTTTTCTTAGGATCTGATGGATAAACATTTTTCTATAGGAGTTTCCTCTTATCAGTAACTGTCATCTTGTTCAAATCAACTTGAGCTCTGTCAGAGGTTGATGTCTTGATGACTTGATCAGGATTTGCCGATTCTTCTGTAGCTTGTTGTTCTTCACTCTGAACAACTTGAGCTATGTTAGAGGTTGTCTTAGATTCTTCTGTTATCTTTCTTCTTTTCAGAGTTTCAATAGTTCCATCTTCAGGAGTTGTATCATCAAAAACTTGAACCAGTTTTCATATAGGTTTCATCAGGATTTGAGTAATCTTTGTTAGGAATATGTGTATTAGTTTGATGATAAGTTAAACAAAACACTTAAGTAGAAATCTAGTGTTTGTAGCCTCAATGGATAAGACCATCTTGGCTATCCGTTGAAGGAGTAGCTTTACTTAGCAATAAGTTTAGTATTGTAGCACATTTCATTCTCTAGATTCAAGTTGTAATTCTTAGATGTTGTAGGAAATTATCAGTCATGTTGACTACTAGTGGATATGCAATTAGGAGGGCTAATTGTAAATATTTCATGCCTTGTAATTTTGTATAAGTGAAGAAGTATCAACGGATATTGAAGACCTTCAACGGATAAGAAACAAAGCTTCAACGGATGTCTCTAATGCTTCAATGGATAATATCCATCAACGGATAAGTGCTTCAACGGATAAAGACTTCAACTGATAATGCATCAACGGATAAAGCTTCAACGGATAAAGTCTCAACGGATAAGGCATCAACGGATGAAAGCTTCAACTAATGCTTAGTTTATTAGCAGTTGATAGTGACAATTCACAAGCTGACAGAGGCACATGGGTTGACAGAGACAAACTGGAATGTGGAAGCCTCTAGGAGGAATCAAGAAAATGCATCATTTCCATTCTGATGCAAACAAGGAAGTATTCAAAGATCTACAGCCAAGCCTAAATTGCATTTGATAGAGAAATGAAGAAGAAACATGTGAAGAATCTTTTTAATTATATTTTACAGTTTTGTCTTCACTTGTAAACTTGGTGATATATAAACCAAGTAGCAGCTAGTAATTAGATAAGAATTTTCATGAGCTGTTTATAAATATCCAGAGAGAAAATCATCTAGTTTGTACTAGGAAGCAGCTGTGATTTAATTCTTTGAATCACAGATTTTCTGAAATAACACATCTCTGGTGGAACAACAAATCCACCAGAAAAATTTTTAAGTTCTTTGTATTCTTTACATTTGTGTTTGAATATATATCTGTCTGTATTAGCTTCAAGCAATTCACACACACCTGTTCACAGAAACACTCAGCCTTAGAAACTGCTCAAAACTTGAAAAAGTTTTGAGATTTACATTCAACCCCCTTCTGTAAATCTCATTGTTAGTCCACTGGGAATAACAATTGGTATCAGAGCGTGCTCTTAACATACAAAGAGTTTAAAGATCTATTCTGCTAACATCATGAGTAAGAAGGATATTGGTGTAAAGATTCCAATCCTGGAAAGAGATAACTATCATCACTGGAAGGTGAAGATGCATTTACATCTTCTCTCTCAAGATGAAAGCTACATCAACTGCATTGAAAATGGTCCTCACATCCCACACAAGGTGGCCACAGCTGCTACTGCAACAGTTGCTGTTGGACAGTCTATTCCCAAGCCAAAGGCAGAATGGACTGTTGAAGATATTGAAGAGGTCCACAAGGACAAGAAAGCCATGAACATTCTGTTTAATGTCCTGGATCAAGATATGTTTGATAATGTCATCAACAACCAAACTGCTAAGGAAATTTGGGATACTGTGCAGCTTATCTGTGAAGGCACTGAGCAAGTTAGAGAAAACAAAATGCAGCTTCTCATTCAACAGTATGAATATTTTCACTTTGAAGAAGGAGAATCATTGAATGAAACCTTCAACATATTTCAGAAACTGTTGAATGGATTGAAGCTGTATGGGAGAGTGTACCAAGTCAAGGACTCCAATTTAAAATTTCTAAAGTCTCTACCAAAGGAATGGAAGCCTATGACTGTTTCTCTAAGAAATTCTCAAGATTATAAGGACTTCACACTTGAAAGATTATATGGAATTTTGAAGACTTATGAACTTGAGATGGAGCAAGATGAAATGTTGGAAAAGGGAAAGAGAAAAGGAGGATCAGTTGCACTTGTAGCTGACAGTGAAAAAGTTGAAGCCAGGAATGAGGAAAAGACAATGCCAAGTCTCAAAATTGGCACAAGCAAATCAGAATCAAGCAAGGGTAAAGAGCAAGTAGCTGCGGATGAAGACAATTCCAGTCAGGATGACTCTGATGATATTGATGAACATCTGGCCTTTCTGTCCAGGAGGTTTTTCAAAGATGAAGTTCAGGAAAAATACAAAATTCACTAAGCCAAACAAAAACATGGTGGACAAATCAAAGTTCAAATGTTACAACTGTGGCATTAGTGGACACTTTGCAAGTGAGTGTAGGAAGCCAACTTCTGATAAAAAGAAATTTGAGCAAGTTGATTACAAAAAGAAGTATTTTGATTTGCTCAAACAAAAGGAAAGAGCTTTTCTCACACAAGATGATTGGGCAGCAGATGGGGTCAATGAAGATGATGATGTGGAATATGTCAACCTAGCCCTGATGGCTAATTCTGATGAAAATGAAACTAGTTCATCAAGCAACCAGGTAATTACTACTGATCTATCTCAGCTTTCTAAACATGAATGCAATGAAGCCATAAATGATATGTGCAATGAATTATATCATTTGCGTGTTTCCCTTAAATCACTAGCTAAAGAAAACACTAGGATCAAAGATAATAATGTGTTTTTAAGTGATAGGAATGCTGTGTTAGAGAATCAGGTAATTGAGCTTGAAAAGATTAAACTTAAATGCTTGACTGTTGAGAGTGAACTAGAAGAAGCTGTTAAGAAAGTAGAAATTCTTTCTAAACTGTTAGAAAGTGAGCAAGAGGTAATCAAGGCCTGGAAAACATCTAGGGATGTTAGTGTTCAAATTGCCAAGGTTTAGGGAATTGAATCATTCTGTGAGGATGTCTGGAAGAAAAATAAAAAGGAGTTAGAATTAATTGATGGATTGTCAACGGATGTGGAATCAACGGATGATGAAAGTTATCCGTTGAAGAAAGAAAAGGAGCATCCGTTGAAGGCTTATCAATTAAAATAGGCAAGTAATTTTAAAAATAAAAACCTTAATAAGAAGAATGATTCTACTCTCAAGAACTTTGTCAAAGAAGGAGCTAGCACATCCAAAGATGCCAGTAAGGTGAATATAGGACACATGACTTTGGATCAACTGAAAAATAGGCTTAAGTTGGTTGAGGATAAGAAGGAAATTAAAAGAAAATCTAAAAGAAATGGGAAGGTAGGGATTAATAAACATAACAATTACACACCTGATAGGTATGCTCCTAGAAAAAGTTGTGTGCATTGTAAAAGTGTTAATCACCTATCTGATAATTGCAAATCTGTTAAAAATGCTCCCATGCCTTCAAATCCCTCCATGCCTAACATGTCTATGTCACCTCTGCATGCTATGCCTGTTATGTCTCATCAGAATCCCCATGCACATTTTGCAAACATGCCATATATTAATAATCCTTATTTTACTGCATTTAGTATGCCTCAAATGCCATACAATATGCCTATGTGGAATAACATGTTTGCACAATCCATGCCTTATCAAATTCAATCAAATGTGCTAAGTGATTCTGTGACTAACCCTACACTTCAACCAACCACATCTGAGATCAAGGTTGACCCAAAGTTACCTAAGTCAAAAGATGCAGGAGGAATGAAGTCTAGGAAAAAGACTAACAAGGCTGGACCCAAGGAAACTTGGGTACCAAAATCAACTTGATTGATTTTGTTGTGTGCAGGGAAAAGAAGGAATCAATGGTACTTGGACAGTGGCTGTTCAAGACACATGACAGGAGATTTCACCCTGCTCACAGAGTTTAAGGAGAGAGCTGGCCCTAGCATAACCTTTGGAGATGACAGCAAAGGATTCACTATGGGATATGGCTTGATTTCAAAAGAAAATGTCATCATTGATGAAGTTGCATTGGTTGATGGTCTCAAACACAACTTATTGAGCATCAGTCAACTATGTGACAGAGGGAATACTGTTTCCTTCAATTCTGAAGCCTGTATTGTCACAAGTAAGAAGGACAATTAAGTGGTTCTAACTGGAGTTAGAAAAGGAAATGTGTACCTAGCTGACTTTAACTCTACAGATGCAGAATTCATTACTTGTCTTTTCAGCAAAGCAAGTGCAGTTGAAAGTTGGCTATGGCACAAGAAGCTGTCCCATTTAAATTTCAAGATAATGAATGATCTAGTCAAAAAGGACTTAGTTAGAGGAATGCCTCTAGTGGAATTCACAAGGGATGGACTGTGTGATGCTTGTCAGAAAGGAAAGCAAAAGAAAGTATCATTCAGTAAGAAGCTTGAATCTGCAATTGATGAACCATTACAACTGCTATACATGGATCTTTTTGGACCAGTCAATGTATTGTCAATTTCAAGGAAAAGATATTGCCTAGTGATTATTGATGATTTCTCTAAGTTTTCATGGGTCTATTTTCTTGGATCAAAGGATGAAGCTAGTGAAATCATTATCAATCATACCAAGCAAGTCAACAATCATCCTGATTTCAAAGTAAGGAATATTAGGAGTGACAATGGAACTGAGTTCAAGAATTCAACCTTGAAGTTGTTCTGTGAAGAAAATAGGATCATGCATGAGTTCTCAGCTACAAGGACTCCACAACAAAATGGTGTGGTGGAAAGGAAGAACATATCACTAATTGAAGCTGCAAGGACAATGCTTGAAGAGTCAAAACTCCCAACTTACTTTTGGGCTGAGGCTGTTAACTGTGCATGTTACACTCAGAATATTTCTCTAATCAATCAGGCAAAAGGCATGACTCCCTATCAATTATTCAAGAGAAGAAAACCAACTTTAAACTTTCTGCCTGTCTTTGGTTGCAAATGTTACATCTTAAGGAATCAATCTGATCACAAAGGAAAGTTTGATGCAAAAGCTGATGAAGGAATATTTGTTGGTTATTCTGCTGGAAAATCATATAGGGTCTACAATCTAAGAACCAACATTGTCATGGAATCTGTGCATGTTGTGTTTGATGATAAAAAGATTGATGGACTAACAGATGAGGGACATCATGAAGGACTCAAATTTGATAATATTGAGATATATTGTGATGATAGTGAAGATGAGAATGATGAAGAAGGCATCTCAAGAAGAATTCAGAATCTGCCTTTGGATAATGCACAGAATGCTGCATCCGTTGAAAGTCATAATTCAGCTTCCGTTGAAAGGAGCAATGCAGCATCCGTTGAAAGACAAAGTGCATCATCCGTTGAAGTTCATAATGAAGCATCCGTTGATCACAGTCTGTCAACGGATAATCAATTCACTTCATCAGTTGATAGAGCTCCTAATTCCTTTCAAAGGATCAGCAACTCAGGGGGAGTATCAACCAATCAACATTCTATCTCACATCATGACAATACTGAGGCAACCTCATCTAGAGCTAATCTACCACCTCAAAGGAAATGGACCAAGAATCACCCTTTGGAACTGATCATTGGTGATGTTACATCTAAAGTGCAAACTAGAAGGGCTACTCAAAATGAATGTCTGTATAGTAGCTTTCTATCACAGGAGGAACCTAAGAGAGTGGAAGAAGCTCTATTGGATCCAGATTGGATTTTAGCAATGCAAGAGGAGCTAAACCAATTTAAAAGGAACAAAGTATGGAAGCTGGTACCCAAGCCAAAGAACAAGAGTTCTATTGACACAAAATGGGTATTCAGAAACAAGATGGATGAAAATGGCATTGTCATAAGGAATAAAGCCAGATTGGTTGCTAAAGGCTATTCTCAACAAGAGGGAATAGATTTTGATGAAATATTTGCTCCAGTTGCCAGACTTGAAGCCATCAGAATCTTTCTAGCCTATGCAGCCCATGCCAATTTCAAAGTCTATCAAATGGATGTCAAGAGTGCATTTCTAAATGGGGAATTGGAGGAAGAAGTTTATGTAAGCCAACCTCCAGGATTTGAAGATCCAAACTTTCCAGACTATGTGTATTATCTGTTGAAAGCACTCTATGGACTAAAGCAAGCACCTAGAGCCTGGTATGAGACTTTGTCAAAATTCCTTCTAGATAATCACTTCACAAGAGGTACTGTTGATAAAACTCTCTTCTTTAGAAATGTTAATGGCTCTAAAATACTTGTTCAAATTTATGTAGATGATATTATATTTGGATCTACAGATGATAAGCTTTGTAAAAAGTTTTCTAAGTTAATGCAAAGTAAATATGAAATGAGCATGATGGGAGAACTAACTTATTTTCTTGGTTTACAAGTTAAACAAGTTAGTAGTGGAATTTTCATTAGTCAAACTAAATATATTTATGATCTTTTAAAGAAGTTTGACTTAATGGACTGTTCATCTGCAAAAACTCCCATGGCCACTGCCACCAAGCTTGAATTAAACAAGGCTGAAAAGTCTGTGGATATTTCAAGTTATAGAGGCATGGTTGGCTCACTTTTATATTTAACTGCTAGTAGACCTGATATAATGTTTTCTACATGTCTCTGTGCTAGATTTCAAGCTGACCCTAAAGAATCTCACTTAGTGGCTATTAAAAGAATCTTCAGATATCTCAAAGGGACTCCAAATCTAGGAATTTGGTACCCTAGAGAGTCGGGTTTTGATCTAATTGGCTACTCAGATGCAGATTATGCAGGCTGTAAAATAGACAGGAAAAGCACAACTGGCACCTGTCAATTTCTAGGGAACAAGCTTGTGTCATGGTTCAGTAAGAAGCAAAATTCTGTTTCTACATCAACAGCTGAAGCTGAGTACATTGCTGCTGGTAGTTGTTGTGCATAGATACTATGGATGAGGAATCAACTATTTGACTATGGTTTGACTGTTGACAAAATTCCAATATTCTGTGACAACACAAGTGCCATTGCCATTACTGAAAATCCAGTGCAGCACTCAAGAACCAAGCACATTGATATGAAGTACCACTTCATTAGGGAACATGTGATGAAAGGTACAGTGGAACTTCATTTTGTTCCAAGTGAAAAGCAGATTGTAGACATATTTACCAAGCCACTTGATGAATCAACATTCACGAGATTAGTAAGTGAGCTAGGTATGCTTAATTATTCATAAATTTATGTCCTCTATATAATCTGTATTGAAGCCTGAAATGAATTTGCTGCAAGAACAAAGTTGGCTTTAAGAAAGACCTATCCTATTAACGGATATTCCCTATCCGTTGAAAGCCAAAATTGTTCTATCAACGGATGTTCATTATCCGTTAAAAGACAAATACATTTCTGGTAATTTTATCCCTCAACGGATAAAATAGTGTTGGTCATCAACGGATAACTATTTACCTTATCCGTTGAAGTGTCACATCAGTTACTTTCAATAAGTCACAGCCGTTGATTTCTTTACTTAACCGTTGATACAGATATACACTGTTGTATGTATTTGTTTTAAAGGCAGTTTAGAATTTCTACAGTTTTATTTATTCTTGAACGGCTGTAATTTACTTAAAAGTATCATTTCATTTACGTTTTAATTCAAGAAAGTATAAAAGCCCATTGAACTCTTATTTTCACTTCACGCTTTCTTGCAATTTTCATTCTCCTTCTCTCCCAAAATTCTCAAGTTTTTCTCTGCAACCTCTACTCACAACAATGGCACCAGTAGTCAAAATTATGTCTCAAACAGGATTTGTTTATGAAAAGAATAATTTCGTAGCCTTGGTTGAAAAGAATGAAGCCCATTCTGATTATCATAAGATGATGGACTTCATCAAAAACTGCAAACTGAGCTATGCAATGCTGGAAGCCCCAACCATTTACTGTGAGGTGATTGAGGAGATTTGGACAACTGCAGAGTTCAACTCCACAGATATGACTATTGCCTTCTCTCTCAAAGGTAAGGATTATTGCATTAACTGTGATGATATACAGTCTTGCTTTAAGTTGCCTGAGAATAATGCCATAACACCACACACTGATAAAGATGTATCTTCTATGTTAGATTCCATAGGCTATGCTTTTGATTCTGCTAGTTTAGGTAGCATTAGAAGGAAAGGCCTTAGGAAAGAATGGAGTTTTCTTGGAAATGCCTTTATTAAGGTTTTCTCTGGGAAGATTAGCAATTTTGATGCCATAACTTCATCTCTTGTTAATATGCTTTATATGCTAGTTTCTGATAGGTACTTTAATTTTAGCAACTGTGTCATGCTAGAATTAGGTTCCAGATTAGGTAACAAAGCTAATAGACCAAATAACATCTACTATGCTAGATTTTTTATGTTATTGGCTAACCATGTTGCTGAAGGATTGGTTATATCAAATGAGAATAATAAACTCAAATGCTGGGCACAAGAGAAAAGGGTCCTTGCAGACCTTTTGAGAATGAACCTCAACAGCCAGGTGCCATTGGTATATTTGCCAATCATGAATGCACCACAGGTAAGTGAGGTAAACACTTCTATAACTCCTACTATTTCCAACCCCATTGTTTCTTTGCCTTCTAGTGTAGCAATGGAATTTGTGTCTTTGTCCAAACAGGTTCCTACCAAAGCCACCAAAACTAAAGTTTCAAAACTCAAGTCAAAGAAAACTACCTCTGTTGTTTCTCAAAAGACAACAGTTGTAACAACTACCATAAACCCTGAAGGGAGTGAACAGGGTGTGAGTGGTGAAGGGAGGGGTGAACATCAAGAAACCCCCCAGGATAAGGTGGGAGAGGTGAGTGGTACCCCAGCCAGCCAAGCTACAGTCTCTCAAAAGACTGTGGTGGTTCAAAAGGAGTCAAACACATCCCTAGTTGCATCCTCCCAAAAGGGTGCAACTATTGAAAATAGTCCCCAACCAGGGACACAGACCAAAAGAGGGAGGGACACTGAAACCACACATTCACCAATTAAAGCCTTTTCAAGGAAGAAGAAGGCCAAGACCCTAGTTTCCACACAAGGGGCACACATAGCACAGATATATGTGCCTTCTCAAATTCAGCTTGATGTGATTCCAGAAAATGTGGAGTCACAGCCCCATTCTCTCATAATAGAAACACACCAATCATCAAACTCTCCATCACCCTCTCTGGATGTGGATATGATATTCACATCAATTCCTGATTCTCCCTCATTAAAACTCAAGGAGGAGCCCCACTCAAAACCTGATGATCAACATCTTTTAGATGATTTGTTGGATCATCAGCCAATTCTTTCAGATGTAGTTGAAGAATCTGTGTTACCTCACTTAAAATCAATTCACACAGATTCAACAATTGTGTCACTTTCAATATCTACATCTTTTCCTTCTTCAACGGATATCTCTCATCCGTTGACAAGTGGTTGTTCTTCAACGGATAAGCTTAATAGCAGTTATCCGTTGATACCATCAGTTTCCACTTCAACGGATACTCCCTATCCGTTGATGGTCTCTACACACATAACAGAAACAATTCCAACTGTAGAGGACATGGTTACTGTACAATCACTTTTAGGTTTGAGGGAAGGGAGTGATCTTTTGAGTGAGAGGCTGGGTTGCTCCCAGGAAAAAGGAGAGGTTGAGAGTCACCATATGCATGCTATTTCTTCCAGCATGGAAAAAGTGAGTAAGAGGAGTGCCACCTTAGAAGGTGAGGGTGAAGGTGTGAGGGTGTGTGTGAGCCAGGGGGAGCCCCTGATGCAAGAACATAGAGAAAATGAGAGAAAGGCAGGTACAGAAGCTATAAGGGTGGATCCAGCCATTGCTAGTGAGTCAATGACAGTGGATGATGCAGAAAAGGAAAGACAATTTCAGCAACATTACAAAGCTGTAATTGATAACATATCCTTGGATGCTGACACTTTTACTCATCCTGTTTCAGCCTATCAATTATTGGCTGCTCAGGGCAATGTGGAGGCAGAACAGACTTTAAACATTGTACACACTTCAGAATCTCTTCTCAGAGACAAAGCTGTTGTTAACATGCTGCCTTCTCAAGCTGGTGAGCCATCTGAAGAATTTGGAGTAAATTCTAATGATGATGACTCTGATTCTTTGGATGAGAGCATGAACTTAGGGGGAGTAGCAGGCCCAAGTTCTATTCCAGATCTTCCTGAATGGGCATGGGCAAAAGCATCAACACCAGGAGAGTTTGGTGTCACTTTGGTCAGACGAGTCATGACAATTCAGAAGGCCCTTCAGGAGACTACAGATGCTGGTACCAAGGTAATACTTCAAGCTCATCTGGAATCTCTGCATCTCTTGCAGTTGCAGCATTTCAAACAGAATCTAAGTGTGGATGAGCTCAAGCAGGACATTGCTGATCTGAAATCCTACAATGCTGAGAAGTTGGATTCAGTCATACCTTATGGTACTATGCAAGATTTGTTGGGGAGACTGAGGAAAGAATCTGATGCTGACAAGAGGCTGGCCAGATTGGAAACCAGAGTTCAGATCATTGAAGACTCTATGGTCACTATTCTTCAGAATCAACAATCTCAAACAAATCTACTCATGTAGCTGGCAAAAGCACAGGGCTTGACCCCTACCCTTGATGATAACAAAAAGGGGGAGAATAAAGGGGAAGGGGTAGGAGAGCCATCAACAACAGTTCAAATTTCTCAAGTGCTAGTTCCTGCCATCACTACTTCTCCAATTATTCAAATCAAAGGAAAGCTTGATGGAATTTATCTAATCCAGATAGCAGCAGCTGAATTGCAAGTCAAAGAGCAAAGGAAGAAGATTGATGAAAAGATGCAACAAATTTTTGGTTCTACAACTTCTCAATCACAATCTGTGAAGCATAGCACAAAAGTGGAATCAATTATTATGGAGCTCAAGCCAGTAGGGAGGAATAAGGTTGGAGAGACTTCTTCCAAAGATCTGAAACATATGGTTCTCAAGCCCAACAACAGATCCATTAAGGACTCTACAAAGAATCCTCTGAAAGAAGTGGATTTTCCTCTTCCAAAGGCTGATGAGGACAAGCTTTTGGGTAGAAGTATCACAAAGCTCAAAAAGACCATGGATGTGGCTGTAAGGAGGAACATGGCTATTATCTTCAGAGAGGGAAAGAGCATATGTGTGATGCAAGGACATCCCAAATTCTCAATAGCCAAGAGGGAAGAAACCAGAAGGTTGAAGGAAGAAGCCAAACAGCTAAAGGCTGACAAAAGAGCACAAGCAAAACTTGAAAAACACCTAAAGTCAAGTCAGGCTGAAGAACAAAAAGAAATTGAAGAAAAAAGTGAAGATGAAGCTATGGGGGACATGGTTGATACTGATATGGAAGAGAGAAGTAAGGAAAGAGAAGAATGGCAGAAAGAGAACAGAAAGAAGGCCAATGCAAAGAGAAAGATGGTAGATAAGACTGAAAAAACCCAATCAAAATCGAAACCACTACCCTCTATTCCTGAACCCATTGTGCCTGACCCCTTCATTAACATTCATGGTGAAACAATCATTCCCAAGGAGGAACCAATTGATTGGGACACCATCAAATTGCCCACCTTCCTAACCTCTTCTCCACCATCAAAGAAACAGAAAAGAAGAATCAAATCAACACCCTCTAAAGCCTCAATCAAATTCACACAGAAGCCTAAGCCTAAGCCTCAAGCCTCTAAGGATGATTATGTTCACATCTGTGATATAAAAGAATTTTCAGACATTGAACTCTATCTGGATGAGCTGGAGGAAGTAAGGGGAATAGCTGCCTACAGACAGCTACCAGAAAGACTAGTGTTCAAATACAAAGGAGATGGGGAAAGAACTTGGCCTCTCTACAGGATTCTGAATGAAGGCTACTCTACCTTGGTTAGAGTCTACTCAGCCATACAAAGGGATTCTGGCTTTACCAGGACTGCCAAGACTGAGATTCTCAACAAGATTGCCAACATAAGGAAAACTTGGAGGGAGCCCAATGCCTTGCCTAGAACATTACTCATTAAAGAAAGAGGAATTACAGTTCACAAATCACCTCATCTATTGATGGAGTTCAGAGACAAAAAAGGAGTCAGAAGATTTTTCAAAATTGAAGATCAGCTCAAGATTGCCAGTAATGAAACTCTCAAGGATATGCAATCTAAGTTGGACATCAATGAAGAAGATGAAGCTAAATTCTACAGACAACTTCAACTTCAAATAGAGGAGAATGACAGGAGGCTAGGAAAGAAAACAAGGAATCAAAGGAAAAGAAACTAATCTGCTCAGGCTAAAGGAGCACCCTTGGAAACAATGTAATTCTTCAATTCCATCTCAGCATACACATTTTTGTAGCACTTTTGAATTTCTGCTTTATTACAGTTTATATATTTGTCAAGTGTTTTGTTATCATCAAGCTAAACCCAAATTTATGCCTACAGTTCTAGTAGACATAAATAGGGGGAGATTGTTAGGAATATGTGTATTAGTTTGATGATAAGTTAAACAAAACACTTAAGTAGAAATCTAGTGTTTGTACCCTCAACGGATAAGACCATCTTGGCTATCCGTTGAAGGAGTAGCTTTACTTAGCAATAAGTTTAGTATTGTAACACATTTCATTCTCTGGATTCAAGTTGTAATTCTTAGATGTTGTAGGAAATTATCAGTCATATTGACTACTAGTGGATATGCAAATAGGAGGGCTAATTGTAAATATTTCATGCCTTGTAATTTTGTATAAGTGAAGAAGTATCAACGGATATTGAAGACCTTCAACGGATAAGAAACAAAGCTTCAACGGATGTCTCTAATGCTTCAACGGATAAGTGCTTCAACGGATAAAGACTTCAACTGATAATGCATCAACGGATAAAGCTTCAACGGATAAAGCCTCAACGGATAAGGCATCAACGGATGAAAGCTTCAACGGATGCTTAGTTCATTAGCAGTTGATAGTGACAATTCACAAGCTGATAGAGGCACATGGGTTGACAGAGACAAACTAGAATGTGGAAGCCTTTAGGAGGAATCAAGAAAATGCAGTATTTCCATTCTGATGCAAACAAGGAAGTATTCAAAGATCTACAGCCAAGCCTAAATTGCATTTGATAGAGAAATAAAGAAGAAACATGTGAAGAATCTTTTTAATTGTATTTTACAGTTTTGTCTTCACTTGTAAACTTGGTGATATATAAACCAAGTAGCAGCTAATAATTAGATAAGAATTTTCCTGAGCTGTTTAGAAATATCCAGAGAGAAAATCATCTAGTTTGTACTAGGAAGCAGCTGTGATTTAATTCTTTGAATCACAGAATTTCTGAAATAACACATCTCTGGTGGAACAACAAATCCACCAGAAAAGTTTTTAAGTTCTTTGTGTTCTTTACATTTGTGTTTGAATGTATATTTGTCTGCATTAGCTTCAAGCAATTCACACACACCTATTCACAGAAACACTCAGCCTTAGAAACTGCTCAAAACTTGAAAAAGTTTTGAGATTTACATTCAACCCCCCTTCTGTAAATCTCATTGTTAGTCCACTGGGAAATCTAGCTTCTTCCTCCTTTAGAGTCTCTAAATCCATTCCAGGATTATGCTTGAGAAATAATCTTCTAGAAATTTCTTCATCAAGTGTCTGAATCTTGGGATCTTTATAGTAGAAAGTAGTCTCCCTTCCATTAAGCTTCAGAGTTTCTAAAAACTTCTGAAAGTCTTGACTTCCGTACTGAATCAGAACATCAGAACTTGATATCAGATTTTGATTATCAGAACTTGCTATCAGAGTTTGAGCATTTACAGCTTCAGAACTTGAATTCTTCTGTGTAGAAGATTTGCTAGAATCATAAATTAGTTTCTTTAAAGAAACTTTGCTGCTTTGCCCTTGTACTTGACCTTTTCCCTTGCTAGGGTTTCCCTTGTCATCTTCTTTACCATCCTTCTTCTTGAATGTTTGAATAATAGAGCATTTGGACTTAACTACCTTCTCCCCCTTTTTGGCATCATCTGGCAGGAGTAGTGAAAGAAGTAGTTCCACAGAAGATTGGATTTCAGAGTTGTGCTTGTTGAGAGGCTTGATTCTGCAGGACCTTATTCAGTTGGCCATGTTGCTTTTCTTGAACTTTCTCAATAGCCTATACTTTTTCATGAATAGGTCTGATAAACCTGTTTTTATCTAGCTTGAGCATCAGGTCTAGCTTATCAGCATTTTCCTGTAGTTTATCAACCTTGGCATGAGTAATGGAGTGTTGACCTTGAAGACTTTTAGTACTGAAAGCTGTGACTTTTAGTTGAGCTTTGAAGTCAGAATTTGTCAACAACTCATCAGCTTTTGCAATATGATCTGACAGAACTTTTGAGCTGGGAATGAAGTTAGATTCATTCCACTTCTTGGTCCATTCAACTCCTCTGTGAGTTTCTTCCCATGGAACAGGAGCATCTTCTTCAACAAACTTTTTAAGCAGTTCCTCCTTTCCAATAATTTGAGCTGGAGTATTTACTGGAGCTGACTCTCCAGAACTTGCTAAAAACTCATCATCTTCTGACAACACAAGAGTTTGTGTGGTTGTAGGAGATTCTGGTACAACTTCATCTGTTTCCACATCCAGAATTAGAGTAGTTGGTATTTCAACATTTAATGGAGAAACAGGTGGAGTTGTAACTTGTCCTTGTGGTGCTTACAGGAACAAGACAGATGGAATGTTCATCCTATGAATATCAATTTCAGGACTTAATCCTGAATCTTCAACTATAGCTGTTTCTTTGATTGGAGAGACATGAGGTGTGATCAATGTATCTTGAACAATGTCTTCAGCTTGAGGTAGAGGTGGCAGAGCTTCAATTACTATTGGTTCTGATAAGATCAGAGATTCCTGATCCCCTTCCTCAGCTTCTTTAGCAGCCTCAGATTGAGATTGTGCCATATGCCTACCTGCTCTCATCTTCTTTGATCTGGACTTTGGTTGTGAAGGTGTTGCTTAAGCAGCATCAGAACTTGAAAGTCTTTTTCTTTTCAAACCAGAACCCTCAGCTTCAGCCTGTTTCTGAGGAGTTACCTATTTCTGAAAAATTTCCTTTTCAGCTTCTATTGTCACAGGTTCTGATGCATGAACCTGGACTTGCTCATCTTCATCTGATTCATCCCTCGGAATCATCCTTCTTCTCCTTGGTAGAGATTTAGGAACAGATTTTGCTCTTGAAGGTTTGGGTCTAGATGTTGTAGCAGATTGTATAACTGGCACTTTTTGAGAAGTACCAGAGGTTGGTTGAGAGGATTGTGTTGGTTGGAAATAGGTTCTGATGGTAGGCTGTGGTTGTGGTTGAGAAGATTGAGCTGGTTGAGGATTGGTTGTAGGTGCTTATGGAGGTTAAGAGGGTGCAACTTCAGGAAATTTGGGTGTGTATGTGTTGGGGTCAGAGTTTAGTAAGAACTGTTTTACTGATGTAGGAATTTGAAGGGGTCTTAATATCTCTTTCTTATTATCAGTAGATAACAAGTCTGTGAAGGCCCTTTTAGAAAGTTTAAAAGGTTGAATTGTCTCACTAAAGTTTTGGGGCTTATCAGGACAACAAAAAGTTGTAAATAAGTTGACAAAATCTAGCAAAGTAAACAGTATTTGGGTCCTCATTCATCCTATCCCCAATAAAACCCAAAATAATAGTAGCATAATCAAAGTGAGTTTGATTTAGAAGTGCATACCCTATTTGCTGACTCGGAATGGAAATGGCATCAAAGTTGGAGCATTTGTTGGCAAAAGCTCTGGTGATGCAGTCAAAGAAGTAGCTCCACTCCCTTCTAATATATGGCCTCTTCAGCTGTCCCAGCTTGGACAGACTTTTCTCATAGCCAATATTGGCCATCATACCCAGTAGAAGTGTTTCTTCAATCTGAGCATTAAAAGTACAATCTTCTGGCAAGTGTAGAGCTTGTCAAACAGTTGACAAGTTAACTAGATGCTCATCTTCCCATGTTGTGAAGATAATACTTGGGGACCCAGCTTCACTGTAACACCCCCAAATCCGGGGTCGGGGATCCGGGTTGTCACGAGTTCCATTTCCCTTAATAACACCCAATCTTCATAAAAAATCAACTACTCTATACTGTGACCCCACAATAAACACACACACCACAAGTTATAGTCTCAGAGATGAATATCAAAAAATAACACGAGTCATTTTATTCCAAAATTATATTCCAATACACCTTAAAAGGGTTTCTGAATAAATTTACATTTCTTTGCCATTATTACAATTGATAAAGATACATAAGTCTGGTACATCAAAAGTTGAAAGCCTAGCCTATTGGTAGTTCCTACCTCAGCTACAGCGACATTAACGCCTATAGGAAACTGCAGAACGTTTCATATCCGCTCGCGAATTGGGAGCTTGGTCCTGTTCATCTTGTCTATCTGATGTTGTGTGATGAAAGAAGAAAGCAAGGGTGAGCAACAAGCCCACCAAAATAATATGTATAATAACTAACAATATATGGGCATTCTCATAGTACACATGAAAGTCTTGGTCAAGAAGAAATGAACCAAGCTGATATCTTAACGCGACCAAGTCGCAAAATATTCAGTATATATATACATATATACTTTTCACAATCTTTGAAATCCTCTGACATGTATAATATACACAGAGTTCCCGTTTATAACTGTATAAAATATCGTTGCAAGGTGATCTCATATATCTAACCTTGTCTCAACGTTTTTCCGAAAATCTTTGACATGCACAAGATAATCATTTACTAGATATAAGTTTAAAAGATGAAGTTACAAGATACTCCAATATACTTATATCTGAATACTACTTGAACTACCACCGTTCAAGTTATAATCAGTTTCAAAAGTTCATCACCCAGATGAGACTACAAGATAAGACTTGAATAGATTCAATCCTTGAAATATCATTATAAATAATGAAGTTACGAGATACTTCATTAAGTCCCGATATATATATACACCTATATATATACATTTCATACACACCTTGAAAACCTCTGTTATGAAAATTATAAACAGAGTTGCAATATCCAATGAATTTTGGAAAGGAGAAAACCTTGGCATAAACCTGATATCTTGCTGATCAGGCAAAGATACCAATAAGTAACCTTTTCTACTAGTAGATGGATGAATTCCCCACTGGTCATCACCCTGGCCGCAATAGGACCTTATGCTGGACTGCCACTCAGCCACTTACGCATTTGATGGACTCCCACTGAAGCCACTTACACTTTCATGGACGCCCACTGAGCCCATGTTGCTTATGCTGACTCAATAGATGGACTTACTTCCCGAACGTTGGGCAAGTAATCAATTCATTTACCAAAGCAGCAACCTCGTTGCGAATATAAAATATACCACAGAGCCGGATCCCTCAGGTTTTGAGCGAATATTTAAATCCCTTTTAAAAGGAAGATCTTAAATATAAAAATGAGTTTTGGGATCCGCTCTAACTTTTAAAAATCATTTTGAAGACTCGAAAACACTTTAAAGAGTGTTTGGAGTAATGCTGATTTAATGAAATAAATCAGTCCCGATATATTAGAAAATATCCGAATATCATTATTTAAATAATATTCTCATAAAGAATAATCTTTATAAAAATAATTGAAGTAGAAGTTGTAAAACTTATACTTGAAATAAATATTAAATAACCAAAGATATATTTATACAAAAGTAATATCTTTATTTGAATAATCAAAGTGAGTTTGATTATCGACACATTATTCTTTAATAAAATAAAGAATAATAATTAGTAAATAATCAGAGTCATAAGTCCTCGAATGAATATTCAAAATAATATTCATTAATAAAATAAACGGAGTCATAAGCCCCCGAATGAATATTCAAAATAATATTCATTAATAAAATAAACGGAGTCATAAGCCCCCGAATGAATATTCAAAATAATATTCATTAATAAAATTAACGGAGTCATAAGTCCTCGAATGAATATTCAAATTAGTATTCATTAATAAAATAAACGGAGTCATAAGCCCCCGAATGAATATTCAAAATAATATTCATTAATAAAATAAACGGAGTCATAAGCCCCCGAATGAATATTCAAAATAATATTCATTAAATAAATAAAGCTATCGAATAAACCTTATTCGATTGATAGTTTTGAACTATATCAATATATATATAAATATATATATATATAATATACTCGGGAACATCGACTCCCGATTTTAGAAAATGTTCACCTTTGGGTCCCCTATCATGAAGAATTGGAGGCTAAAACTTCTAGGATAGCCATAACTAATCATATGGGGCCTTGGATAATTACCTTGTGATTTAACAATGGTTGGATCTTGATTTTTGAAAATTTCTTCTCTTGAAATAAGAAAAAGCCGAGAGCTTTTCTTTGAAGAAAAGGGAAGAGCTTTTGTGTCTTTGTGATTTGTTTTGATTTGCCTTGGTTGGTTGATTTTTATTTTGTTTTAATCATTTTTGACCATGAAATACTGTGTGGTTATAAATCAACCACACTTCCTTCCCTTATGTCATGCTTTGGTCATCATGTGATGTCACCCTCCACACTTGTCCTCTTCTTGTTGGTTTGATGACATCATCATCCCTAACCTCCTTGATTAACTCCTAATTGCTTGCCTAATGACCGCTGATCTGTTATACGGTTCACTTAACTTTCGTTCTCGTTTATCGTTTGAGGGATCATACCCGGGATCTTATTACTTGGGTTCCATTAACATTTCTCAATACATTGCATTCCTTTTATGATCCTCTCTTAAAATTCTTGAATTTAAATCCCTTTTATCCTGTTACCTTATACTCAATTCTTTCGGTATCTAGTGGATTTTCGGGAAAAATCAAAGTGATCGGATTTGGATTCGGACGATCTTTACATACACTTATTTACCACATAGAGCACTAATAATATCCCAGAAGATCAATGAAGGAACCCCTACATAGTGTGGCATGAAAAATTTTCTTATTCAGCATAATCAGCAAAATACTATTCATAAGGGTTTCAAAAAAATTCCAAAAATTGGGGTTATTACATTCACCACCATCATCATAAACTCCACTCCTCCAAAACTCCAGTATATGTGTTCCTGAGAGTAATTGTGGTTGGGTCAAAGCATACCCAATCTCACGGTTAGCCAGAAAATCTTGAATAAAATGAAGATCTGATGGAGCATCATCCTTACTAGGAATAGCAATGTAGTTATTGGGGACGAACTTGGCTCCATTAAAGATGATGTCCTTGGGTGCCATTTCTGTAAGAAATTAAGTGAAAAGTTGTGTGTACGAAAGGTGTTTGATAAAATGCATGTAAGAAATGGCTTCAGAGAATATTAAAGAGTGAGAGAGAATAAGAGAGATTAGAAAATAAGAATAGTAGGTAAAAGATTGTAAAATCTTTTAACTCTCTTATTTATACACTCCACGTGACAACGACTATTTTTGTGAAGCAGAACAAACTTTTTACACCTGGCAGCATGGAAACAGTCAAAACAATAATGAGTGGGCACGGTAAACGTGCAGTAGTTATTGCTCACATGCTGTTACCAAAATAAACACGCAACCCATTAATCAAATGATTATCACTGTTTTTATCTCACTTAATCATTTTCTGATAAAAATGACTGTTACACTAAATACCAAAAATAAGTCAAGTAATTAAATAATGCCACGTAAGCATCAGAGTTTCCATCAGGATTTGCATCAAAACTTGACTATTATCATAATTTAATGGTCATCAGAATATGTCTTCTGTACTCAAAAAGTGAATGACTGTTTCTGTGATTCTGCACACAAATACTGACTGATTTCTTCATAGTTTAATCATCAGAACTTTCATCAGAGCTTGTCCTCAGAATTTATGTAAATAATACTTAACTATTTAT
The DNA here is from genome assembly GCF_009905375.1 of Apium graveolens. Taxonomy (NCBI): domain Eukaryota; kingdom Viridiplantae; phylum Streptophyta; class Magnoliopsida; order Apiales; family Apiaceae; genus Apium; species Apium graveolens. Next base: position 73,364,986 of record NC_133653.1, on the reverse strand, counting down.
CTGAAACAACGTAATCACCACAGTAATTTTCATTATTCATATGGAGTGAGAGTGTGTGCATTTGCAAATGATCAGATAAAGATTAAAGTCTGATAAACTTCAGATATCTTAGAACTAAGGCATAACTAAGAAAAATGCTTAAAATTTATCTTTAATTTTGAAGTCTACTGTAGAATATTTTTATGCAAGAGTTCACCTCAACTGTTTGTGCTCATTTTATGCATCTTTTGAAATTCTTTTCACAGTGGCTTCTCAGTGTAAATGAGTCACAACTACTATCATAATTTATGCTATTATCAGAATATATTTCTCCAGTAATCAGAGAATGTGAAAAGTCACCAAGAAAAATTTATTTGCTTTTCTAATGCATATTACTTAATACCAGCAATGCACTTGGGTCTTCCCTTTCACATATTTACTCTAGATCTCAAAGGAGTACCTGATTTCAATTTTTCTTTTCTTTTGTTTTCTTCAGATAAGTGAGGCTTATCAAGCATGTAGTTCATCCTTAAGATTTACTGACATCAGAATTTGACAGATAAGAAGCAAAAATTTAGTTTGTGACTTAGTAATAAGATCAAGAAGTAAATTTGACTAAGATCAAAATCAGAATTTGCTTGTGTTATTGATTTCCACATAAATAATTAATACATACATGGGATACATAGTTTGTTAAAGACTACTAAGTCAGCATCTAACAAAATAATCCACATTGGATTGAATAGTCACAGAACATTCAAAACACTATCAGAGTATATAGATACACATCAGAGAACAATCAGTTTTTAACATGTTACAATTTAAGCACAGATTACATGGAGATAAGACAATCTGTAAACACTGATCATAAAGTCTGATGCATGAGAACAAAAACTAAACAAATTTTAAGAAAGAACCAGAAACCATTCCAAGTTCTGTTAGATATATTTGTGATGTCATGTCTAATAATGATTTGTGTTTAGTTTTCAGATCTTAAGTAACAGGACAAATCAGGACTTAACTGGAAATCAGTACTTATACTGAAGTCATAACTTAAGATATCAGAACTTAAGTTATCAGAACTTAAGATATCATAAGATATTTATCAGGAGATAATATCAGGACTTAAGAAGACTTTCAGATGAGAAAGACGACTGATTGAAGGAAAGAAGATTAAGGAAAACACAAGAAGAGATATGCATGGAGAAGAATTCTATGAAGAATAGAATACTTGGAAGAAAAGATAATTAGTTGATATGTTTTAGGATGCAGACTTATGTTCGATATCAATTAGGAGTTTATCTTGTAATTTTGTGTCTATATAAACACAGCATAGGGTTTACACTATAAGTGTTATCTTAATCGAGGATATTATTCATTGTAACCCTAGTAGCTCTCGTGATATTTGTTCATCACTGAGAGAGAATGGTTTAATTGTAATACTGTTTCATTAATAATATTATTATGTGTTTCATACTTGTGTTCTTAATTCGATTTGATTGTACTAGACACTGTATTCAACCCCCTTCTACAGTGTGTATGACCTAACAAGTTGTATCAGAGCGGTCTGTTAACATATATACAGTAAAGATCCAAAACAATCATGTCTGAAGAAGAGAAAACTCCAACCAAGCCCATTAAAATTGAAGAAACTCCAAAGACTCAAATCCATAATCGATATGAGACCATTAGGGTTCCATACTGAAACCTTCTGAGTATCCCATATGGAAAGTGAGGATGACTATGTTTCTGGAAGCTACAAATCCAGAATACCTTGACGGAATTAATGAAGGTCCACATAAGCCAACCAAGCTCTTTGTTATAGTTGCAGATCAGCCAGCACAGACTGTACCAAAGGAGAAAAGTGAGTATACAGCTGAAGATATCTCATTTATTGCCAAGGATGCAAAGGTAAGACATTTGCTGCATAGTGCCATTGATAATGTCATGTCAAACAGGGTAATTAACTGCAAGACTGCAAAGGAGATATGGGATGCCTTGGAGACAAGATGCCAGGGAACTGATTCAATTAAAAAGAACAGGAGGACTATACTTACTCAAGAGTATGAGCACTTTGACTTAAAACCTGATGAATCATTAACTGGTTTATATGACAGATTTGTCAAACTCTTGAATGATCTGTCACTGGTGGATAAGGAATATGATCTTGAAGAGACTAATCTTAAATTCCTTTTAGCTCTTCCTGAAAGTTGGGATTTGAAGGCAACTACTATAAGAGACAACTATGCTTTTGATGAAACTACTCTTGATGAAATTTATGGTATGCTCAAAACTCATGAACTTGAGATGGATCAAAGAAGCAAGAGGCATGGGAGAAAGTCAAGAACAGTTGCTCTTAAGACTGAGGAGGAATCCCCCAAGGTGGTTGTCTCAAAGAAAGGTAAAGAAAAGGCTCTCATCACGAAGTCTGATTCAGATTCATCAAGTTCTGATGACGATGAGGATTCAAAAACTGAAAGTCTACCTGAGATGGATGCTGATGAAGAAATGATGAGATTGTGTGCTCTTATGGTGAAGGGCATCATAAAGATAGCCTACAGGAAATTCAGAAGGGCAAAGAAGTTTTCCAGGAAAAGTGGAAGTTCTGATAAGAAGGGATTCAGAAAATCTGAAGGCAAAGCTGGAAAGTCTGACAGAGGAGATTACTCAAATGTTAAATGCTATAATTGTGGTGAGAAAGGCCACATATCTCCTGATTGCAAGAAAGGAAAAAGTGACAAAGGCAAGGCACTTGTCACAAAGAAGAAAAGCTGGACAGACACTTCAGATTCTGAACATGAGGAGAACTATGCCTTGGTGGCAAATGTTGATAGCAGTTCTGATGCTGTTGAGTTAAAGGTACCTCAAACAACTTATGCTTTTCATACTGATGATATTACTGAGTTGATATCTTATCTTAAAACCATATTCATTAGTTATAGAGATCGGACTTTAACTTGTGATAGATTAACTTCTGAAAATCTGGCTTTAAGAAAAGGAATGACTATTTAGAAAAAGAGTTAGTTATGTTCCATCAAACTCAGAAAGAAAGAGATGATGTTTTTTATGTTAGAGATGGAGTGTTAAAATTGAATCAATCTCTAAAAACTGAGTTAGAAAAGGAAAGAGAGATTATCGGAACTTGGACTAACTCTGACAGAACAACTCAGAATCTATTAAGTAGTGGAAACTGGAAAGAGGGCTTAGGTTATGGAGATGATAAAAGTAAAATAGGAACTGAACAAGTTAAGCCAGTTATTGTTAAACATGCTACTAAGCCAAAGTTAAATTTTGTTAAGTTTGTAGCTAAATCTATAAAGTCTGATTCTGAAAAGATGAAAGATACTGAGACAGAAGTTAAGGCAGAGTTAACTTCTGACAAATTGAAACAGGATAAAACAATTGAAGTTAACATATGCTTAATGACGAAGAAGCAGCTTAAGTATAAGCTGAAAGAGATTAAGAATGTAAACAAGGTAAAGCCACCTAGGAAAAATAGGAATGGAAAGGAAGGTGTGAATAAAAGCAATAATTATATGCCTGTTCTTAATGCTCCTAGAAAGAAATATTATAACTGTGGAAATTCTAACCATCTAGCTTCTTTTTGCAGGAAGAATAAGAATATAAACTCCTTACCTCTTAAGTCAGGAGTTAAGAGTCAGTCTGTTAGGTTTAAGCCACAAAATCCTTGTTTTCATTGTGGTAGTTTATGGCATTCCATTTATACTTGTAAGGAATATCATAGTTTGTACTATAATCATTATCAAATAAAACCTTCTTTAAAAAAAAGTTAGCATTATTCCTTCCAGTGTAAGTTCTGATGCAAAGTCTGATACTATAAATTCTGATAAGAAAAATGTTAACATAAACTCTGATGTTAAATCCGCTGCAAATGTTAACAAACTTAATAAAGCCAAAGGATCCAAGCAAGTCTGGGTCCTTAAAACTAATCATTAGTGGTCTTTGTGATTGCAGGGCAACAGGAAAAACATCCTAGTTCTGGACAGTGGATGTTCAGGACATATGACTGGAAATAAAGCCCTGGTATCAGACTTTGTGGAGAAAGCTAGCCCAGGTGTTTCTTATGGAGATGGCAATATGGGAAAACTCTGGGATATGGCAATATTAATCTTGGGAATGTCATCATTGAAAAAGTAGCTCTAGTCTCATGACTTAAACACAATCTGCTGAGTGTTAGTCAAATCTGTGACAGAGGTTATCATGTGGATTTCTTTGAAGAACACTGTGAAGTTGTAAGCAAATCTACAGGCAAAGTTGTTTTGAAATGATACATGCATGGTAACATTTATGAAGCTAAGCTTTCAACAAGTTCTGATGGTTCCGCAATCTGTCTGTTAAGTAGAGCATCAATTGAAGAAAGCTGGGATTGGCACAAGAAACTCTCTCATTTAAATTTCAACAATATAAATGAACTAGTCAAGAAAGATCTTGTGAGAGGATTGCCAAAATCAGTATTTGCTCCTGATGGCCTTTGTGATTCATGTCAAAAGGCAAAACAAAAAAATCTTCATTCAAGAGCAAGACTGAATCTTTAATTTTTGAGCCTTATCACCTACTACATGTTGATCTATTTGGTCCAGTGAATGTCATGTCTATTGCAAAGAAGAAATATGCTATGGTCATAGTAGATGAGTTTACCAGATATACATGGGTGTATTTCTTGTACACAAAAAGTGAAACTGCATCTAACTTGGTTTATCATGTCAAACAACTGGATAAGTTGGTCAATGACTCTATGAAAATTATAAGAAGTGATAATGGCACTGAGTTCAAGAATATGATTATGGAAGAGTTCTGCAAAGACCATGGAATAAAGCAGGAATTCTCTGCTCCTGGAACTCCACAGCAAAATGGAGTTGTTGAAAGAAAGAATAGAACTCTTATTGAAGCTGCATGAACTATGCTTGATGAAGCAAGTTACCAACCTACTTTTGGGCTGAAGCTGTGCAGACTGCTTGTTTTACTCAGAATGCAACACTTATCAACAAGCATGGAAAGACACCATATGAGATGGTGAAGAAAAAGAAGCCAAATCTGAAGTACTTTCATGTATTTAGATGCAAGTGTTTTATTCTTAAGATTCATCCTGAACAGTTATCCCAATTTGATCTAAAAGCTGATGAAGGAATTTTTGTTGGATATCCACTTTCCACAAAAGCCTTCAAAGTCTACAATTTAAGAACAAGGGTTGTCATGGAATATATCAATGTCTCTTTTGATGATAAGAAGATTACTGGACTTAAAGATTTCAATGATCATGATCAGCTGAGATTTGAGAATGAAGTTTTAAATTCTGATTCTGTAAATTCTGATAGTCTAAATCCTGATACTGCAAACTCTGATGGGTTAAACTCTGATGTTATTGAAACTGTGGTAACTACGCCAAAGAAAAATGCACCTGTACAGGGGGGCATATTGAAGATCCAACTACATCTCTAGAAGCATCAGAACCTAGAACAGGCTCTTCAAGTTCTGATTCATCAAGTTCTGATGGGCCAAGTTCTGATAATTCTGGAAACTCGAATTCTGATTCATCAAGTTCTGATGGGCCAAATTCTGATAATTCTGGAAACTCAAATTCTGAAGGATCCAATTCAGAGAGCATAATTTCAGGGGGAGCATCAGAAAATGTTGATGGAGATAGCATGGATCATGGGGGAGCATCCAGTTCTAGAGATAATCTTCCATCTGTAAGGAAGTGGACTAAAGCACATACACCTGACTTGATTATTGGAGATCCTGAAGCAGGTATAAGAACTAGAACAGCAACATCAAATGAATGTCTCTAACACTCTTTTCTTTCTCAGGCTGAACCAAAGAAAGTGGAAGAAGCTCTTCAAAATGCTAATTGGGTGCAAGCAATGCAGGAAGAGTTAAATGAATTTTAAAGAAATAAAGTCTGGACCCTAATGTCAAGACCAAAGAACAGATCTGTTGTTGGTACAAAATGGGTGATCAGAAACAAAACTGACAGTGATGGCATAATTACAAAGAATAAAGCTAGGATGGTTGCAAAAGGATATTCTCAACAGGAGGGAATTGATTATGATGAAACATTTGCACCAGTTGCTAGATTGGAAGCCATAAAGATATTTTTAGCTTATGCTGCTCACAAAAATTTTACAGTCTTTCAAATGGATGTAAAAAGTGCTTTTCTTAATGGAGAATTGGAAGAAGAAGTATATGTTGAACAACCTCCAGGTTTTGTAGATTCAAAATTTTCTAATCATGTCTACAGACTTGATAAAGCACTTTATGGCCTTAAGCAAGCTCCAAGAGCATGGTATGAGACATTAGCTCAGTTTCTTCTGGAAAGTGAATTTAACAGAGGGAATATTGACAAAACTTTATTCTATCTCAACCATGGAAAGGACTTACTTTTGGTGCAGATATATGTTGATGATATCATTTTTGGTTCTATAAATGACAGACTTTGTGAAAGGTTTTCCAAGCTAATGCAGTCAAGATATCAAATAAGTATGATGGGAGAACTTAGCTATTTTCTGGGCCTTCAAGTCAAGCAGAATGAAGAAGGAACTTTTATTTGTCAATCTAAGTACACCAGAAATTTGTTGAAGAAATCTGGAATGCAAGACTGTTCAAGTGCATCCATTCCTATGGCCACTGCAACAAAATTGGCTAAGGATACTGGTACATCAGTAGATATTACTGATTACAAAGGTATGATTGGCTCACTACTCTATCTAACTGCAAGTAGACATGATATCATGTATGCTACCTGTCTTTGTACAAGATTTCAAGCAGATCCAAGAGAACCTCACTTAACAGCTGTGAAAAGAATTTTCAAGTACCTTAAGGGTATAGCTGATATTGGATTGTGGTATCCTAGGGAATCATACTTTAAGCTAATAGGTTACTCAGATGCAGATTTTGCAGGGTGCAAAATTTACAGGAAAGGCACAAGTGGAAGCTGCCAATTTCTTGGAGGCAGATTAGTTTCTTGGTTTAGCAAGAAACAAAAGTCAATTTCCACATCAACTACAGAAGCAGAGTACATTGCTGCAGAAAGCTGTTGTGCACAAATTCTTTTGATGAAGAATCAGCTACTGAATTATGGGTTAGAATTTTCTAAAATTCCTATTTACTGTGATAATCAAAGTGCTATTGCTATGACAGGTAATCCAGTTTAACACTCAATGACAAAGCACATCAGCATTAGGTACCACTTCATAAGGGAACATGTGATGGAGGGTACAATGGAATTGCATTTTGTTCCAACAGATCAACAACTAGCAGATATCTTCACAAAACCACTATGTGAAGCTACTTTTACAAGATTGGTAAATGAACTTGGAATGGTTTCAGGTTCTTTCTCTAAATCTGCTTAGTTTATGTTCTGATACATCAGACTTTTTGATCAGTATTTACAGATATTACTATCTTTATATAGTATATGCTTAAATTGAAATTTCCTTAAGTGATGATTGTTGTCTGATGTGAATTTCTAAACTCTGATGGTGATATGAATGTTTCTTTGACTATTCAATCCAATAAGAAATACTGTGCTAGATGCTGATCCAGTAGTCTTTAATATACTAAAGATCCCATGTTTAAAGTAATTGTTTATGTAGAAATCTCTTAACACAAGCAAATTCTGATATTGAGCTTAGTTAAGTTTACTTTGTGTATCTTATTACTAAGTCAAAAACTAGAATAGTGCTTCTTATCTGTTAAGTTCTGATGTTGGTAAATCTTATGGATGTACTAAGTGCTGATAAGCCTCACTTATCGAAAGAAAAAGAAAAGAAAAGAAATAAATATCAGGTACTCCTTTGAGATCTAGAGAAAAATGTATGTGGAAGGGAAGACCCAAGTGCATTACTGGTATTAAGTAATATGCATTAGAAAAGCAAAATAATTTTTTTTTGGTGACTTTTCACATTCTCTGATTACTGGAGAAATACTCTGATAATAGCATAAATTCTGATAAGCAGTCATGACTCACTTACACTAAGAAGCCACTGTAAAAAGGAATTTCAAAAGATGCAAAAAATGAGCACAAAACAGTTGAGGTGGACTCATGCATGAACTCATTCTGTAGTAGACTTCAGACTAATGACAGATTTTGAGCAAAGTTCTTAGTTATGCCTTATTTCTAAGATGTACTGAAGTGAATCAGACTTTACTCTTTGTCTAATATTTAGCTTAAAGCACACAATTACACTCCATATGAATGATAAAAATTACTGTGGTGATCAATGTTGTTTTAGATGAACAGTTTAAGTATCAGTTGCATAAATTCTGAGGACAAGTTCTGATGGAAGTTCTGATGATTAAGTTCTGAGGAAACCATATCAGTATATGTGTGAAGAATTACAGAAATAAACATTCACTTTTTGAGTTAAGAAGCCATATTTTGATGACTTTTAAATTCTAATAATAATCAAGTTCTGATGCTTACGTGGTAGTATGTATTTACTTGATTTATTTTTAAGTTAATACTTGAACGGCTATATTTAATCAGAATATTGGATTACGTGAGATAAAGCAGTCATAATCATTTGTTTCGTGGGAACAGTTTTTTTTGAAAAACTGAATGTGCATAGTAACCATTACTTATTTTCCGTGCCCATTAACTTTTGTTTTAACTGCTGCATGCCTGACAGGTGTAACGTCTGTTCCACTTCTCCATAACTGTTGTCACGTGGGGTGTCTAAGTAAAAGAGATAAAAGATTTTCAAATCTTTTATTTACATTTCTATTCTACTTACTCTATCTTTTTTTTCTTATTCTCTCATATTTTCTGACGGTTTACTATACAGACATTTTATCAAACACTTTTCAGGCATTCTAAATTCTCACTCATTTTCAATGGCACCCAAGGATATAATCTTTGATGGAGCAAAGTTCATCCCCAACAACTATGTTTCCATTCTCACTAAGAGTGAAGCTCCTTCGGAACTTCATTTTATACAGGATTTCTTAGCTAATAGTGAGATTGGGTATGCTCTGACTCAACCTCAATCTATTCCTGGAAAGCAAGTGCTGAGGTTCTGGAGAACTGGGTTATATGATGATGGGGGTGCTGCTGGTTCTCCAAGCATAATTTTTAGATCAGGAGATGTCGAGTATATGGTTACTAAATTGACTGTTCATAAAGCTCTCCATTTACCTGAAGACTGTACATTCTCAACAGTGGAGGATCCTGTTTTACAGCAGCTTATGGCCAATTTGGGCTATGAGCAAAGCTTGGGAAAGCTGGGTTGTAATATCCGGGATATATCGTGTAATTATTTTTGCTATTATATAATTATTATGTGTGTTCAGTATCTATTCTGTGAGCTAATTGTTAAGTGTTATCTGTACTTGAATATTCAAAAATAATATTAATTGAGTATTTTAATTTTTATATGTCCAAAATAACATATAGATAATTGTCATATCTTCCTAATTATTTTTATGTTGGTTTATGGATTTATAAAAATCATATGAAATTTCTAAAATCTTTTTTCCGGGTAATTAAAATCTATTTTATAAAAATGGGAACCAACCGACGTCAACCGTTGTTACATTTTTGGAACCCGAAACTCTTTCGAGAACTCCTTCCTAACCCAATTGTAATATTCCGGGCATATTCCATGTTTCGACTTTTTCGATCCAGCGTACGGTTTGTCCTGCGCGGGTCCCGGCGCAACATTTTCGATACAATATTCATTTCGGTAAATCAATAAAACCCGTATTTTCGATAAACGGGAGCTTTTTATTAAACTATCACAATTATCACTTCGTAATACGTGTAACCAGGCGCTGAGACCAAGACCGCAGTATAAATTGTACTGATTTGGATAATTATCCCGAAAACCGATACCGTTTGGGTCAGTTTTTACAAATAAACGTACCGTTTTATATCCGGAATGATCCAACGGGATACAAATTTTCCGTAATTATAAATAGCCTTTTACCGTATTTTATTTCGTATCAAAATCATTTGCAGACAGATAATTATATAATTTTCAGAGAAAAGCCATAATTACTTAAACTGTTCTAAGAATCAAACAGCAAAACGAAGGCGTTACCGATCTCTGTTTTCAAAGCTTGAGTAACCAAAACGAAGGATTTGAAGTGTTCTATCAGATTCTGAGCTTTGTTTCACTGCAGAAATCAAGGTTATTTTTCTAAAAATTTATTTATTTTCGAATTTATTTTATTAAAAATATGAATTTTTGTTCGGATGATTTTTTGTATGATTTGATGATTGCATGTTGTAGAGCTTGTTTTCCTGATGATTTTCATATGTCATACGTCTGATTTGAAGTTCAATAACATGTTCAAATTTGAGTTTGATTTTCGAATTTCAAAATTAGGGTTTATAACCCGTATGAATGTTCTTAATTGAAATTTGGGGGTTTCTTATTCTGTGATAGATTGATGTTGTGTTATAGTGGGTTGTGTTCTCTGTGAAATTTGCAATCTAGTCGTATAAGTTTCATGAACCAACGAGGTCTGTAGAGAAGGGAGTTGTGTTTTGAAGTTTTCCGATGTTCGCCGGAAACTGGAAAACTTCACGGCCAAATTCCGGCCAACTCAGGGATTGTTAGGATGAATTGATTGCATGGTTGTGTTCCTGATGTTGTGTAGATGTGATCCGGAGGTGTTGGTGGGGTGAGGACGCCGGGAACTTGTTCTCCGGCGAACCCGACTGTTTTCCGGCGAAGGGCTGGAAAATTACAGTTTAGTACCCCAACTTTTGAAAATGATGCAGTTAGGTCCCTGAAGTTTCCAGACTTTGCAAATTTAGGATTCATGTTTATAAAATGTTTAAAAATCATATTTCCTATTTATTTTTATTATAAAAATTCATTTTTAATTTCTGAAAATTCTAAAAATTATTATTTTAATTCCGAAAATTATTTTTAATTCACAAATAAATCTAAATTAATTAGTTAATTAATTTCAGTTAATTTATAATTGATTAATTGGTCAATTAATTCGAAAATTAATTGATTAATTGATTTAATTAATTATTAATTGATTTTAATTAATTATTTAATTAGATTTAATTATTGAAAAATGATTTAAAAATTCTGAAAAATAATTTCGAGCTTTAAAATATTATTCTAAATTATTTTCAAGGCTCGATAATTATTCTAAAATTATTTCGGAGCCAGAATGGGCCAACCGAACCCTGTTTATTAACCCAAAATTGATCCAACGACCCGTTTTAATTCCGAAAAATGTTTTAAAAATCATTTTAAATACCAGAAAGCCTATTTATGACCCGAGACTTCTTTATAAATAATATATCATTGATTACGTGATGTATTATGTGCTATATGTGACTTGTTAATTGACTATCGGTCTATATATTCGGTGTTTACTTGATTATTGCATAACTTTCAATCCGTTAATCGGATTTGGGTAAAACGAAGGGTAGATAGAAGTATGTGTTGAATAGAATTCCATGAGTAAATTATTGATAGATGCTTATGATATGTGAGCAGAAGAGGCAAGATGTAGGAAAGGGAAACAGGTAGTTGAGGAGTAAAATGGTTGTGATTGGAAGCGAGTGCAGTGTAGTAAGCTAATACCAGGCAAGTGTTCTGAACTTTCTCGAGATATTGTAGTACTTGATAATCCTGTGATATTGCAAGTGCTTTGAAGCACAGAAACCTAAATCCTGATTCAAGTTATTGTTCTTGAGCCATAAACCTTATTCTTTCTAGACCATTGATTGTTGTATACCCAAACACGAACCTTAAGTATACGATACTACTGCACAAATACATGCAAACAAAATCCCAAACACTGAACTGAATTACTTGTACATTCAATCATGGTATCCTATACTTTGAAAGCCCAAATCCTTGAAACCTTGAAATGTTGATTCCTTTGTTATCCAATTCTTTCATTACCCAGCATCCAAGCTTTTAATTTGCCTAATTGATCCTTACAACGATTGAAACCCTTTCATTGTTAAACATTTATTATTGTTAATGATTTCGGTTATTATTTATTATTGCATATTCTGTTATTATGTTAGAATTAGATTGTTTTTATAAAATTGTGGACCAGATTCGTGGTCAGACCATATAATGGTCAAGTTAGGCCAATGTGTGCCTTGGATCCAGTAGTTAGAGCAATGTTGTGTGTCTTGCTCGGGGTTAGTGCGTGACTGATCAGCAGCCTAACCTTGGTTTTTAAATTAAAAGTATAATATCCAATTCTAAATCATAATCCATTGTTCACTTGATATCATAACCATATTCACCTGATGATCATTATTCTCAGTTTTGTCATTGTGACTTGCTGAGCTAGTTAGCTCATTTGTGCGATGTTGTTTATATTCTTTCCAGTTAAAAAGGAACCAGTTGGTAAAGAGGATCCTCAGTCCAGCGCGAGAGCTAGGGGTTCAGGTTGAGAAAGCTGAGCTAGTAGGCTTCTTTTGGAATAATTTAAGTTTGAAAAAGTTTGTAATAATGTTTAATACTCAGTTTGAATTTGAAATAGTTGGGATTTGAACGGTTTGTAATATATTAGTGTGTTTGGCTTGTGTGCATACTTTAACCTGTTGCGGTCCGTGGTGGTTGGTAAGTAGGGTCATTGCTTATATTATTATTATCTTTATTATTGTTATAAGCAGGTTATAATTAAGGTGTGTGTGTGGACCCCAAACTTCTTACCCGGGTTTGGAGGGCGCCACAGGTTTGGTATCAGAGCTACAGGTTATAAGTCACTGACACAAGCCTAGGTTGACAGGAATGGGTAGAGGGATAGGATTAGAAGTAAGGTATAGGATGATAGAACGTCGAGAGGTTGAGTGTTATGGTATAACCGGTATTAGTATAGTTTGCGTCGTGGTACGAGATTCTTATATTACGATATGATTTCAGATAGCAGAGATGGCTGACTCTTTTATTCCCATATCAGCTGATCACTCAGAGCCTTCAGTTGGAGCACCAGCATCGGATCCACGTCCTGTTATTCCACCAGCATTGGTTATTCTACCTCCACCGGTGTTGCAGCCCGTACCATTGCAGGCTATTCCACCTCCAGGCATGAGGCCACCTGTTAGAGGACCCCCACCTGCTGATTCAGGCTTTACTAGTCATTCAGTCACAGGAGTACCTTTCCAGTTCTCTTCCTATCATGTTCCATATCATCAGTTTGAGGCTTGCCTTATGGAGCAGCAATTCCTACAGGGTCAAATCCAGGAGTTATTGCATATCATGCGTACCAGAGAGATGGGGAGTGGTGAGAGGCGACTTAGGGAGAGGCTCCAGGTGTTTCGTAGAGCAGCTGCTGTAAGGATTGCTAAGGCTACACATGAGGACATCACCCCTGATTTCCTAGTGGAGTGGGCTAAGGGGGTTCTAGAGGAGCTTGAGGAGATAGGAGGTCCAGATTTGCCATGAGTTAGAGATTTTGAGATGGAGATGCTGAGCAGTGTTGTTATGGTTATGTAGTATGGACAGTAGTGTGTAGTGTGTATCAGTAGACTTTTGAGTTATATTTATAGACTAGTGATGCTGACTAGTGAGTAGGTTGTTGTACCCTTTTTGCTTTTACTTTCGAAGCGTCTTTACGCTTGTACTACCTAAAACTTTTGATCTATATATCAGTACCTTTTCTTTTCCAACATTGTCATTTACTTTATCGCACCTGTTTTACTTTACCTTATTTATTGCACCAGTATACCCTGTGATACCATGTACCCTGTTTTCCATAACTGTTTATATTCTGTAAAGAAGCATGCAATTTACTTAGTTACAACTGTTTTCAAAAAGAGATATTCCTATTTTACAAAACTTTTCTTTTATACAAAGATTTGATTCAAAAGCTAAATAAATTGATTGATTCTTTACAGAAAATGCCTCCCAGAAGAAATACCCGCCCCAACACCCAGAATGAAGAAACCAACAACAACAACAATAACAACCAAAATGATTTAAACCAGAATGTGAACCCAGGACCCATGGACCCAGCAATAGCCCAGATTCTTCAAATCTTGGCCCAACAAACAGTTCACCTGGCACAACAACAGCAGAGACAGACCAATCCCCAGGTAACTTTCAAAACTTTTCAGGCAGTAAACCCACCAGAATTTAAGGGTTCCTTAGAGCCAATTGAAGCAAATGTGTGGTTAAAGGAAATAGAGAAGGCTTTTGCCTTGGTAAAAGTGAAAGAGGAGCAGAAGGTTGAATTTGCAAGTTACTATCTGAAGAATGAGGCCACCTATTGGTGGGAGATGGTGAAAATATTGGAAAGCACAGATGTTATTACTTTGGAAAGGTTTAAGGAATTGTTTTTAGAAAAGTATTTTCCTCAGTTTGTTCAGGATCAAACGGAGCTGAAGTTTTTAGAATTAAAGCAAGGGAACATGTCGGTAACAGATTATGAGGGGAAGTTTGAGGAATTGTCAAGGTATGTATCGTCGTATGTTGATACTGATAGAAAGAAAGCTAAGAGATTCCAGCAAGGCTTGAAGCCATGGATCAGAGGGAAGGTAGCTATTTTTGAATTGGATACCTATGCCGGGGTTGTACAGAAAGCTATGATCGCAGAGACAGAGAGTGAGATGTTCCAGAAAGAAAAGGAAAGCAAGAAAAGGAAAGTTGAGGGAAGTGAGGGTCAGTCACAAACAGGGAAGTTTCCAAATTTTAAGAAGGGCAAGTTTCATCCAGGGAGAAATTTTAATTTCAGGAGACAAAATGCAGGAGACGGAGGCCAGGGCAATCGTTCAGCTAATGTGAATCAGCCGAATCAGTTGAGATTAACTTTTCCAGATTGTCAAGTATGTGGAAAGAAGCATGGAGGAGTTTGTAACAAGTTGAATGTGGTATGTTTTAAATGCAACCAGAAAGGGCACTACTCGAGGGAGTGCCGAAATCAGCCAGCAAGAGAGCCAGCAAATAAGGATCAGCCTATCCGGAATCCAGCAGTGAAAGTTCCAGTCATTGGATTTACATGCTTTAAATGTGGGAAGCCAGGACATATGGCCAGGGATTGCAAGACACCAACCCCAGTCAGTATTGCATTAAGGATTATGGGATCTACCCCAACAGTGAATGAGACTCCGAGGGTTAGAGTTTTTGACATGTCGGTGAAGGATGCGATCCAGGATGCGGATGTCATGGCAGGTACGCTTAATGTGAATTCTTTATGTGCCAAAGTGTTAATAGATTCGGGAGCAACTCGATCGTTTGTTTCACAAGATTTTGTTAGTAAGTTAAATTGTCCAGTTGGGTATTTAAATGAAATAATGAATGTGGAATTACCAAATCAAGAACGTGTAACTGTTAACCAAGTTTGTGGGAATTGTGAGATTGAGATTTCTGGTAGTAAGTTTTGTGTAGATTTGATACCGTTTAAGTTAGGAGAATTTGACGTTATATTAGGGATGGATTGGTTATCTAAGCATGATGCTCAGATAGATTGTCGAAATAAGAAAGTAATGGTGAAAACGCCAGACGAAAGAATAGTATGTTCAAGGGACAGAAGCAGGTAAAGAAGTTCTTAACGATGATTCAAGCCAAGAAGTTACTACGACGAGGATGTGAGCATTCCGTAGCATATGTGATCGACAGAAGTCAGGAGCCAGCAAAACTTGAAAATATTCCAGTTGTGATGGAATTTCCAGACGTATTTCCCGACGAGTTACCAGGACTTCCTCCATATAGAGAAATTGAATTTGCAATCGACTTAGCACCTGGAACCGAACCAGTATCCAAGGCCCCGTATAGAATGACGCCTGTTGAGATGAAAGAGTTAGCAAAGCAATTGCAAGAGTTGTTAGAGAAAGGAGTAATTAGACCCAGCGTATCCCCGTGGGGTGCACCGGTATTATTTTTCAAGAAGAAGGATGGAAGCATGAGACTGTGCATCGACTATAGGGAGCTCAACAAGTTGACGATCAAGAATAAGTATCCGTTACCCAGAATTGATGATTTGTTTGACCAATTGAAGGGAGCCAAGTATTTCTCCAAAATCGATTTAAGATCGGGATATCATCAACTGAAGATCAAACCAGAAGATATACTAAAGACAGCTTTCAGAATAAGGTATGGACATTACGAGTTTTTAGTGATGTCTTTTGGATTGACCAACGCCCCAGCAGCGTTTATGGACCTGATGAACAGAATTTTCAAGGAATATTTGGACAAGTTCGTTATAGTATTTATAGACGATATTTTGATCTATTCAAAGACGGAGGAGGATCATACGGAACATTTAAGGACAGCTTTGGAGATTTTAAGGAAAAAGAAGTTATATGCTAAATTGTCGAAGTGTGAGTTTTGGCTACAGGAAGTTCAGTTCTTAGGACACATAGTCAGTAACGAAGGGATCAAAGTGGACCCGGCAAAGATCGAGGCAATTACGAATTGGGAAAGACCGAGAACACCCACTGAGGTAAGAAGTTTCTTGGGATTGGCAGGATATTATCGACGATTCGTTCAGAATTTCTCAAGAATTGCAACACCATTGACAAAGCTTACACGAAAGAATGAAAAGTTTATATGGAATGACAAGTGCGAAGAAAGTTTTCAGGAATTGAAGCGGAGATTAATCACAACACCTGTTTTGTCACTTCCAGACGATCAAGGGAATTTCATAATTTATAGCGATGCTTCTTACAAAGGATTATGATGTGTTCTTATGCAGCACGACAAGGTGATTGCGTACGCGTCAAGGCAATTGAAACCACACGAACAGAAGTACCCTACTCATGATTTGGAGTTAACAGCTATAGCTTTCGCTTTGAAGATTTGGAGACATTATTTGTATGGAGAAAAGTGTGAGATTTTCACGGATCACAAAAGTTTGAAATATATATTTACCCAGAAGGAACTTAATATGAGACAAAGGAGATGGTTAGAATTGATCAAAGATTATGATTTCTCGATTAATTATCATCCCGGTAAGGCGAATGTTGTAGCAGATGCGTTAAGTCGGAAGGAAAAGTTAAATGTATTATCCGTACCTGAAGAGATATATAAAGAATTTCAAAAATTGGAATTGGAGATTAGAATTTGCAAGCCTGAGGAAGCAAAAGTGTACGGTATGATTTTCCAACCGGAGTTATTGGAGAAAATAAAGAAATGCCAGAAAGAGGTAATGGATCAAGATATAAATAGTTCGGTAGGTGAGGAATTATGCACGCAACAAGATGATCAAAGTATTTTTAGGTTTTCTTCAAGAATTTGGATTCCACCAGTAACGGAGCTGAAAAATGAAATTTTACAAGAGGCACATAGTTCAAGATATTCCATCCATCCAGGGAGTACCAAAATGTACAGAGATGTAAAGAAGAATTATTGGTGGCCAAATATGAAGAGGGAAATTGCGGAATGGGTTAGCAAATGTTATACCTGTCAGAAAGTTAAAGCAGAGCATCAGAGACCAAGCGGATTGCTACAGCCATTGGAGATTCCAGAGTGGAAGTGGGAACATATTGCCATGGATTTCATAGTTGGATTACCAAGGACAAGGGCTAATCATGATGCCATTTGGGTTATAGTAGATAGACTTACCAAGTCAGCTCATTTTCTGCCTATAAATGAAAGATTTTCGCTCGACAAGTTAGTTCATATGTACTTGAAAGAGATCGTAGTTCGTCATGGAGTTCCAGTGTCTATTTGTTAGGTCACACACACACTGTAGAGGGGGTGAATACAGTGTATAGTACACTCAAATCGAACTTTAAGATCTTAAGTAACAGAAAACAAACTTTATTGAAACAATAAACTCTGTTACAGTATGGAACTGTTACCTCTCAGTGATGAACAAATATCACGAGAGCTGCTAGGGTTACAAAGAATAATAACTTCGATAATGATAACACTTATAGTGTAAACCCTATGCCTGTGTTTAAATACTACACAGTTACAAGATAATCGCTAATTGATATGGAATATAATTCTGCTTCCTAAAATATATCAATCAGATATCTTTTCTTCCAAGTATTCTATTCTTCACGGAATTCCTTCTTCATGCATATCTCTTCTTATGTTTATCTCGATCTTCTTTCCTTTAATCAGCTACTGTCCTTATCTGATTGTCCTTCAGCACTTAAGTTCTGATATCTATCTTCTGATGATTATCTCCTGATAATATAAGTACTGATATCCTTAAGTCCTGACTTCCAGTACAAGTACTGATCAACAGTTAAGTACTGATTTATCCTGTTCACGTAAGATCTGAAAGCTAAACATAAAACATATTAACCATGACATTATCAAATATATCTAACAATCTCCCCCAACTTGTAAATTAACAAAATATACAAGTTTAACAGATATTAGATGATGTCAAAAACATTAAGTACAAATGTATGAGAAATAGACTAGATAACTACAACTTACAGTCCTTAAAGTTTTTACCAATTTCAACTTCTGATAACAACTTCAATCTGTATAAATATCATAATTTAAGCAGTTGTAGATCTTCGACTTGGCTTCTTCATTTTCTGATCTCTCTGATGTCAGGAGTTGTTCTGAGATAGTTCTTCAACAAACATTTCTCAGCATATCTTAGTTCATCAATCATTCTCCATTTAACACCTTTAAGCTCTGCAGTATCTTCACCAGTTTGAAAGATTGCAGCTCTGAGATCATTAATCTTTGCTTTTCTTAACTCCTGATCTAGTCTTATGACATAAGCTTTGTCAGATTCAAGATTGAATTCAAGTCCCTTAATACCAAGATACGTTCTGATCTGTGCATTATTAGGCTTCATATCAACAATATCACCATTGTGATCTCTGTACTTTGGAACATATATGCTGTCAGACTTAACAGAATAAAGCCTTTTCTGTCTCTGAATCTATTCTTTTAAGTAGTTTGCAACAGTCTCTGTTATTCTGTCATCCACTTGAAGTAAGAAAAGTACATGCTCCAATTCTTCAAAATACTTCAAAGGAATGGCATTTTATCTTATATGATAAACCCTACCATCTGTCATGAAATACAACATGATGTATTCTTTCAAGTAGGTATGGTAAACCATCTGTACAGATTCCAGTTGATTTAATCTCTCAGGAGTTGCTCCAATACCTGGTTCACTCAAGGAAGTTGGATCATTGGTAGTGTTGTGTACTCTTCTTTCATCAGCACTTCCCAATCCAGTTTTATCTCTAGCTTCCTTTCCAGTAACTACTCTTGCTTCAAAACCACTTGCAGTAGTCTTCAAAGATTGAGTCTGTTTTGCTTTAGTGAATCCTGGTAGGAGTGTTTTAGTTCTATTTTCTGATATCAAGTTAACTTGAGCACTGTCAGAGGTTACTTGCTTCTTCTGAATATCAGAACTTACAATTTCTTGACTCTGAACAACTTGAGCCATGTCAGAGGTTGTTTTAAGAACTTTTCTTGTAGTCAGAGCAAGATCATCTTTTCCATCAGTAATTTCTTCTTCCTCAGGAGGTACATAAGGCTTGATAGGTTCACCAACCTTTTCTTTACCCTTGGATCTTGGATCTATCTGTGGTTGTGATCTAGCCAAAGTTGCTTCAGTATGTATCCTTTCTTTGATCACAATGCCTTTAGGTTTTGGAAGTAACTTTTTACCAGAAGCTTCAGATTTAGATATGACTTTCTCTGATTTAAGTCTGGCTTCTTCTTCCTTTAAACTTTCCAAATCCATCCCTGGATTTTCTTGAAGAAATAACTGTCTTGACATTTCCTCATCAAGATCTAGAAGTTCATCAGAACTTATCCTTTTACCAGCAGCAGAACTTATTCTTTTCCCAGTATCAGAACTTGTTCTGTGACTAGCTTGTCTTGATGTAAACCTTCTACCTTGACTATGACCACTACCCATTCCAGAGGTTCCTTGGTCATCTTTTCCATCATCCTTTCCTTGCAGTGTCTTGTTGGTTTTGCATTTGGACTTAATTACCTTCTCCCCCTTTTTTGCATCAGCAGGTAATAAAAGAGAGATAAGTAGTTCCACTGAGGTCTGGATTTCAGTAAGTTGCGATTGCTGAGAAGCTTGATTTGTCAGAATTTGATCAATCTGAGCTTGTTGCTTCTCTTGAGTTTTCTCAATATAAGCAACCCTGTCAATGGTAGGTTGGAAGAACTTTTTCTTATCAATTTTCCAAACTTGTTCCTGTTTGATAAAGTTCTCCTGAATCTTGTGTAGCTCTGCATGAGTATTGGAATGAAGACCTTGTAGATGTTTAGTACTCAATGCAGTGACTCTAAGCTAGGTTTTAAAATCATCAGAATTTAACATTTCATCAGCTTTAGTCAAGTGCTCAGCAAGATGTAAAGTATTTGGAACACATGAAACTGAGTTCCATTCCTTAGTCCACTCCTGACCTGCAGGAGTTTCACTCCAAGGTACTGGTGCATCCCTGATAACAAACTCCTTTACCAGTTCAGACTTAGGAAGAGTCGGTGGAGGAGTATGTTCTGAAGGACCTGCTTCATCAGCATCTACAGTTGTAGCAGCTTCACCAGTATCTCCAACATTTGCAGCATCAGAACTTAAAGAATCAGTATCTTCTGATAAGACAACAGTGTGAGTAGCAATGGAGGCTTCAGCATCCTCTAATTGCTGATCTGATACTAAGTTCTGATCAACAGCCATATCCTGATGCTCACCTAAAATCTGATCATCAGCATCTTGATGCAGAGAAGGTGTTGTTGATAACTCTGGAGTTTGAACATCATCAATAACAGGTGTTGTAGAAGTATTATATGATGTTGGAGCTTCTAAGAAAAGTATTTCAGGCACAACCAGGTGCTGAATATCAATTTCAGCACTTGAGCCTGGATCAACAAGAGACACAGATGGTGAGTTAGCCTTGTCAGATACAGCTTCCTGAGATGGAGTTGATGGAGAAGAAGTGACTGGAGCAAATTCCTTGTCTTGTGAGAACAGAGATTCCTGATCCCCTTCCTTAGCTGCTTCCTCCTCATCATCTGAAATTGGCCTTTGTGCCCTCTGTTTCTTGTACTTCCTTGTTGATTTGGATTCCTTGGGAGTTTCAGGAACTATCATGCGTCTAAGCCTCTTGAGAAGCCTAGAACCCCCAATTGCAGAATCCTTCTGAGAAGTTGCGTTCTCAGCTTCAACCACAACAGGTTCTGAAGAAGGAATCTGTTCCTCAGAATCTGATTTATCTCTCAAAGTAAATCTCCTCCTCTTTTGAGGTGTTTGAGGAACAGTCTTTGTTCTCTTTGGCTTAGAGGATGTAGGCTTCACAGTAGGTGCTGAAGAAGAAGGTTGAGCAGTCTGTGAAGTGGAGAGATAGGATTTGAGATAAGTTCTGAGGGTAGGTTGAGTAGAATGAGAGGTAGGTACTGAGGTTGATGGATTTTGGTTATGGTGAGTTGGTTGAACATTTGAGTAAACAGATTTGTAAGTATTAGGATCAGCATTTACCAGAATCTGTTTCACAGACTGAGGAATCTATAATTGTCTCACCATTGATTTCCTTGTGTCAGCATTTATCAGGTCGTTAAAGTACCTTTTTGCAACCTTAAAAGGTGGGGTTTGAGTGCTGACTAACTGGGGTTCAGCAGTACAATACGTATAAATAAGTTGACAGAATCTAGCAAAATAAACAACATCTCGATCCTCTGTCATCCTATCCCCAATAAAACCAATTATTCCAGTTGCAAAATCAAAATGAGTTTGATGGATAATAGCATACCCTATGTGCTGACTCAGAATTGGGATAGCATCAAAATTTGAACATTTGTTTCCAAAAGCTTTGGTGATGCAATCAAAGAAGAAACTCCATTCTCTTCTGATATTAGCCCATTTCAACTGTCCAAGTTTCGTCAGACTCTTTTCATATCCCAATTCAGCCATTAACTCCCGAAGGGCTGAGTCCTCTGGAACTGAGAAAGTACAATCCTCGGGAAGATGTAAAGCCCTGCGTACTGTACCAGGAGTGACTACAAAAGATGAATCACTCACTTGGAAGATAATACTGGGAGTTCCACGGTTACCACCATCATCAAAAACGCCAGTCCTCCAGAACCTCAGAACTTGTTGAGTTGAAAATAATTCAGGCTGAGTTAAGGCGTACCCAACCTCACTATGTGCAAGAAGATCTTGCACAAAGTGCAATTCAGATGGAGCTTCAGCATGATCAAGAATTGCAGCATAGTTGTTTGGAACAAACTTTGCTCCATCAATGATTAAATCCTTTGGTGCCATAAAAAAATTGAGAATTAAGAATGCCTGATAGTTGTTTGATATAATGTCTGTAGGAAAACAACGGAAAAAGTAAAGTGAAGGAGAGTAAAAGTAAGAAGAGAGATAAAAGATGAAAAAATTAAAAAGATTACAGAAATCTTCTCTCTGCTGTACTTATACAAAAAAAATATTACCGTTGGACACCTGTCAGACATGCAGTAATAACGGATAGTTACTGGGCTCGAGAAAATAGGAATGATTACTTACCCAGTTGCCTTGTTTCAAGGAAAAACCGTTCCTTTAATGAAGAGAAACAGTTTTAATTCAAAATTTAAACCGTTAGCACTGATTGAATTATTTTTCACTGCAACATTAATATTCTGAAAATAAATCATGTTAAAAATGACCGAGATAATTTCGATGAATAAGTGCTGACAGAAAATCAGAACTTAAATAAAAGCACAATTTAAATGGTCATCAGAATATCAATCAGGATTTATCAACACAAGAGAAAATAACTCAGAGATAAAATCTTGAAGTAAAAACAATTTTCATTAATATATCAAGTCAATACATTTATGAAATGGAAATGACATCAGTACTTATACAAGATTTTTCCTAAGCTTCTAATTCTAACGTCAACAGCTTTAGTCCTAGCTAAGAAGCCTGACAAAGCTGATGATAAAGAAGAACAGGAAGAAGACGAGATTAAGTCATCTTCCTCTTCCTATCTTCGACGAACAAGATGGCGAGTCGTATGATTCGCTCTTGCTGACAGATACGACGAAGGTGAAGGTCTCTTCGAACGGCCACCAGATCACGTTTGATAACCTCTGGAAATTGAATCCAGAGATTGTGAGGGATGTTGGTGATAGGGTAGGGAGTTGGAATTCCATTCAAAAAGACATGCACAGTCTCATCACCGTAATTGTAGAACCAGCCAAATTCAACCATTTGTGATAGAAAAAGAAAAACAAGACTGAATTTGTGATAAAAGTGTGGTGAGAAGACTAATGTGAAGTGGCTGCTTATATAGGCAAGAGAATGCCAAGAGACGCAAAGATATTTAATGCTGACAGGTAGAATGAATTCTACCTCGTCTCCCTAGACTTTGAAAAAGAATAACAGTCATTGGAAAGAGGAAGCATGGTCTAGACTGCACAAAACACAAGAAACAGTGGTCTGTTCAAGTACAAATACCATTAATCCTAATCACAGTGACTATTAATCTTCCACTTCAACATATTCGAGTACAAACTGAGACTGTTATCAAATTTTATTCAAAGATAAGCCAAGGAAAGGATTAGACTGAGAAATCAGAACTTAGACCTATACCAGAACTTAACAGTCATCAGAACATAATTTCTTAACTCGAAAAAGGAATGCCTATCTTAGTAAATACTCATACAAGTTCTGAGTTATGGACGTCAGTACTTAATCATCAGAACGTGTAACTTAGAACTTATCCTCAGAATTTGTGCAATAATGACACATTGACTATTTTATCTAAAATAACATAGACCACCACAGAAATTTTCATCATTCAGATGGAGTGATTAGTGTGTGCATTAAGCTAAAAACAGACAAAGAGTAAAGTCTGATTCACTGCAGTACATCTTAGAAATAAGGCATAACTAAAATTTTGCTAAAGATCTGTCATTGTCCTGAAACCGACTGAAGAATGAGTTTATGCTTAAGTCCACCTCAACTATTTTGTGCTAATTTTATGCATCTTTTGAAATTCTATTTTACAGTGGCTTCTCAGTGTAAGTGAGTCACGACTGTTTATCAGAATTTATGCTATTTTCAGAGTATTTCTCCAGTAATCATAGAGTGTGAAAAGTCACCAAGAAAATATTTTGCTTTTCTGATGCATATTTACTTAATACCAGCAATGCACTTGGGTCGTCCCTTCCACATTTTTACTCTAGATCTCAAAGGAGTACCTGATTTTAATCTTTGATCTTTTTGCTTTTGCTTTTGATAAGAGAGGTCTATCAGCACTTAGTACATTCAGCAGTTTTACTAGTATCAGAACTTAACAGATGAGTAGCATTATTCTAATTTGTGACTTAGTAATAAGATATACAAAGTGAACTTAACTAAGCTCAATTATCAGAATTTGCTAGTGTCATAAGTTTTCCTCTAAAATAATTACTTCTTCCATGGAATCATTTGTTTATTGAAGACTACTAGGTCAGTATCTAGCACAGTTATCCTCATAGGATTGAATAGGTACTAGAACAGACATATCACTTATCAGAGTTTAGAAACATATATCAGACAACAGTCAGTACTTAAAGACATTTATCAATTAAGCACAGAATACACAATGAGATGAATTCTGTAAATACTGAGCATAAAGTCTGATAACACAGAACAAGTCTAAGCAGATTTAGAGAAGGAACCTGAAACCATTCCAAGTTCATTTACCAATCTTGTAAAAGTAGCTTCACATAATGGTTTTGTGAAGATATCTGCCAACTGTTGATCTGTGGAAACAAAATGCAATTCCACTGTACCTTCATCCACATGTTCCCTGATGAAGTGGTACCTGATGCTGATGTGCTTTGTCATTGAGTGTTGAACTGGATTACCTGTCATAGCAATAGCACTTTAATTATCATAGTAAATAGGGATTTTGAAATATGTTAACCCATAATCCAGTAACTGATTCTTCATCCAAAGAATCTGTGCACAACAACTTCCTGCAGCAATATACTCTGCTTCTACAGTTGATATGGAATTTGACTTTTGTTTCTTGCTGTACCAAGAAACCAATCTGCCTCCAAGAAATTGGCAGCTTCCACTTGTGCTTTTCCTGTCAATTTTGCAACCTGCAAAATCTGCATCTGAGTAACCTATTAGTTTAAAATCTGATTCTCTAGGATACCATAATCACAGAGCAGCTGTTCCTTTAAGATACTTAAAGATTCTTTTTACAGCTGTTAAGTGAGGTTCTCTTGGATCTGCTTGAAATCTTGCACAAAGACAGGTAGCATACATGATATCAGGTCTACTAGCAGTTAGATAGAGTAGAGAACCAATCATACCTCTGTAGTCAGTAATATCTACTGATTTACCGGTATCCTTATCCAGTTTTGTTGCAGTGGCCATTGGAGTGGATGCACTTGAACAATCTTGCATTCCAAATTTCTTTAGCAAGTTTCTGGTGTACTTGGTTTGACAAATAAAAGTGCCTTCCTCATTCTGCTTGACTTGAAGGCCCAGAAAATAGCTAAGTTCCCCCATCATACTCATCTGATATCTTGACTGCATAAGTTTGGCAAACTTCTTGTAAAGTTTGTCATTTGTAGATCCAAAAATGATATCATCAACATAAATCTGGACCAGAAGTAAGTCCTTTCCATGGTTGAGGTAGAACAGTGTTTTGTCTATTATCCCTCTGTTGAATCCACTTTCCAGAAGAAACTGAGCTAAAGTCTCATACCATGCTCTAGGAGCTTGCTTAAGTCCATAAAGTGCTTTGTCAAGTCTGTGGACATAATCTAGATGTTTGGTATCTACAAAACCTGGAGGTTGTTCAACATATACCTCTTCCTCCAATTCTCCATTGAGAAAAGCACTTTTCACATCCATTTGAAAGACAGTAAACTTTTTGTGAGCAGCATAAGCCAAAAATATCCTTATGGCTTCTAACCTAGCAACTGGTGCAAATGTTTCATCATAATCAATTCCCTCCTGTTGAGAATATCCTTTTGCAACCAGCCTTGCCTTATTCCTTATAATTATGCCATCACTGTCAGTTTTGTTTCTGAATACCCACTTTGTACCAACAACAGATCTATTCTTTGGTCTTGGTACTAGGGTCCAGACTTTGTTTCTTACAAATTCATTCAACTCTTCCTGCATTGCTTACACCCAATCAGCATCTTGAAGAGCTTCTTCTACTTTCTTTGGCTCAGTCTGAGAGAGAAAAGAATTGTAAAGACACTCATTTGAAGTACCTGTTCTAGTTCTGACACCTGTATCAGGATTTCCAATTATCAAATCAGGTGTATGTGATTTTGTCCATTTCCTTGCAGATGGAAGGTTTTCTCTAGAACTGGATGCTCCTCCGTGATCCATGCTATCTTCATTTTCATTTTCTGATGCTCCCCCTGAAACTATGCTTTCTGAGTTGGATTCTTCAGTATTTAGATTTTCAGTACTATCAGAACTTGGCTTATCAGAACTTGACGAATCAGAACTTGAAGAGCCAGATGCATGTTCGAATGTTTCTTGAGATGTGGTAGGATTTTGAGTATGCTCCCCCTGCATAGGAACATCTTCATTTAACGTAGTCACCACAGTTTCAATAACATCAGAGTTTAATCCATCAGAGTTTGCAGTATCAGGACTTAGACTGTCAGGATTTTCAGTATCAGAATATGAGTCTTCATTTTCAAATCTCAGCTGATCATGGTCAACGAAATCTTTAAGACCAGTGATCTTCTTGTCATCAAAAGAGACATTGATAGATTCCATGACCACTTTTGTTCTCAAATTATAGACTCTGAAGGCTTTTGTGGAAAGTGGATATCCAACAAAGATTCTTTCATCAGCTTTTAGATCAAACTTTGATAGCTGTTCAGGATGAGTCTTGAGAACAAAACACTTGCATCCAAATACATGAAAATATTTCAGATTTGGCTTCTTTTTCTTCACCATCTCATATGGTGTTTTTCCATGCTTGTTAATGAGTGTTGCATTTTGAGTAAAACAAGCAGTCTGCACAGCTTCAGCCCAGAAATAGGTTGGAAGCTTTGCTTCTTCAAGCATTGTACGTGCAGCTTCAACGAGAGTTCTATTCTTCCTTTCAACAACTCCATTTTGCTGTGGAGTTCCAGGAGCAGAAAATTCCTGCTTTATTCCATGGCTTTTGCAGAACTCTTCCATTATCAAATTCTCGAACTCAGTGCCATTATCACTCCTTAAAATTTTCACAGAATCTTTGACCATTTTATCCAGCTATTTGACATGATCAATCAAGATAGATGCAGTTTCACTTTTTGTGTGCAAGAAATACACCCATGTGTATCTGGTGAACTCATCCACTATGACCAACGCATACTTCTTCTTTGCAATAGACATGACATTTACTGGACCAAATAGATCAACATGTATAAGATGATAAGGCTCAAGAATTGATGATTCAGTCTTGCTCTTGAATGAAGATTTTCTTTGTTTGGCTTTCTGACATGAATCACAAAGACCATCAGGAGCAAATACTGTGTTTGGCAATCCTCTCACAAGATCTTTCTTGACAAGTTCATTTATATTTTTGAAATTTAAATGAGAGAGTTTCTTATGCCAATTCCAGCTTTCTTCAATTGATGCTCTACTTAACAGACAGATTGCAGAGCCATCAGTACTTGTTGAAAGCTTAGCTTCATAAATGTTACCACGTCTGTATCCTTTCAGAACAACTTTGCCTTTAGATATACTCACAACTTCACAGTGTTCTTCAAAGAAATCAACATGATAACCTCTGTCACAGATTTGACTTATACTCAATAGGTTGTATTTAAGTCCTGAGACCAGAGCTACTTCTTTAATGATGACATTCCCAAGATTGATATTGCCATATCCCAATGTTTTTCCAATGTTTCCATCTCCATAAGAAACACTTGGGCCAGCTTTCTCCACAAAGTCTGATAGCAGGGCCTTATTTCCAGTCATATGACCTGAACATCCACTGTCCAGAACTAGAATATTTTTCCTGTTGCCCTGCAATCACAAAGACCACTAATTATTAGTTTTAAGGACCCAGACTTGCTTGGATCCTTTGGCCTTATTAAGTTTGTTAACATTTGCAGCGGATTTAGCATCAGAGTTTATGTTAACATTTTTCTTATCAGAATTTACATTATCAGACTTTGAATCAGAATTTACACTAGAAAGAACAATGGAAACTTTCTTCAAAGAAGGTTTTATTTGATAATAATCATAGTACAAACTATGATATTCCTTACAAGTATAAATGGAATGCCATAAACTACCACAATGAAAATAAGGATTTTGTGGTTTCTATCTAACTGACTGACTCTTAACTCCTGATTTTGAAGGTAAGGAGTTAATATTCTTATTTTTCCTGCAAAAAGAAGCCAGATGGTTAAAACTTCCACAGTTATGACATGTTTTCCTAGGAGCATCAGGAATAGGTTTATAATCATTGCTTTTATTCACACCTTCCTTTCCATTCCTATTTTTCCTAGGTGATTTTACCTTGTTTGCATTCTTGACATCTTTCAGCTTATGCTTAAGCTGCTTCTTTGTCATTAAGCCTATGTTTACTTCAGCTGTCTTTTCCTGTTTTAGTTTGTCAGAAGTTAATTCCTCTTTAACTTCTGATTTTTCATTATCAGACTTTACAGTTACAAACTTAACAGGTTTTAACTTTGGCTTTTGCTTAACAACAGGCTTAATTTCTTCAGTTCCTTTGTCATTCTTATTCTCTCCATAACCTAAGCCCTCTTTCCAATTTTCACTACTTAGCAAATTTTGAGTTGTTCTGCCAGAGTTAGTCCAAGTCCTGATTATCTCTCTTTCCTTTCTAACTCAGTTTTTAGAGATTCATTCATTTTTAGACTTCATCCCTAACATAAAAAGCATCATCTCTATCCTTCTGAGTTTGATGGAATATAACTAACTCTTTTTCTAAGAAATCATTTCTTTTCTTAAAAGCAAGATTTTCAGAAGTTAATCTTTCACATCTTAAGGTTTGATCTCTATAACTAACAAACATGGTTTTAAGATATCTTCTCAACTCATTAATATCATCAGTATGAAAAGCATAAGTAGTCTGAGGTACCTTTGTTTCAGCAGCTTCAGAACTGCTCTCAGCACTTTCTTTATCTGAAGTGTCTGTCCAACTTTTCTGCTTTGTGACAAGAGCCTTGCCTCTGTCACCCTTTACCTTCTTGCAGTCAGGAGATATGTGGCCTTTCTCACCACAGTTATAGCATTTAACATTGGTGTAATCTCCTCTGTTAGACTTTCCTCCTCTGCCTTCAGATCTTCTGAAATTCTTCTTATCAGAACTTATGCTTTTTCTGGAAAACTTCTTTCCCTTCCTGAACTTCCTATATGCAATCTTGGTGATTCCTTTCACCATAAGAGCACACAGCTTCATCATCTCCTCATCAGCATCGATCTCAGGCAAGCTTTCAGAATCTGAGTCATCATCACTCTCAGAACTTGATGACTCAGTATCAGACTTTATGAAAAGAGCTTTACCCTTGTCTTTCTTTGAGGAAGCTGCCTTGGGGAATTCTTCTTCAGCCTTAAGAGCGACTGTCCTTGACTTTCCTCCTTTCCTCTTGCTTCTTTGTTCCATCTCCAGCTCATGAGTCTTGAGCATTCCATAGATTTCGTCAAGAGTTGTTTCATCAAGATTGTAGTTGTCTCTTATTGTCGTTGCCTTCAAATCCCAGCATTCAGGAAGAGCTAACAGGAACTTAAGGTTTGAATCTTCAAGATCATACTATTTATCAACCAATGACAAATCATTCAAATGTTTGACAAATCTATCATATAAATCATTCAATGACTCATTAGTCTTTGAGTCAAAGTGTTCATACTCTTGAGTGAGTATTGTCTTCCTGTTCTTCTTAATTGTGTCAGTTCCCTGACACCTTGTTTCCAGAGCATCCCATATCTCCTTAGCAGTCTTGCAGTTGATTACCCTGTTTGACATTACATTATCAATGGCACTATGCAGTAAGTGTCGTACATTAGCATCCTTAGCAATTGATGCTATGTCTTCAGCAGTATAATCACTCTTCTCATTTGGTACGGTCATTGCTGCTTCACCTGCAACTGCAACTGCGAGTTTGGTTTGTTTGTAAGGACCTTCCTTGATTCTATCCAGGTATTCTGGATCTGTTGCTTCCAGGAACATGGTCATCCTTACCTTCCATATGGTATATTCAGATGGTCTCAGTATGGGGACTCTGATGCTCTCATACCGACTCTGAATTAGTGTCTTTGGTGGTTCCTCAGTTGTGGTAGGCTTAGTTGGAGTTTCTGTGTTCGACATGATTGTGTTTGGATCTTTAACTGTATGTAAGTTAACAGATAGGCTCTGATACCAATTGTTAGGTCACACACACACTGTAGAGGGGGTGAATACAGTGTATAGTACACTCAAATCGAACTTTAAGATCTTAAGTAACAGAAAACAAACTTTATTGAAACAATAAACTCTGTTACAGTATGGAACTGTTACCTCTCAGTGATGAACAAATATCACGAGAGCTGCTAGGGTTACAAATAATAATAACTTCGATAATGATAACACTTATAGTGTAAACCCTATGCCTGTGTTTATATACTACACAGTTACAAGATAATCGCTAATTGATATAGAATATAATTCTGCTTCCTAAAATATATCAATCAGATATCTTTTCTTCCAAGTATTCCATTCTTCACGGAATTCCTTCTTCATGCATATCTCTTCTTATGTTTATCTCGATCTTCTTTCCTTTAATCAGCTATTGTCCTTATCTGATTGTCCTTCAGCACTTAAGTTCTGATATCTATCTTCTGATGATTATCTCCTGATAATATAAGTACTGATATCCTTAAGTCCTGACTTCCAGTACAAGTACTGATCAACAGTTAAGTACTGATTTATCCTGTTCACGTAAGATCTGAAAGCTAAACATAAAACATATTAACCATGACATTATCAAATATATCTAACACTATTGTATCTGATTGAGATCCAAGATTTAATTCAAGTTTTGGAAGAGTTTTCAAGAATGTTTGGGAACAAGACTGAATATGAGTACAGCTTATCACCCCCAAACGGATGGCCAAAGTGAAAGAACGATTCAGAAAATCGAGGACATGCTACGTGTTTGTGCTATTGATTTCAAAGGAAGTTGGGACGAGCATTTACCCCTGGTAGAGTTTGCTTATAACAACAGTTATCATGCCAGCATTGGGATGCCACCTTATGAAGCCCTTTATGGACGCAAATGTAGATCTCCAGTATATTGGGACGAAGTAGGAGAACACAAAATACTCGGACCCGAATTGGTGCAGAAGACAAAGGAAGTTGTTGAAATTATCCAGAAAAGATTAATAGCCGCACAAGATCGTCAAAGGAAATATGCAGACCAGTCAAGAAAAGACATGGAATTTGAAGAAGGAAGCTTGGTATTATTGAAAGTATCACCGTGGAAAGGACTAACGAGGTTTGGGAAGAAAGGGAAGCTAAACCCAAGATATGTCGGACCTTTTGAAATCCTAAAGCGTATTGGCAAGGTAGCTTACGAGTTGGCGTTACCTCCGCACATGGAGCACATTCACAATATTTTTTACATATCAATGCTTAAGAAATATAATCCAGACTCCAGGCATATAATAGAATATGAGCCAATAGAACTTCAAGCAGATTTATCCTATGTAGAGAGTCCGATAGAGATTCTAGAGGAAAGAGAGAAAGTATTGAGAAATAAAGTGGTAAAGTTAGTAAGAGTATTGTGGAGAAACCCAAAGGTTGAAGAGTCAACCTGGGAGTTAGAAAGTGATATGAGAGAAAAGTACCCTCATTTGTTTTCTTAGAGATTCTGGGGACAGAATCCTTTTAAGGGGGGAAGGATGTAATATCCGGGATATATCGTGTAATTATTTTTGCTATTATATAATTATTATGTGTGTTCGGTATTTATTCTGTGAGCTAATTGTTAAGTGTTATATGTACTTGAATATTCAAAAATAATATTAATTGAGTATTTTAATTTTTATATGTCCAAAATAAATATAGATAATTGTCATATCTTCCTAATTATTTTTATGTTGGTTTATGGATTTATAAGAATCATATGAAATTTCTAAAATCTTTTTTTCGGGTAATTAAAATCTATTTTATAAAAACGGGAACCAACCGACGTCAACCGTTGTTACGTTTTTGGAACCCGAAACTCTTTCGAGAACTCCTTCCTAACCTAATTGTAATATTTTGAGCATATTCCATGTTTCGACTTTTTCGATCCGGCGTACGGTTTGAGTTTGAGTTTGATTTTCGAATTTCAAAATTAGGGTTTATAACCCGTATGAATGTTCTTAATTGAAATTTGGGGGTTTCTTATTCTGTGATAGATTGATGTTGTGTTATAGTGGGTTGTGTTCTCTGTGAAATTTGCAATCTAGTCGTATAAGTTTCATGAACCAACGAGGTCTGTAGAGAAGGGAATTGTGTTTTGAAGTTTTTCGATGTTCGCCGGAAACTGGAAAACTTCACGGCCAAATTTCGGCCAACTCAGGGATTGTTAGGATGAATTGATTACATGGTTGTGTTCCTGATGTTGTGTAGATGTGATCTGGAGGTGTTGGTGGGGTGAGGACCCCAGGAACGTGTTCTCCGGCGAACCCGACTGTTTTCCGGCGAAGGGCTGGAAAATTACAGTTTAGTACCCCAACTTTTGAAAACGATGCAGTTAGGTCCCTGAAGTTTCCAGACTTTGCAAATTTAGGATTCATGTTTATAAAATGTTTAAAAATCATATTTCCTATTTATTTTTATTATAAAAAATCATTTTTAATTTCTGAAAATTCTAAAAATTATTATTTTAATTCCGAAAATTATTTTTAATTCACAAATAAATCTAAATTAATTAGTTAATTAATTTTAGTTAATTTATAATTGATTAATTGGTCAATTAATTTGAAAATTAATTGATTAATTGATTTAATTAATTATTAATTGATTTTAATTAATTATTTAATTAGATTTAATTATTGAAAAATGATTTAAAAATTCTGAAAAATAGTTTCGAGCTTTAAAATATTATTCTAAATTATTTCCAAGGCTCGATAATTATTCTAAAATTATTTCGGAGCCAGAATGGGCCAACCGAACCCTGTTTATTAACCCGAAATTGATCCAATGACCCGTTTTAATTCCGAAAAATGTTTTAAAAATCATTTTAAATACCAGAAAGCCTATTTATGACCCGAGACTTCTTTATAAATAATATATCATTGATTACGTGATGTATTATGTGCTATATGTGACTTGTTAATTGACTATCGGTCTATATATTCGGTGTTTACTTGATTATTGCATAACTTTCAATCCGTTAATCGAATTTGGGTAAAACGAAGGGTAGATAGAAGTATGTGTTGAATAGAATTCCATGAGTAAATTATTGATAGATGCTTATGATATGTGAGCAGAAGAGGCAAGACGTAGGAAAGGGAAACAGGTAGTGGAGGAGTAAAACGGTTGTGATTGGAAGCGAGTGCAGTGTAGTAAGCTAATACCAGGCAAGTGTTCTGAACTTTCTCGAGATATTGTAGTACTTGATAATCCTGTGATATTGCAAGTGCTTTGAAGCACAGAAACCTAAATCCTGATTCAAGTTGTTGTTCTTGAGCCATAAACCTTATTCTTTCTAGACCATTGATTGTTGTATACCCAAACACGAACCTCAAGTATACGATACTACTGCACAAATACATGCAAACAAAATCCCAAACACTGAACTGAATTACTTGTACATTCAATCATGGTATCCTATGCTTTGAAAGCCCAAATCCTTGAAACCTTGAAATGTTGATTCCTTTGTTATCCAATTCTTTCATTACCCAGCATCCAAGCTTTTAATTTGCCTAATTGATCCTTACAAGGATTGAAACCCTTTCATTGTTAAACATTTATTGTTGTTAATGATTTTGGTTATTGTTTATTATTGCATATTCTGTTATTATGTTAGAATTGGATTGTTTTTATAAAATTGTGGACCAGATTCGTGGTCAGACCATATAATGGTCAAGTTAGGCCAATGTGTGCCTTGGATCCAGTAGTTAGAGCAATGCTGTGTGCCTTGCTCGGGGTTAGTGCGTGACTGATCAGCAGCCTAACCTTGGTTTTTAAATTAAAAGTATAATATCCAATTCTAAATCATAATCCATTGTTCACTTGATATCATAACCATATTCACCCGATGATCATTATTCTCAGTTTTGTCATTGTGACTTGCTGAGCTAGTTAGCTCATTTGTGCGATGTTGTTTATATTCTTTCTAGTTAAAAAGGAACCAGTTGGTAAAGAGGAACCCCAGTCCAGCGCGAGAGCTAGGGGTTCAGGTTGAGAAAGCTGAGCTAGTAGGCTTCTTTTGGAATAATTTAAGTTTGAAAAAGTTTGTAATAATGTTTAATACTCAGTCTGAATTTGAAATAGTTGGGATTTAAACGGTTTGTAATATATTAGTGTGTTTAGCTTGTGTGCATACTTTAACCTGTTGCGGTCCGTGGTGGTTGGTAAGTAGGGTCATTGCTTATATTATTATTATCTTTATTATTGTTATAAGCAGGTTATAATTAAGGTGTGTGTGTGGACTCCAAAATTCTGACCCGGGTTTGGAGGGCGCCACATGGGTCAATTGAAAAGATCACATATCAGAAAGGAATGGAGTTATTTCTTTGACTGCATCACCAAGACATTCGCAAATAAATGCTCCAACTTTGATGATATTCCCATTCTGAGTCAGCAAATTGGGTATGCTCTTATAAATCAAACTCAATTTGATTATGCAAGTGTTGTGCTAGGTTTTATAGGGGATAGGATGACAGAAGATAGGAATGTAGTATATTTTGCTAGATTCTGTCAGCTTGTATATAATAACTATTATGCTGAAGAACCCCAACTATTCAGTGACTTAATTTCACCCTTTAAGCTTACAAAAAGGGCTTTTAATGATCTGTTAAACTCTGATATTAAGAAGAGGGTTTTGAGACCTTTACAAATCCCTCAATCAGTGAAGCAAGCTCTGGTAAATGCTGATGCTGCTACCTATTCATTGTTATATCCTGATGTCCAACCCACCAACACACAACAGCCACCAGAACCAACCATCACTAAACCACAGCAACCACAAACATCAGCACATACCTCTCCACCATCAGCACCTACAGTGAAGCCTTCTTCTTCTAAATCAAAGAGGACAAAGACTGTACCTCAGACACAACAGAAAAGGAGGATAATTCTGAGAGATGAATCAGAAGATCAAGCACAGGTTCAAACATCAGACCTGTTACAAAAGTAGCTGATAAGGTCTCTTCTCAGAAAGTTCAAGAAACTGGGAGTTCTAGGTCACTCAAAAGGCTTAGAAAGATAAATTCTGATGATAAAGTTCCAAAGTCTCTCCACCCTTGAAGAGATGGAAGAAACAATGAGCTAACAGGGACACAGTTGAGTCAGATTCAGAGGATGTGGAAGCAGCATCTAAGGAAGGGGATCAGGAATCTCTGATCTCAAAGGAGCCAATTATGATTGAATCCCTTCCTTCTACACAATCAAAATTTACTGAAGCCACTGAATCTTCACCACCAGTGTCACCAATTCAAGCTGAAGATACTGCTTAAGACAGAGTGCCTACACCTTCTGTGTCTCCTATCATTGAACAAGTACATACTGAAGACCCAGGTACAAGTGCTAAAATAGATATTCACAACTTGGTTGTGCCTGAGGTTCTGTACTTAGAAGCTCTAACCATTCCTCAATAAACACCACCAACAACACCAATTTTAGATGCTGATATCATTGCAGATATTCCAACAACACCTCTTCTGAATCTAGATGATGAAGATCAGATATTAGGTGAGCATCAGAATATGGATGTTGATCAGAACTTAGAGGATGATTTTGAAACCTCTATAGCCTCACACACTATCATTTTATCAGAGAAAGCTGATTCTGAAGGCTCTGTAAGTTCTGATGCTGCAAATGTTGACACTACTGGTGAAGCTGCTATAAATGAAAATGTTGATGCAGCTGCTCCTTCAGGACATACATCTCTACCAGCAGTTAATAAAGCTGATTTGATTAAAAAGTTTGTGAGAGGGGATGCACCAGTACCTTGGAGTGAAACTCCAAGAGGAAAAGAATGGATAAAAGAGTGGAACAAAGTTGATTTTGTTCCTACTAAAAAAATTCTTGTTGAGCACCTGGCTAAAGCTGATGAGATGCTGGTGAATGATGATTTCAAAGCACAGCTCAGAGTTACCTCATTGAGTACAAGGCACCTTCAAGGTCAACACTCAATAACTCAAGCCAAGGTGAACAAAATTCAAGAAACTCTGATTCAGCGAGGGTATATTGAGGAAGCTCAGGAGAAATAGCAAGCTCAGATTGATGAAGTACTGAAGAATCAATCTTCTCAACAAGTTCAACTAAATGAAATCCAATCTTCAGTGGACTTACTTCTCTCTCTCCTATTACCTGATGATGCCAAAAAGGGGGAGAAAATGATTAAGTCCAAATGTACATCTGATTTAGCATTGAAGAAAAAGGATGATGGAAATGATGACCAGGGAAACTCTGAAAGGGGTAAAGGTCATGGTCAAGGCAAAGGCTCTTCATTCAGGAAAGCAGGAACTTCCACACAGAAATCAAGTTCTGATGCTGATAGAAGAATAAGTTCTGATAAGTAAGTTCTAACTAAGCATGATGTTCTGATACAGGGTGAAAGTCAAGAATCACAGAAGTTTATGCAGACACTGAAGTTTAAGGGGAAGGAAACATCAGTATACTATCAAGACCCCAAGTTACAGAAGCTGGATGAAGAAATTTCAAAAAGACTATTTCTCAAAGACAATCCAGGAATGGACTTTGAAAGTCTGAAGAAAGAAGAAGCTAGACTTAAAGCAGAAAATGTCAAGTCAAAGTCTAAAGCTCAAGTTATTACAAAGAAACTTCCAAAGCTTAAGGGCATTGTGATTAAAGAGAAGACAAACTCTGAGGCAACCAAATCTGAATCCAAAGCCAAATCACAAGTGAAAGTTGATCCTAGATCCAAGGGCAAAGCTAAAGTTGATGAACCTGTAAAGGTATATATGTCAATCATGGATCTGGAAGCAAAATCTGATGAAGATACTAGTCTGCTTTTGAAGAAGAAGAATATTCAAACAACCTCTGACAGAGCTCATATTGTTCAAGATCAGGACTTAGTAAATTCTGATATTACAATGAAGCAAGCAACCTCTGACAGAACTCAAGTTGGCTTGATATCAGAAGATAAAGGAAAGGAAATCTCTGACATTGCTCATGTTAAACCTTCAAAAATTCTACTACCTGGGTTTACTAAAGCTC
Organism: Apium graveolens; assembly: GCF_009905375.1. NCBI lineage: Eukaryota > Viridiplantae > Streptophyta > Magnoliopsida > Apiales > Apiaceae > Apium > Apium graveolens. The sequence continues at coordinate 73,327,773 of NC_133653.1, read as the reverse complement.
AACAATCTACTCAACTTTTAATGACTACATCAAGTAGTTTTGAAGCAAGAGTTATTAGAGGAAAGGAAGCTCGAGACAAATTAGGATTGGGTAGTTCAAAAGAAAAGAGAGTAAATAATACTACCTCTGATCCAACTTCCTTGAGTGAACCAGGAATAGGAACAACTCCTGAAAGATTGAATCAACTGGAGTCTGTACAAATGGTTTACCACTCTGTAGTGAAAGAAGATATCATGTTATATTTCATGACAGATGGGAGGGTATTCCAAATTAGAAAGAATGCTATTCGTTTGAAGTACTTTGAAGAATTGCAATATGTGATATTTCTACTTCAAGTGAAAAACAGGTCAACAGATGGTGCTGCCAGTTACTTACAATCTGATATTGAAAGGCAGAAGAAACTTTACTCTGTAAAGTCTGACAGGTCATACTATCCTAAGTACAGAGCTCACAATGGTGATATAGTTGAGATGAAGCCTAATACCGCTAAAATCATCACTACATTTCTTGGTATTAAAGGTCTTGAATTCAATCTAGAGTCTGATAAAGACTATGTCATCAGACTGGATCAGGATATAAGAAAAGCAAAAATAAATGATCTCAGGGCTGCTATCTTCCAAACAGGTGAAGATACAGTTGAACTTAAAGATACAAAAAGGAGGATGAAGAATGAACTTGAATATGCTGAGAGAAGTCTTTTGAAAAACTATCTCAGAACAACTCCTGACATTAAAGAAATTACACACTTAAGCCAAGTCAAGAACTACAATTGTTAAATTCTGAAGGTTATACAGGTTAAAGCTGATATCAGACTTTAAGGATGGTAAAAGCTATAAAGATTGGGAGTTGTAGTTACTTAGTCAAAATCTCATATGCATTTGTACTTAATGTTTTTGACATCATCAAATATCTACTGAACTTGTATATTATGCTAATTTACCAGTTGGGGGAGATTGTTAGATATATTTGTGATGTCATATCTAATAATGATTTGTGTTTAGTTTTTAGATCTTAACTAACAGGACAAATCAGGACTTCACTGGAAATCAGTACTTATACTGAAGTCAGAACTTAAGATATCAGAACTTAAGTTATCAGAACTTAAGATATCAGAAGATATTTATCAGGAGATAATATCAGGACTTAAAAAGACTTTCAGATGAGGAAGACGACTGATTGAAGGAAAGAAGATTAAGGAAAACACAAGAAGAGATATGCATGGAGAAGAATTCTATGAAGAATAGAATACTTGGAAGAAAAGATAACTAGTTGATATATTTTAGGATGCAGACTTATGTTCAATATCAATTAGGAGTTTATCTTGTAATTGTGTGTCTATATAAACACAGCATAGGGTTTACACTATAAGTGTTATCTTAATCGAGGATATTAATCATTGTAACCCTGGCAGCTCTCGTAATATTTGTTCATCACTGAGAGAGAACAGTTCCATTGTAATATTGTTTCATTAATAATATTATTTTGTGTTTCATACTTGTGTTCTTAATTCGATTTGATTGTACTAGACACTGTATTCAACCCCCTTCTACAGTGTGTGTGACCTAACAAGTTCATTTACCAGTTTTGTAAAAGTAGCTTCACATAGTGGTTTTGTGAAGATATCTGCTAGTTGTTGATCTGTTGGGACAAAATGCAATTCCACTGTACCTTCCATCACATGTTCCCTTATAAAATGGTACCTAATGCTAATGTGCTTTATCATTGAGTGTTGAACTAGATTACTTGTTATAGCAATAGCACTTTGATTATCACAGTAAATGGGTATTTTAGAAAATTCTAACCCATTGTCCAGTAACTAATTCTTCATCCAAAGAATCTGTGCACAACAGCTTCCTGCAGCAATATATTCTGCTTCTGCAGTTGAAGTGGAAATTGATTTATGTTTCTTGCTAAACCAAAAAACCAATCTGCCTCTAAGATATTGGCAGCTTCCACTAGTGCTTCCCTGTCTATTTTGCATCCTGCAAAATCTGCATCTGAGTAACCTATTAGCTTAAATTATGATTCCCTAGGATACAATAATCCTAGATCAGCCGTACCCTTAAGGTACTTGAAAATTCTTTTCACAACTATTAGATGAGGTTCTCTTGGATCAGCCTGAAATCTTGCACAAAGACAGGTAGCATACATGATATCAGGTCTACTTGCAGTTAAATAGAGTAAAGAGCCAATCATAACTCTGTAGTTAGTAATATCTACTGATGCTCCAGCATCTTTATCTAACTTTATGGCAGTGGCCATGGGAGTGGATGCAGTTGAACTGTCTTGCATTCCAAATTTCTTGAGTAAATTTCTGGTGTACTTGGATTGATTTATGAAAGTAACTTCTTCAGTTTGCTTGACTTGAAGTCCCAGAAAATAGCTAAGTTCTCCCATCGTACTTATTTGATATCTTGACTGCATTAACTTGGAAAATCTTTCACAAAGTTTTGTATTTGTAGAGCCAAAGACGATATCATCAACATATATCTGTACCAAAAGTAAGTCCTTTCCATGGTTGAGGTAGAACAGAGTTTTATAAATTATGCCTCTGGTAAATCCACTTTCTAGAAGAAATTGTGCCAGAGTCTCATACCATGCTCTATGAGCTTGCTTAAGGCCATAAAGTGTTTTGTCAAGCCTGTAAACATGATTTGGAAATTTTGGATCTACAAAGCCTGGAGGTTGTTCAACATATACCTCTTCTTCCAATTCTCCATTGAGAAAAACACTTTTCACATCCATTTGAAAGATTTTAAACTTCTTGTGAGCAGCATAAGCCAAAAAGATTCTTATGGCTTCTAATCTAGCAATTGGAGCAAATGTTTCATCGTAGTCAATACCCTCATGTTGAGAGTAACCTTTAGCAACCAGCCTTGCTTTGTTTCTTATAATTATGCCATCACTGTCAGTTTTATTTCTGAACACCCATTTTGTACCAACAATGGATCTGTTCTTTGGTCTTGGCACTAGGGTCCAGACTTTATTTCTTTCAAATTCATTTAACTCTTCCTGTATTGCTTGCACCCAATCAGCATCTTGAAGAGCTTCTTCCACTTTCTTTGGTTTAGTCTGAGATAGAAAGGAATGATAGAGAAATTCATTTGTTTTTGTTGTTCTAATTCTGATAGCTGCTTCATGATCTCCAATTATTAAGTCAGGTGTATGTGATTTACTTGTAGATAGAAGTTGATCTCTAGAATTGGATCCTCCCCCATGATCCATATTGTCTCCATCAGCATTTTTTGATGCTCCCCCTGAAGTTATGCTCTCTGAAATTCCAGAATTTGAGTTGGATCCTTCAGGAATTGAAGAATCAGAGTTTCCAGAATTATCAAAATTTGGCTCATCAGAACTTGATGAATCAGAACTTGAAGACCCAGTGACTGGTTCTGATGCTTCTTGAGAGTCTTGAGATATGGTAGGATCATTAGCTTGCTCCCCCTGTACAGGTGCTTTTTCCTTTGGAGTAGTTACCACGGTCTCAATGACATCAGAATTTAACCCGTCAGAACTTACAGGATCAGGACTTAGGTCATCAGAATTTACAATATCAGAATTTACATCTTCATTTTCAAATCTCAGCTGATCATGATCAATGAAATCTTCAAGTCCAGTTATCTTTTTATCATCAAAAGATACATTGATAGATTCCATGACAACCCTTGTTCTTAAATTGTAGACTCTGAAGGCTTTTGTGGAAATTGGATATCCAACAAAAATTCCTTCATCGGCTTTTAGATCAAATTTTGACAGCTGTTTAGGATGAGTCTTAAGAACAAAACACTTGCATCCAAATACATGAAAGTATTTCAGATTTGGCTTCTTTTTCTTCACCATCTCATATGGTGTTTTTCCATGCTTGTTTATGAGTGTTGCATTATGTGTAAAATAAGCAGTCTGCACAGCTTCAGCCCAAAAATAGGTTGGTAGCTTTGCTTCATCAAGCATATTTCGTGCAGCTTCAATTAGAGTCATGTTCTTTCTTTCTACAACTCCATTCTGTTGTGGAGTTCCAGGTGTAGAAAATTCCTGCTTTATTCCATGCTTTTTGCAGAACTTTTCCATGATTGAATTCTTGAACTCAGTGCCATTATCACTTCTTATTATTTTAACAGAATTGTTGATGAACTTATTCAGTTGTCTGACATGATCTATTAGAGTAGATGCAGTTTCATTCTTCTTGTGCAAAAAATACACCCAAGTGTATCTTGTGAACTCATCCACTATAACCATAGCATATTTCTTCTTTGCAATGGACATGACATTGACTGGACCAAATAGATCAACATGCAGTAAGTGATAATGCTCAAGAATTGAGGATTCAGTTTTGCTCTAGAATGAAGATTTTCTTTGTCTTGCCTTTTGACATGAATCACAAAGACCATCAGGAGCAAATACTGATTTTGGCAGTCCTCTCACAAGATCTTTCTTTACTAGCTCATTTATGTTGTTGAAATTTAAATGAGAGAGTCTCTTGTGCCAATCCCAGCTTTCTTCAATTGATGCTCTTCTTAATAGACAGATTGCAGAACCATTAGAGTTTGTTGAAAGTCTGGCTTCATATATGTTGCCATGTCTGTAACCTTTCAGAACCACTTTGCCTGTAGAATTACTTACAACTTCATAGTATTCTTCAAAGAAATCACATGATAACCTTTGTCACAGATTTGACTTACACTTATCAGATTGTGTTTAAGTCCTGAGATAAGAGCTACTGTTTCAATTATGACATTCTCAAGATTGATATTGCCATATCCTAGAGTCTTTCCCATGTTTCCATTTCCATAAGAAACTCCTGGGCCAGCTTTCTCCCCAAAGTCTGATAGCAGGGCTTTATTTCCAGTCATATATCCTGAACATCCACTGTCCAGCACTAGGATATTCCTTACAAGTATAAATAGAATGCCATAAACTACCATAATGAAAATAATGATTTTGTGGTTTAAACCTAACAGACTGACTCTTAACTCCTGATCTAGAAGGTAAAGAGTTTATATCTTTATTTTTCCTGCAAAAAGAAGTAAGATGGTTAGAGTTTCCACAGTTATAGCATTTCTTTCTAGGAGCATTAGGAACAGGCATATAATTATTTCTTTTATTCACACCTTCCTTTTCATTCCTATTTTTCCTAGCTTCCTTTACCTTGTTCACATTTCTAATCTCTTTCAGCTTATGCTTAAGTTGCTTCTTTGTCATTAAACCTATATTTACTGAAGCTGGTTTGTCCTGTTTCAATTTGTCAGAAGTTGACATTTCTTTGACTTCTATTTTAGAGTATATCATCTTTTCAGACTTTCACACATCAGTTTTTGCTACAAATTTAATAGGATTAACTTTAGTCTTTTAAGCTTTCTTGGTAAAGTTTGGTTTAGATGACATAGTTTCCTTTTTCTTCCTTATCATATAAGTAACCTAGACCTTCTTTCCAATTTCCATTTTCTGAGTTGTTCTTCCAGAGTTAGTCCAAGTTTTGATTATCTCCTTTTCCAGTTCATACTTAAGAGATTTATTCAATTTTAGCACTTCATTTCTAACATACAAAGCCTCGTCTCTTTCTTTCTGAGTTTGATGAAATAAATAATGATTTGTGTTTAGTTTTCAGATCTTAACTAACAAGAAAAATCAGGACTTAACCGGAAATCAGTACTTATACTGAAGTCAGAACTTAAGATATCAGAACTTAAGTTATCAGAACTTAAGATATCAGAAGATATTTATCAGGAGATAATATCAGGACTTAAGAAGACTTTCAGATGAGGAAGACGACTGATGGAAGGAAAGAAGATTAAGGAAAACACAAGAAGAGATATGCATGGAGAAAAATTCTATGAAGAATAGAATACTTGGAAGAAAAATAACTAGTTGATATATTTTAGGATGCAGACTTATGTTCAATATCAATTAGGAGTTTATCTTGTAACTGTGTGTCTATATAAACACAACATAGGGTTTACACTATAAGTGTTATCTTAATCGAGGATATTAATCATTGTAACCCTAGCAGCTCTCGTGATATTTGTTCATCACTGAGAGAGAACGGTTCCATTGTAATATTGTTTCATTAATAATATTATTTTGTGTTTCATACTTATGTTCTTAATTCGATTTGATTGTACTAGACACTGTATTCAACCCCCTTCTACAGTGTGTGTGACCTAACAAGTTCATTTACCAGTTTTGTAAAAGTAGCTTCACAAGGTGGTCTTGTGAAGATATCTGCTAGTTGTTGATCTGTTGGGACAAAATGCAATTCCACTGTACCTTCCATCACATGTTCCCTTATGAAATGGTACCTAATGCTGATGTGCTTTATCATTGAGTCTTGAACTGGATTACTTGTCATAGCAATACCACTTTGATTATCACAGTAAATGGGTATTTTAGAAAATTCTAACCCATTGTCCAGTAACTAATTCTTCATCCAAAGAATCTGTGCACAACAGCTTCCTGTAGCAATATATTCTGCTTCTGCAGTTGAAGTGGAAATTGATTTATGTTTCTTGCTAAACCAAGAAACCAATATGCCTCCAAAAAATTGGCAGCTTCCACTAGTGCTTCCCTGTCTATTTTGCATCCTGCAAAATCTGCATCTGAGTAATCTATTAGCTTAAATTATGATTCCCTAGGATACCATAATCCTAGATCAGCCGTACCCTTAAGGTACTTGAAAATTCTTTTCACAACTAGTAGATGAGGTTCTCGTGGATCAGCCTGAAATCTTGCACAAAGACAGGTAGCATACATGATATCAGGTCTACTTGCAGTTAAATAGAGTAAAGAGCCAATCATACCTCTGTAGTTAGTAATATCTACTGATGCTCCAACATCTTTATCTAACTTTATGGCAGTGGCCATGGGAGTGGATGCAGTTGAACTGTCTTGCATTCCAAATTTCTTGAGTAAATTTCTGGTGTACTTGGATTGATTTATGAAAGTAACTTCTTCAGTTTGCTTGACTTGAAGTCCCAGAAAATAGCTAAGTTCTCCCATCGTACTTATTTGATATCTTGACTGCATTAACTTGGAAAATCTTTCACAAAGTTTTGTATTTGTAGAACCAAAGACGATATCATCAACATATATCTGTACCAAAAGTAAGTCCTTTCCATGGTTGAGGTAGAACAGAGTTTTATAAATTGTGCCTCTGGTAAATCAACTTTCTAGAAGAAATTGTGCCAGAGTCTCCTACCATGCTCTAGAAGCTTGCTTCAGGCCATAAAGTGCTTTGTCAAGCCTGTAAACATGATTTGGAAATTTTGGATCTACAAAGCCTGGAGGTTGTTCAACATATACCTCTTCTTCCAATTCTCCATTGAGAAAAAAACTTTTCACATCCATTTGAAAGACTTTAAACTTCTTGTGAGCAGCATAAGCCAAAAAGATTCTTATGGCTTCCAAACTAGCAATTGGAGCAAATGTTTCATCGTAGTCAATACCCTCATGTTGAGAGTAATCTTTAGCAACCAGCCTTGCTTTGTATCTTGTAATTATGCCATCACTGTCAGTTTTATTTCTGAACACCCATTTTGTACCAACAATGGATCTGTTCTTTGGTCTTTGCACTAGGGTCCAGCTTTATTTCTTTCAAATTCATTTAACTCTTCCTGCATTGCTTGCACCCAATCAGCATCTTGAAGAGCTTCTTCAACTTTCTTTGGTTTAGTCTGAGATAGAAAGGAATGATAGAGACATTCATTTGTTTTTGTTGTTCTAATTCTGATAGCTGCTTTATGATCTCCAATTATTAAGTCAAGTGTATGTGATTTACTTGTAGATAGAAGTTGATCTCTAGAATTGGATCCTCCCCCATGATCCACATTGTCTCCATCAGCATTTTCTGATGCTCCCCCTGAAGTTATGCTCTCTGAAATTCCAGAATTTGAGTTGGATCCTTCAGGAATTGAAGAATTAGAGTTTCCAGAATTATCAAAATTTGGCTCATCAGAACTTGATGAATCAGAACTTGATGAATCAGAACTTGAAGAGCCAGTGACTGGTTCTGATGCTTCTTGAGAGTCTTGAGATATGGTAGGATCATTAGCTTGCTCCCCCTGTACAGGTGCTTTTTCCTTTGGAGTAGTTACCACAGTCTCAATGACATCAGAATTTAACCCGTCAAAACTTACAGGATCAGGACTTAGGTCATCAGAATTTACAATATCAGAATTTACATCTTCATTTTCAAATCTCAGCTGATCATGATCATTGAAATCTTCAAGTCCAGTTATCTTTTTATCATCAAAAGATACATTGATATATTCCATGACAACCCTTGTTCTTAAATTGTAGACTCTGAAGGCTTTTGTGGAAAGTGGATATCCAACAAAAATTCCTTCATCGGCTTTTAGATCAAATTTTGACAGCTGTTTAGGATGAGTCTTAAGAACAAAACACTTGCATCCAAATACATGAATGTATTTCAGATTTGGCTTCTTTTTCTTCACCATCTCATATGGTGTTTTTCCATGCTTGTTTATGAGTGTAGCATTATGTGTAAAATAAGCAGTCTGCACAGCTTCAGCCCAAAAATAGGTTGGTAGCTTTGCTTCATCAAGCATAGTTCGTGCAGCTTCAATTAGAGTCATGTTCTTTCTTTCTACAACTCCATTCTGTTGAGGAGTTCCAGGTGTAGAAAATTCCTGCTTTATTCCATGCTTTTTCCAGAACTCTTCCATGATTGAATTCTTGAACTTAGTGTCATTATCACTTCTTATTATTTTAACAGAATCGTTGATGAACTTATTCAGTTGTCTGACATGATCTATTAGAGTAGATGCAGTTTCATTCTTCTTGTGCAAGAAATACACCCAAGTGTATCTTGTGAACTCATCCACTATAACCATAGCATATTTCTTCTTTGCAATGGACATGACATTGACTGGACCAAATAGATCAACATGCAGTAAGTGATAATGCTCAAGAATTGAGGATTCAGTTTTGCTCTAGAATGAAAATTTTATTTGTCTTGCCTTTTGACATGAATCACAAAGACCATTAGGAGCAAATACCGATTTTGGGAGTCCTCTCACAAGATCTTTCTTTACTAGCTCATTTATGTTGTTGAAATTTAAATGAGATAGTCTCTTGTGCCAATCCCAGCTTTTTTCAATTGATGCTCTTCTTAACAGACAGATTGCAGAACCATCTGAGTTTGTTGAAAGTCCGGCTTCATATATGTTGCCATGTCTGTAACCTTTCAGAACCACTTTGCCTGTAGAATTACTTACAACTTCACAGTATTCTTCAAAGAAATCACATGATAACCTTTGTCACATATTTGACTTACACTTAGCAGATTGTGTTTAAGTCCTGAGATAAGAGCTACTGTTTCAATTATGACATTCCCAAGATTGATATTGACCATATCCCAGAGTCTTTCCCATGTTTCCATTTCCATAAGAAATTCCTGGACCAGCTTTCTACCCAAAGTCTGATAGCAGGGCTTTATTTCCAGTTATATGTCCTGAACATCCACTGTCCAGCACTAGGATGTTTTTCCTGTTGCCCTGCAATCCCAAATACCACTATTGGTTAGTTTTAAAGACCCATACTTGCTTGGATCCTTTGGCCTTCTTAAGTTTGTTAGAATTTGCAGCGGATTTAGTTTCAGAATTTATGCTAACATGCTTTTTATCAGACTTTATATCAGACTTTGCATCAGAATTTACACTAGAAGGAATTACACTAACTTTCTTCAAAGAAGGTTTTATTTGATAATAGTCATAGTACAAACTATGATATTTCTTACAAGTACAAATAGAATGCCATAAACTACCATAATGAAAATAATGATTTTGTGGTTTAAACCTAACAGACTGACTCTTAACTCCTGATCTAGGAGGTAAAGAGTTTATATCTTTATTTTTCCTGCAAAAAGAAGTAAGATGGTTAGATTTTCCACAATTATAGCATTTCTTTCTAGGAGCATTAGGAACAGGCATATAATTATTTCTTTTATTCACACCTTCCTTTTCATTCCTATTTTTCCTAGCTTCCTTTACCTTGTTCACATTTCTAATCTCTTTCAGCTTATGCTTAAGCTGCTTCTTTGTCATTAAACCTATATTTACTGAAGTTGGTTTGTCCTGTTTCAATTTGTCAGAAGTTGACTTTTCTTTGACTTCTATTTTAGAGTATATCATCTTTTCAGACTTTGACACATCAGTTTTTGCTACAAATTTAATAGGATTAACTTTAGTCTTTTAAGCTTTCTTGGTAAAGTTTGGTTTAGATGACACAGTTTCATTTTTCTTCCTTATCATATAGGTAACCTAGACCTTCTTTCCAATTTCCATTTTCTGAGTTGTTCTTCCAGAGTTAGTCCAAGTTTTGATTATCTCCTTTTCCAGTTCATATTTAAGAGATTTATTCAATTTTAGCACTTCATCTCTAACATACAAAGCCTCGTCTCTGTCTTTCTGAGTTTGATGAAATAAATAATGATTTGTGTTTAGTTTTCAGATCTTAACTAACAGGAAAAATCAGGACTTAACTGGAAATCAGTACTTATAATGAAGTCAGAACTTAAAATATCAGAACTTAAGTTATCAGAACTTAAGATATCAGATGATATTTATCAAGAGATAATATCAGGACTTAAGAAGACTTTCAGATGACGAAGATGACTGATTGAAGGAAAGAAGATTAAGGAAAACAGAAGAAGAGATATGAATGGAGAAGAATTCTATGAAGAATAGAATACTTGGAAGAAAAGATAACTAGTTGATATATTTTAGGATGTAGACTTATGTTCAATATCAATTAGGAGTTTATCTTGTAACTGTGTGTCTATATATACACAACATAGGGTTTACACTATAAGTGTTATCTTAATCGAGGATATTAATCATTGTAACTCTAGCAGCTCTCGTGATATTTGTTCATCACTGAGAGAGAACGGTTCCATTGTAATATTGTTTCATTAATAATATTATTTTGTGTTTCATACTTGTGTTCTTAATTCGATTTGATTGTACTAGACACTTTATTCAACCCCCTTCTACAGTGTGTGTGACCTAACAAGTTCATTTACCAGTTTTGTAAAAGTAGCTTCACATAGTGGTTTTGTGAAGATATCTGCTAGTTGTTGATCTGTTGGGACAAAATGCAATTTCACTGTACCTTCCATCACATGTTCCCTTATGAAATGGTACCTAATGCTGATGTGCTTTATCATTGAGTGTTGAACTGGATTACCTGTCATAGCAATAGCACTTTGATTATCACAGTTAATGGGTATTTTAGAAAATTCTAACCCATTGTCCAGTAACTAATTCTTCATCCAAAGAATCTGTGCACAACAGCTTCCTGCAGCAATATATTCTGCTTCTGCAGTTGAAGTGGAAATTGATTTATGTTTATTGCTAAACCAAGAAACCAATCTGCCTCCAAAAAATTGGCAGCTTCCACTAGTGCTTCCCTGTCTATTTTGCATCCTGCAAAATCTGCATCTGAGTAACCTATTAGCTTAAATTATGATTCCCTAGAATACCATAATCCTAGATCAGCCGTACCCTTAAGGTACTTGAAAATTCTTTTCACAACTATTATATGAGGTTCTCATGGATCAGCCTGAAATCTTGCACAAAGACAGGTAGCATACATGATATCAGGTCTACTTGCAGTTAAATAGAGTAAAGAGCCAATCATACCTCTATAGTTAGTAATATCTACTAATGCTCCAGCATCTTTATTTAACTTTGTGGCAATGGCCATGGGAGTGGATGCAGTTGAACTTTCTTGCATTCCAAATTTCTTGAGTAAATTTCTGGTGTACTTGGATTTATTTATGAAAGTAACTTCTTCAGTTTGCTTGACTTGAAGTCCCAGAAAATAGCTAAGTTCTCCCATCGTACTTATTTGATATCTTAACTGCATTAACTTGGAAAATCTTTCACAAAGTTTTGTATTTGTAGAGCCAAAGACGATATCATCAACATATATCTGTACCAAAAGTAAGTCCTTTCCATGGTTGAGGTAGAACAGAGTTTTATAAATTGTGCCTCTGGTAAATCCACTTTCTAGAAGAAATTGTGCCAGAGTCTCATACCATGCTCTAGGAGCTTGCTTAAGGCCATAAAGTGCTTTGTCAAGCCTGTAAACATGATTTGGAAATTTTGGATCTACAAAGCCTGGAGGTTGTTCAACATATACCTCTTCTTCCAATTCTCCATTGAGAAAAACACTTTTCACATCCATTAGAAAGACTTTAAACTTCTTGTGAGCAGCATAAGCCAAAAAGATTCTTATGGCTTCGAATCTAGCAATCGGAGCAAATGTTTCATCATAGTCAATACCCTTATGTTGAGAGTAACCTTTAGCAACCAGCCTTGCTTTGTTTCTTGTAATTATGCCATCACTGTCAGTTTTATTTCTGAACACCCATTTTGTACCAACGATGGATCTGTTCTTTGGTCTTGGCATTAGGGTCCGGACTTTATTTCTTTCAAATTCATTTAACTCTTCCTGCATTGCTTGCACCCAATCAGCATGTTGAAGAGCTTCTTCCACTTTCTTTGGTTTAGTCTGAGATAGAAAGGAATGATAGAGACATTCATTTGTTTTTGTTGTTCTAATTCTGATAGCTGCTTCATGATCTCCAATTATTAAGTCAGGTGTATGTGATTTACTTGTAGATAGAAGTTGATCTCTAGAATTGGATCATCCCCCATGATCCATATTATCTCCATCAGCATTTTCTGATGCTCCCCCTGAAGTTATGCTCTCTGAAATTCCAGAATTTGAGTTGGATCCTTCAGGAATTGAAGAATCAGAGTTTCCAGAATTATCAAAATTTGGCTCATCAAAACTTGATGAATCAGAACTTGAAGAGCCAGTGACTGGTTCTGATGCTTCTTGAGAGTCTTGAGATATTGTAGGATCATTAGCTTGCTCCCCCTATACAGGTGCATTTTCCTTTGGAGTAGTTACCACAGTCTCAATGACATCAGGATTTAACCCGTCAGAACTTACAGGATCAGGACTTAGGTCATCAGAATTTACAATATCAGAATTTACATCTTCATTTTCAAATCTCAGCTGATCATGATCATTGAAATCTTCAAGTCCAGTTATCTTTTTATCATCAAAAGATACATTGATAGATTCCATGACAACCCTTGTTCTTAAATTGTAGACTCTGAAGGCTTTTATGGAAAGTGGATATCCAACAAAAATTCCTTCATCGGCTTTTAGATCAAATTTTGACAGCTTTTTAGGATGAGTCTTAAGAACAAAACACTTGCATCCAAATACATGAAAGTATTTCAGATTTGGCTTCTTTTTCTTCACCATCTCATATGGTGTTTTTCTATGCTTGTTTATGAGTGTAGCATTATGTGTAAAATAAGCAGTCTGCACAGCTTCAGCCCAAAAATAGGTTGGTAGCTTTGCTTCATCAAGCATAGTTCGTGCAGCTTCAATTAGAGTCATGTTCTTTCTTTCTACAACTCCATTCTGTTGTGGAGTTCCAGGTGTAGAAAATTCCTGCTTTATTCCATGCTTTTTGCAGAACTCTTCCATGATTGAATTCTTGAACTCAGTGCCATTATCACTTCTTATTATTTTAACAGAATCGTTGATGAACTTATTCAGTTGTCTGACATGATCTATTAGAGTAGATGCAGTTTCATTCTTCTTGTGCAAGAAATATACCCAAGTGTATCTTGTGAACTCATCCACTATAACCATAGCATATTTCTTCTTTGCAATGGACATGACATTGACTGGACCAAATAGATCAACATGCAGTAAGTGATAATGCTTAAGAATTGAGGATTCAGTTTTGCTTTAGAATGAAGATTTTCTTTGTCTTGCCTTTTGACATGAATCACAAAGACCATCAGGAGCAAATACTGATTTTGGCAGTCCTCTCACAAGATCTTTCTTTACTAGCTCATTTATGTTGTTGAAATTTAAATAAGAGAGTCTCTTGTGCCAATCCCAGCTTTCTTCAATTGATGCTCTTCTTAATAGACAGATTGCAGAACCATCAGAGTTTGTTGAAAGTCTGGCTTCATATATGTTGCCATGTCTGTAACCTTTCAGAACCACTTTGCCTGTAGAATTACTTACAACTTCACAGTATTCTTCAAAGAAATCACATGATAACCTTTGTCACATATTTGACTTACACTTAGCAGATTGTGTTTAAGTCCTGAGATAAGAGCTACTGTTTCAATTATGACATTCCCAAGATTGATATTGACCATATCCCAGAGTCTTTCCCATGTTTCCATTTCCATAAGAAACTCCTGGACCAGCTTTCTACCCAAAGTCTGATAGCAGGGCTTTATTTCCAGTCATATGTCCTGAACATCCACTGCCCAGCACTAGGATGTTTTTCCTGTTGCCCTGCAATCCCAAAGACCACTATTGGTTAGTTTTAAAGACCCATACTTGCTTGGATCCTTTGGCCTTCTTAAGTTTGTTAGAATTTGCAGCGGATTTAGTTTCAGAGTTTATGCTAACATGCTTTTTATCAGACTTTATATCAGACTTTGCATCAGAATTTACACTAGAAGGAATTACACTAACTTTCTTCAAAGAAGGTTTTATTTGATAATAGTCATAGTACAAACTATGATATTCCTTACAAGTATAAATAGAATGCCATAAACTACCATAATGAAAATAATGATTTTGTGGTTTAAACCTAACAGACTGACTCTTAACTCTTGATCTAGGAGGTAAAGAGTTTATATCTTTATTTTTCCTGCAAAAAGAAGTAAGATGGTTAGAGTTTCCACAGTTATAGCATTTCTTTCTAGGAGCATTAGGAACAGGCATATAATTATTTCTTTTATTCACACCTTCCTTTCCATTCCTATATTTCCTAGCTTCCTTTACCTTGTTCACATTTCTAATTTCTTTTAGCTTATGCTTAAGCTGCTTCTTTGTCATTAAACCTATATTTACTGAAGCTGGTTTGTCCTGTTTCAATTTGTCAGAAGTTGACTTTTCTTTGACTTCTATTTTAGAGTATATCATCTTTTCAGACTTTGACACATCAGTTTTTGCTACAAATTTAGTAGGATTAACTTTAGTCTTTTAAGCTTTCTTGGTAAAGTTTGGTCTAGATGACACAGTTTCCTTTTTCTTCCTTATCATATAGGTAACCTATACCTTCTTTCCAATTTCCATTTTCTGAGTTGTTCTTCCAGAGTTAGTCCAAGTTTTGATTATCTCATTTTCCAGTTCATATTTAAGAGATTTATTCAATTTTAGCACTTCATCTCTAACAGACAAAGCTTCGTCTCTTTCTTTCTGAGTTTGATGAAATATAACTAACTCTTTTTCCAAGTAGTCATTTCTATTTCTAAGAGCAAGACTTTCAGATTTTAATCTTTCATTTGTTAAAGTATGATCTCTACAACTAATGAACATGGTTTTAAGATATAATCTTAGCTCATAAATATCATCAGTATGAAAAGCAAGAGTTGAATGAGGTACCTTCAATTCAGCAGTTTCAGAACTGCTATCAGCATTTGCCATCAAAGCATAATTCACCTCTTCTTCAGAATCTGAAGTGTCTGACCAGTTTTTCTTCTTTGTGATAAGTGCCTGGCTTTTATCACCTTTTCCTTTCTTGCATTCAGGAGAGATGTGGCCTCTTTCACCATAATTGTAGCATTTGACATTTGAGTTGTCTCCTATATCAGACTTTCCTCCTTTGCCTTCAGACTTTCTGAACCCTTTCTTTTCAGAACTTCCACCTTTCCTGGAAAACTTCTTGCCCTTTCTGAATTTCTTGTAGGCTATCTTTGTGATACCCTTCACCATAAGAGCACACAGTTACATCATCTCTGCATCAACATCCACTTCAGATAAATTTTCAGATTCTGAATCATCATCATCAGAATATGATGACTCTGAATCAGACTGTACGATGAGAGCCTTTCATTTGCCCCTCTTTGAGACAACCACTTTAGGAGATTCCTTCTCAACTTTAAGAGCAACTGTCTTTGACTTTCTTCCATGCCTTTTTCTCCTTTGATCCATCTCAAGTTTATGAGTTTTGAGCATACCATAAATTTCATCAAGAGTAGTTTCAGCAAGGTCATAGTTGTCTCTTATGGTAGTAGACTTTAAATCCCAATTTTCAGGAAGAGATGAAAGGAATTTTAGATTTGAATCTTCAAGATCATATTCCTTGTCCACCAGTGACAGATCATTCAAGAGTTTGGCAAACCTGTCATCTAAATTAGGTAATGATTCATCAGCTTTTGAATCAAAGTGCTCATACTCTTGAGTGAGTATAGTCTTCCTATTATTTTTGATGGCTTCAGTTCCCTGGCATCTTATCTCCAAAGCATCCCATATTTCCTTTGCAGTCTTGCATCCAATTACTCTATTTGACATGAAATTGTCAATTGCACTATGAAGAAGATGCATTACCCTTGCATCTTTGGCACTAGATGAGATGTCTTCAGTTGTGTAATCACCTTTCTTCTTTGGTATCATCTTTGCTGGTTAATCAGCAACTGCAACAGAAAGCTTGGTAGGCTTATATGGTCCATCATTAATTCTATCAAGGTTTCTGGATTTGTGGCTTCCGGAAACATAGCCATCTTTACCTTCCATATAGGATACCCAGATGCTCTCAGTATGGGAACCCTAATACTCTCATATCGATTGTTGGTTTGATTGTTTTGAGTATCTTGAGTTTTGGTGGGCTTAGTTGGAGTTTGTGTTTCTCCAGACATGATTGTAAACTGGATCTCACTGTTTGTATATCAACAGAGTGGCTCTGATACCACTTGTTAGGTCACACAACACTATAGAAGGGGGTTGAATATAGTGTATATACAATCAAATCGATTTAGAACACAAGTATGTAACAGTAATCAAGTTTATTCAATATAATAAGCTCTGTTACAACGTAGGTTAAACTACTCTCTCAGGGATGAACAATATCACTAAGAACTGCTAGGTTACAATGAATAATGTTCTCGTGAATGATAACACTTATAGTGTAAACTCTAAGCTGTGTTTATATAGTACACAGTTACAAGATATCTTCTAATTGATATGGAATATAATTATGTCTCCTAAAATATATCAATCAGATATTATCTTCTACAAGTCTTCTAGTTGTCCAACTCTTGATGCATATCTTCTTTTGTTTTAGTCCAGATCATCTCCTGTAAATCAGCCGCATTCCTTATCTGAAGTACCCGCACTTAAGTCCTGATATAAATCCTGACGGCCATAAGTTCTGATATCAGTTCAAACTTCAGTAAATCCCGATTTCCAGTAAATCCTGATATTAAGTTCTGAAACTAAACACAACAGATTAGACATGACATCTCAAATATATCCAACATTTTATTTCTTAAACAAAGTAGTTTTTTAAGTTATCTTTGAATATGTATTTTGTTAGTAGTTAGGTAAAAATTTTATTTAGTGTCAAAAATTTTATTAATGTAAAGTTATTAGAATCTGTTGCAAAACTAATTTTATCAACTTAAAAATTAATCTCTTCTATATATAATAGCTCAACATGTCTATAATATTAGTGAGACATTTTATTCTCGTAAAATGACATATTTGTCCATGTATTATCATTTTTTTAAAAATATTGTTGATGGAAATCAAACCTGAGTACACTCATTTACCCATATATCTTTGAAATACTAAATCAAATTATCACTTATGTTTTTCACCATACATATAATATGTATATGTCATTTAATACTAAGATATTTTATTTAACTTTAAATATGAATACTGGATTATTTGTGAAGTTAATCTTAATGAACTGAATCTAAATATAAGTTCAAACATGATGCATTACCAAATCATTATTTTATGTATTAATAATTTTTAATTTTAAAAATATGTTTTTAACATTTTTTATATAAATTAAAATTTATGAATCCCTGTATTTTTTAGAATATACTAAAAAATGATTCACACACACACATATATATACACACACACACACACACACATATATATATATATATATCCCCAATGTTAAAAAAAACATACTTGAAATGCTTTAGCTTAATTTAAATTCGGAAATTGACCCATTTTTTTGAAAATTGTTCGTCATTAGGCTATGTGAACCGATTCACTACGTAACTTTAGTCAATTTGAATTACGAGTCTGATGAAGAGCTCGGATTAATAAGACATAATGTTTTATATCAATAAATTAAATGTGTTTGATAAAATCAATTCAATAACTATTATGTATCAAATTTACTAACTTGAACCAAGATGGGTTATTTTATGTAATTTATAGTATATCATCATTTTTTAAACATTTAGATTACTTTTTTAATATAAAACAATTTAAATATACGTGTTAAAATCAGAATTTTGGTTAGACAATGAATACCCACTTTTAACCACATAATATACTAGTATATAACGTATAAAAATTTAAGTTACATATATTTTTTTAAAATATAAAAAAGAAAGTAATGATAAACGAGATTAATAATCGAATAATAATTTTACAAACAAAACCTACATGTTAAAAAATATTAAATAAGCTTCTTTAGTGTTAGATATATTTGATAATGTCATGGCTAATATGATTTATGTTTAGTTTTCAGATCTTACTTAAACAGGATAAATCAGTACTTACTGGAAGTCAGGACTTAAGGATATGAGTACTTATATTATCAGGAGATAATCATCAGAAGATGGATATCAGAACTTAAGTGCTGAAGGACGTTCAAGATAAGGATAGTAGCTGATTAAAGGAAAGAAGATCGAGATAAACATAAGAAGAGATATGCATGAAGAAGGAATTCTATAAAGAATAGAATACTTGGAAGAAAAGATATCTGATTGATATATTTTAGGAAGCAGAATTATAATCCATATCAATTAGCGATTATCTTGTAACTGTGTAGTATATAAACACAGACATAGGGTTTACACTATAAGTGTTATCATATTCGAGAAGATTATTCGTATTAACCCTAGCAGCTCTCGTGATATTTGTTCATCACTGAGAGGTAACAGTTCCATACTGTAACAGAGTTTATTGTTTCAATAAAGTTTGTTTTCTGTTACTTGTGATATTAAAGTTCGATTTGATTGTACTTTACACTGTATTCACCCCCTCTATAGTGTGTGTGACCTAAAAAGTGGTATCAGAGCTTATCTGTTAACGCATATACAGTTAAAGATCCAAACACAATCATGTCTGACACAGAAACTCCAACTAAGCCTACTAAAACTGAAGAACCACCAAAGACACAAATTCAAAGTCGGTATGAGACCATTAGAGTTCCCATACTGAGACCATTTGAATATTCCATATGGAAGGTGAGGATGACCATGTTTTTGGAAGCAACAGATCCAGAATATCTTGATAGAATCAAGGAAGGGCCTCACAAACCAACCAAGCTCGCTGTTGCAGTTGCAGGTGAAGCAGCAAAGACCGTACCAAAGGAGAAGAGTGATTATACTGCTGAAGATATAGCATCAATTGCTAAGGATGCTAAGGTACGACACTTACTGCATAGTGCCATTGATAATGTAATGTCAAATAGGGTAATTAACTGCAAGACTGCTAAGGAGATATGCGATGCTCTGGAAACAAGGTGTCAGGGAACCGATACAATTAAGAAGAACAGGAAGACAATACTCACCCAAGAGTATGAACACTTTGACTCAAAGACTAATGAGTCATTGACTGATTTATATGATAGATTTGTCAAACTCTTGAATGATTTATCATTGGTTGATAAGGAGTATGAACTTGAAGATTCAAACCTTAAATTCCTGTTAGCTCTTCCTGAATGCTGGGATTTGAAGGCAACAATAATAAGAGACAACTACAATCTTGATGAAATAACTCTTGATGAAATTTATGGAATGCTCAAGACTCATGAACTTGAGATGGAACAAAGAAGCAAGAGGAAAGGAGGAAAGTCAAGGACAGTTGCTCTTAAGGCTGAAGAAGAATTCCCCAAGGCAGCTACCTCAAGGAAAGACAAGGGTAAAGCTCTTTTCACAAAGTCCGATACTGAGTCATCAAGTTCTGAAAGTGATGATGACTCGGATTCTGAAAGCTTGCCTGAGACTGATGCTGATGAGGAGATGATGAAGCTGTGTGCTCTTATGGTGAAAGGGATCACAAAGATTGCATACAGGAAGTTCAGGAAGGGAAAGAAGTTTTCTAGGAAAGGCACAAGTTCTGATAAGAAGAATTTCAGAAGATCTGAGGGTAGAGGAGGAAAGTCTGATAAAGGTGATTATACCAATGTCAGATGCTATAACTATGGTGAGAAAGGCCACATATCTCCTGATTGTAAGAAAGTGAAGGGTGACAAAGGCAAGGCTCTTGTCACAATGAAGAAAAGCTGGACAAACACCTCAGACTCTGAAAGTGAGGAGAACTATGCTTTGATGGCAAATGCTAATAAAGAAAGTGCTGAGAGCAGTTCTGAAGCTGCTGAAACAAAGGTACCTCAGACTACTTATGCTTTTCATACTGATGATATTAATGAGTTGAGAAGATATCTTAAAACCATGTTTGTTAGTTATAGAGATCAAACTTTAACATGTGAAAGATTAACTTCTGAAAATCTTGCTTTTAAGAAAAAAAATGATTTCTTAGAAAAAGAGTTAGTTATGTTCCATCAAACTCAGAAGGATAGAGATGATGCTTTTTATGTTAGGGATGAAGTGCTAAAATGAATGAATCTCTAAAAACTGAGTTAGAAAAGGAAAGAGAGATAATCAGGACTTGGACTAGCTCTGGCAGAACAACTCAAAATTTGCTAAGTAGTGAAAATTGGAAAGAGGGCTTAGGTTATGGAGAGGATAAGAATGATAAAGGAATTGTAGAAATTAAGCCTGTTGTTAAGCAAAAGCCAAAGTTAAAACCTGTTAAGTTTGTAATAGTAAAGTCTGATAATGATAAATCAGAAGTTAAAGAGGGATTAACTTCTGACAAACTAAAACAGGAAAAGATAGCTGAAGTAAACATAGGCTTAATGACTAAGAAGCATCTTAAGCATAAGCTGAAAGATTTTAAGAATGCAAACAAGGTAAAATCACCTAGAAAAAATAGGAATGGAAAGGAAAGTGTGAATAAAAGCAATGATTATAAGCTTGTTCCTGAAGCTCCTAGGAAAACGTGACATAACTATGGAAGTTCTAACCATCTGGCTTCTTTTTGCAGGAAGAATAAGAACATAATCTCCTTACTTTCAAAGTCAGGAGTTAAGAGTCAGTATGTTAGATATAAGCCACAAAATCCTTGTTTTCATTATGGTAGTTTATGGCATTCCATTTATACTTGTAAGGAATATCATAGTTTGTACTATGATTATTATCAAATAAAACCTTCTTTAAAGAAAGTTTCCATTGTTCCTTCTAGTGTAAATTCTGATACAAAGTCTGATAGTGTAAATTCTGATAAGAAAAATGTTAACATAAACTCTGATGCTAAATCCGCTGCAAATGTTAACAAACTTGATAAGGCCAAAGGATCCAAGCAAGTCTGGGTCCTTAAAACTAATCATTAGTGGTCTTTGTGATTGCAGGGCAACAGGAAAAATATTCTACTTCTGGACAGTGGATGTTCAGGACATATGACTGGAAATAAAGCCCTGCTATCAGACTTTGTGGAGAAAGCTGGCCCAAGTGTTTCTTATGGAGATGGCAACATTGGAAAAACATTGGGATATGGCAATATTAAACTTGGGAATGTCATCATTAGAGAAGTAGCTCTGGTCTCAGGACTTAAACACAATCTACTGAGTATAAGTCAAATCTGTGACAGAGGTTATCATGTTGATTTCTTTGAAGAACACTGTGAAATTGTGAGTAAATCCAAAGGCAAAGTTGTTCTAAAAGGATACAGGCGTGGTAACATTTATGAAGCTAAGCTTTCAACAAGTACTGATGGTTCTGCAATCTGTCTGATGAGTAGAGCATCAATTGAAGAAAGCTGGAATTGGCACAAGAAACTCTCTCATTTAAATTTCAACAATATAAATGAACTAGTCAAGAAAGATCTTGTGAGAGGACTGCCAAAGTCAGTATTTGCTCCTGATGGCCTTTGTGATTCTTGTCAGAAGGCCAAACAATGAAAATCTTCATTCAAGAGCAAGACTGAATCATCAATTCTTAAGACTTATCATCTACTACATGTTGATCTATTTGGTCCAGTGAATGTCATGTCTATTGCAAAGAAGAAATATGTGTTGGTCATAGTGGATGAGTTCACCAGATACACATGGGTGTATTTCTTACACACAAAAAGTGAAACTGCATCTATCTTGATTGATCATGTCAAACATCTGGATAAATTGGTCAAAGATTCTGTGAAAACCATAAGGAGTGATAATGGCACTGAGTTCAAGAATTTGATAATGGAAGAGTTCTGCAAAAACCATGGAATTAAGCAGGAATTTTCTGCTCCTGGAACTCCATAGAAAAATAGAGTTGTTGAAAGGAAGAATAGAACTCTCATTGAAGCTGCACGTACAATGCTTGAAGAAGCAAAGCTTCCAACCTATTTCTGGGCTGAAGCTGTGCAGACTGCTTGTTTTACTCAAAATGCAACACTCATTAACAAGCAAGGAAAAACACCATATGAGATGGTGAAGAAAAAGAAGCCAAATCTGAAGTACTTTCATGTATTTTGATGCAAGTGTTTTGTTCTCAAGACTCATCCTGAACAGCTATCTAAATTTGATCTAAAAGCTGATGAAGGAATCTTTGTTGGATATCCACTTTCCACAAAAGCCTCCAGAGTCTATAATTTGAGAACAAGAGTGGTCATGGAATCTATAAATGTCTCTTTTGATGACAAGAATATTACTGGTCTTGAAGATTTTATTGATCATGATCAGCTGAGATTTGAAAATGAAGACTCAAATTCTGATACTGAAATTCCTGACAGTCTAAGTCCTGATACTGTAAACTCTGATGGATTAAACTCTGATGTTATTGAAACTGTGGTGACTACGCCAAAGGAAGATGCACCTATGCAGGGGGAGTATACTCAAGAACATAACACATCTCAAGAAGCATCAGAACATACATCTGGCTCTTCAAGTTCTGATTCGTCAAATTCTGATAAGCCAAGTTCTGATAGTTCTGAAAATCTAAATTTTGAAGAATCCAACTCAGAGAGCATAGTTTCAGGGGGAGCATCTGAAAATGAAAATGAAGACAGCATGGATCATGGGGGAGCATCCAGTTCTAGAGAAAACCTTCCATCTACAAGGAAGTGGACTAAATCACATACACCTGATTTGATAATTGGAAATCCTGATGCAGGTGTCAGAACTAGAACAGGTACTTCAAATGAATGTCTTTACAATTCTTTTCTCTCTCAGACTGAGCCAAAGAAAGTGGAAGAAACTCTTCAAGATGCTTATTGGGTGCAAGCAATGCAGGAAGAGTTAAATGAATTTGAAAGAAACGAAGTCTGGACCCTAGTGCCAAGACCAAAGAATAGATCTGTTGTTGGTACAAAGTGGGTATTCAGAAACAAAACTGACAGTGATGGCATAATTACAAGGAATAAGGCAAGGCTGGTTGCAAAAGGATATTCTCAACAGGAGGGAATTGATTATGATGAAACATTTGCACCAGTTGCTAGGTTAGAAGCCATAAGGATATTTTTGGCTTATGCTGCTCACAAAAAGTTTACTGTCTTTCAAATGGATGTGAAAAGTGCTTTACTCAATGGAGAATTAGAGGAGGAAGTATATGTTGAACAACCTCCAGGCTTTGTAGATTCCAAACATCCAGATTATGTCTACAAGCTTGATAAAGCACTTTATGGACTTAAGCAAGCTCCACGAGCATGGTATGAGACTTTAGCTCAGTTTCTTCTGGAAAGTGGATTCAACAGAGGAACTATAGACAAAACACTGTTCTACCTCAACCATGGAAAGGACTTACTTTTGGTCCAGATTTATGTTGATGATATCATTTTTGGGTCTACAAATGACAGACTTTGCAAGAAGTTTGCCAAATTGATGCAGTCAAGGTATCAGATGAGTATGATGGGGGAACTTAGCTATTTTATGGGCCTTCAAGTCAAGCAGAATGAAGAAGGCACCTTTATTTGTCAAACTAAGTACACCAGAAACTTGTTGAAGAAATTTGGAATGCAAGATTGTTCAAGTGCATCTACTCCCATGGCCACTGTAACAAAACTGGATAAGGATACTGGTAAATCAGTAGATATTACTGATTACAGAGGTATGATTGGCTCTCTACTCTATCTAACTGCTAGTAGACCTGATATCATGTATGCTACTTGTCTTTGTGCAAGATTTCAAGCAGATCCAAGAGAACCTCACTTAACAGCTGTGAAAAGAATTTTCAAGTATCTTAAAGGCACAGCTGATCTGGGATTGTGGTATCCCAGAGAATCAGATTTTAAACTAATAGGTTACTCAGATGCAGATTTTGCAGGTTGCAAAATTGACAGGAAAAGCACAAGTGGAAGCTGCCAATTTCTTGGAGGCAGATTGGTTTCTTGGTTTAGCAAGAAACAAAAGTCAATTTCCACATCAACTGCAGAAGCAGAATATATTGTTGCAGGAAGCTGTTGTGCACAAATTCTTTGGATGAAGAATCAGTTACTGGATTATGGGTTAACATATTTCAAAATCCCTATTTACTGTGATAATCAAAGTGATATTGCTATGACAGGTAATCCAGTTCAACACTCTATGACAAAGCACATCAGCATCAGGTACCACTTCATCAGGGAACATGTGGATGAAGGTACAGTGGAATTGCACTTTGTTCCAACAGATCAACAACTAGCAGATATCTTCACAAAACCATTGTGTGAAGCTACTTTTACAAGATTGGTAAATGAACTTGGAATGGTTTCAGGTTCTTTCTCTAAATTTGCTTAGTTTTGTTCTGTTGTATCAGACTTTATGATCAGTATTTACAGAATTCAATCTCTTTGTGTATTCTGTGCTTAATTGAAAAATATGTATAAGTACTGACTGTTGTTTGATCAATGTTTCTAAACTCTGATAGAGATATGTCTGTTTAGGTAACTATTCAATCCTATGAGGATAACTGTGCTAGATGCTGACCTAGTAGTCTTCAATAAACAAGGGATCCCATGTAAGAAGTAATTATTTCTGTGGAAATCTATTGACACAAGCAAATTCTGATAATTGAGCTTAGTTGAGTTTACTTTTTCTATCTTATTACTAAGTCACAAACTAGAATAATGCTACTCATCTGTTAAATTCTAATGCTAGTAAATCTGTTGAATGTACTAAGTGCTGATAAACCTCACTTATCAAAAAAAAAAGAGAAACAAGGATTAAAAATCAGGTACTCCTTTGAGATCTAGAGTAAAAATGTGGAAGGGAAGACCCAAGTGCATTGCTGGTATTAAGTAATATGCATCAGAAAAGCAAATAAAATATTTTCTTGGTGACTTTTCAGACTCTATGATTACTAGAGAAATACTCTGATAATAGCATAAATTCTGATAAGCAGTCGTGACTCACTTACACTGAGAAGCCACTGTAAAATAGAAATTAAAAAGTTGCACAAAATTAGCACAAAATAGTTGAGGTGGACTCAAGCATGAATTCATTCAATAGTAGGTTTCAAAATATTGACAGGTTTTTAGTAAAGTTTTAGTTATGCCTTATTTCTAAGATGTACTGAAGAGAATCAGACTTTTCTCTTTGTCTGATATTTAGCTTAATGCACACACTAATCACTCCATATGAATGATGAAAATCACTGTGGGGATCTATGTTGTTTTAGATGAACAGTCATTGTGTTATATTGCACAAATTCTGAGGACAAGTTCTGATTGCATGTTCTGATGATTAAGTTCTGAAGAATATAAATCAGAATTTGTGTGAGGACTTAATAGAATAGGCATTCCTTTTTCGAGTTAAGAAATTATGTTCTGATGACTGTTAAGTTCTGATATAAGCCTAAGTTCTGATATTATAGTCTGATTCTTTACTTAACTTATTTGTGGATAAAATTTGACAACAGTCTTAGTTTAAACCTGAATACTGTTGAAGTGGAAGATTAATAGTCACTATAGTTAGGGATAGTGGTACTCGTACATGCACAGTCAACTTTTACTTGCTTCTTGTGTGCATTAAACCATGTTTTCTCTTTCCAATGAATGTTTTTCTTTTTCCAAGTCTGGGGAGACGAGGTAGAATTAATTCTACCTGTAAGCATTAAATTTCCTTGCGTCTCCTGGCATTCTCTTGCCTATATAAGCAACCACTTCACATCAGCCTTCCCATCAAATCTTTTATCACAAACTCACCTTCATAATCTTTATATCAAAAACACCATGGTCAATTACAATATGTTTTTGAACTACGAAACATTCAACATGGAGCTGAGTTGTGCCGACTGGCAGCAGGAATGGCACGATACTGCCATTCCTGATGAGATATGGGACTCTATTCCCCAGGAGGTACTTACCCACCTCCTGTTCTTCTACATGGACTACCATCGCCATCTGGAGCGATTGGAGGAGGAAAGGCTGGAAGCTCTCCGCCAGCAAGAGCGAATCATTTGACTCGCTATTTTGTTTGTCGAGAGTAGGAAGAAGAAATAATTTATTTTCTTCTTCCTATTTTTCTTCATCATCATCCTTGCCCTGCTTCTTGAGCTAGGACAAAGGCTGTTGACGTTAGGTTTAGCAGCTTAGGGAAATCTTGTACAAGTTCTGATGTAATTTCAATTTCATGAATGTATTCTCTTGATATATTAATGAAATTTGTTTTTTTTCAAGATCTTGTCTCTGAGATATTTTGTAATGTATTGATAAATCCTGATACATATTCATATTCTGATGATCACATAAATTCTATTTTAACTTAAGTTCTGATTTTCTTTTATCAGTACTTGCTCGTCCGATTTATTATGGTCATTTTCACTCAATTTTTTTTTCAGAATATTTATGTTGCAGTGAAAAATAATTCAATAAGTGGGAACAGTTTCCATTTTGAATTAAAACTGTTTCACCTTGATTAATGGAATAACTGGGTAAGTGGAACGGTTTTTCCTTGAAAAACTGCAAGTGGGTAAGTAATGATTACTGTTTTCTCGTGCCCATTAACTATTCGTTTTTACTGCATGTTTGACAGGTGTTTAACGATTACATTTTTTTTTCAAAAGTATAAGTAAGACAGAGAGAAGATTTTTTAATCTTTTATTTCCTTTCATACTTTTTCTCTCTACTTGCTTTTACTCTCTTTCTTCTTCTAACGTTGGTTTTTCATATAGACATTCTATCAAACACCTAACAGGCACTTAAACCTCTCGATTACTTTCATGACACCTAAAGATTTAATCATTGATGGAGCTAAATTTGTTCCAAACAACTATGCTGCAATTCTTGATAATGCTGAAGCTCCGTCTGAATTGCATTTTGTGCAAGATCTTCTTGCACACAGTGAAATCGGGTATGCATTGACCCAACCTTCAGTATTCTCAAGCCAACAAGTTCTGACACTTTGGAGGACTGGAAACTTTGATAATGGTGGTCAACATGGTACTCCTAGTATTGTTTTCGAAGTGGGTGATTCTCCATATGCAGTCACTCCTGGTACAATACGCAAGGCTCTACATCTCCCAGAAGGATGTACTTTTTCAATTCCAGAGGAATCAGCTCTTCAGGAGTTAATGGCCAGTTTGGGGTATGAACAGAGTTTGGCAAAGCTTGGGCAGTTGAAATGGACTCATATCAGAAGGGAATGGAGTTTCTTCTTCGACTGCATTACTAAAGCTTTTGGGAACAAGTGTTCGAATTTTGATGCCATCCCTATAATGAGTCAGCACATCGGGTATGCCATTATAAACCAAACTCATTTTGATTTTGCAACGGCTATAATAGGTTTTATTGGGGATAGGATGACAGAGGATAGGAATGTTGTCTACTTTGCTAGATTCTGTCAACTTATATATACTTTTTGTACTGATGCACCTCACTTAATCAGTTCCTTAACTCCACCTTTTAAGGTTGCAAAACGATATTTTAATGACCTGGTAAATGCTGACACTAAGAAACCAGTGGTTAGACCTTTACAGATTCCTCAGTCTGTAAAGCAGATCTTAGTAAATGATGATCCTGATTCCTATAGATCTGTTTATCCTGATGTCCAACCAACAAACACCTCCCATACACCACAACAACCATCAGAACATACCACTCATTCTACTCAACCAACCCTCAGGCAATATATCAAATCCTATCTCTCCACTTCACAGACAGTCCAACCCTCATCCTCAGCACCTACTGTGAAGCCTTCATCTTCCAAGCCTAAGAGGATAAAGACTGTTCCTCAAACACCTAAAAAGAGAAGGAGGATTGCTTTGAGAGATGAGTCTGACAGTGAGGAACAGGTTTCTATATCAGAACCTGTTGTCCAGGAAGCTGAGAAAGTGACTTCTTAGAAGGATTCTGAAATTGGGGGATCTAGGCTTCTCAAGAGGCTTAGAAGAATGATTGTTCCTGAAACTCCCAAGGAATTCATATTTACAAAGAGATACAAGAAACAGAGGGCAAAAAGGCCAGTTTCAGATGAAGAAGCAGCAGCTAAGGAAGGAGATCAGGAATCTCTGATCTCACAAGAAAAGGAATTTGCTAAAGTCACTTCTTCTTCATCAACTCCATCTCAGGAGGCTATTCCTGAACAGACCAACACACCATTTGTGCCTCCTGCTCAAAAGTCTGTATCTCCTGTTAATATAGGCACAAGTGCTGATATTGATATCCAGAACTTGGTTGTGCCTGAAGTAATTCTCTCAGAAGCTCCAACAGCAACTAATCCATCAACCACACCTGTTACTGATGTTGTTCAAACTCCAGAGTTATCTACTACACCTTCTCTGCATCTAGATGCTGATGATCAGAATATAGGTGAGCATCAGGATATGGCTGTTGATCAGAACTTAGAACCAGATCAGCACTTAGAGGATGTTGAAGCCTCCATTTCTACTCACACTATTGTTTTATCAGAAGATACTGATTCTGTAAGTTCTGATGCTGCAAATGCTGGAGATATTGGTGATGCTGCTCCAAATGTAGATGCTGATGAAGCAGGTCCTTCAGGACATGCTCCTCAACAAACTATTCTTAAATCTGAACTTCTTAAGAAGTTTGTTACCAGAGAAGCACCAGTGCCTTGGAGTGAAACTCCTGCAGGACAGGAGTGGACTAAGGAATAGAATTCAGTTTCCTGTGTTCCAACTGCAAAGCATCTTGCTGAGCACTTGACAAAAGCTGATAAAATGTTAATTTCTGATGATTTCAAAACCCAGCTTAGAGTCACTGCATTGAGTACTAAACATCTACAAGGTCTCCATTCAACTACTCATGCAGAGCTACACAAGATTCAGGAAGAATTCATCAAACAGGACCAAATTCAGAAAATTGACAAGAAAAAGTTCTTCCAACCTACCTTTGACAGGATTGCTTATATTGAGAAGACTCAAGAGAAACAACAAGCTCAGATTGATGATATTCTGAAAAATCAAGCTTCTCAGCAATCTCAACTTACTGAAATCCAAGGCTCAGTGGAATTGCTTGTCTCTCTTCTACTACCTGCTGATGCCAAAAAGGGGGAGGTTGTAGTTAAGTCCAAATGCAAGACTGCCAAGACACTGAAAGGGAAGGATGATGAAAAGGATGATCAAGGAAACTCTGGAATGGGTAGAGGTCATAGTCAAGGTTGAGGTTTCTCATCAAGAAAAGCTGAAATCACAAGTTACAGGACAAGTTCTGATACTGGGAAAAGAATTAGTTCTGCTACTGGTAAAAGGATAAGTTCTGATGAACTTTTCGATCTTGATGAAGAAATGTCAAGACAGTTATTTCTTCGGGAAAATCCAGGAATGGACTTGGAGAGTTTAATGGAAGAAGCCAGACTTAAATCAGAGAAAGTCACATCTAAATCTGAAGCTTCTGGTAAAAAGACACTTCTGAAACTCAAAGGCATTGTGATAAAAGAAAGGACAAATACTGAAGCAACATTGGCTAAATCACAACCGCAGATAGATCCAAGATCCAAGGGTAAAGAAAAGGTTGGTGAACCTATCAAGGTTTATGTGCCTCCTGAGAATGAAGAAATCACTGATGAAAAGGATGATCTTGCTCTGACTTCAAGAAAAGTTCTTAAAACAACCTCTAACATGGCTCAAGTTGTTCAGAGTCAAGAGACAGTAAGTTCTGATACTCCAAAGAAGCAAGTAACCTCTGACATAGCTCAAGTTAACTTGATATCAGAAGTTAGATCAAAGACACTCCTACCAGGATTCACTAAAGTAAAACAGACTCAACCTTTGAAGACTGCTGCAAGTGGTTTTGAAGCAAGAGTAGTTACTGGAAAGGAAGCAAGAGATAAAACTGGATTGGGAAGTGCTGATGAAAGAAGAATACAAAACACTACCAATGATCCAACTTCCTTGAGTGAACCAGGTATTGGAGCAACTCCTGAGAGATTGAATCAACTGGAATCTGTACAAATGGTTTACCATACCTACTTGAAAGAACACATCTTGTTGTACTTTATGACAGATGGTAGGGTTTATCATATAAGGCAAAATGCCATTCCATTGAAGTATTTTGAAGAATTGGAGCATGTACTATTCTTACTTCAAGTGGATGATAGATTAACAGGAAATGCTGCAAACTATTTGAAGGATCAGATTCAGAGATAGAAAAGGCTTTATTCTGTTAAGTCTGACAACACATATGTTCCAAAGTACAGAGATCACAAGGGTGATATAGTTGAAATGAACCCAACACTGCTAAAATTATAACTACCTTTCTGGGTTACAGGGCTGTGGAATTCAATCTTGAGTCTGATAAAGCTTATTTGATCAGACTGGATCAGGATATAAGAAAAGCAAAGATTAATGATCTCAGGGATGCAATCTTTCAAATTGGTGAAGATAATGCAGAGCTTAAAGATGCTAAAAGGAGGATGATTGATGAACTTAGATATGCTGAGAGATGTTTGTTGAAGAACTATCTCAGAACAACTCCTGACATCAGAGAGATCAGAAGATGAAGCCAAGTCAAGATCTACAACTGATTAAATTTTGATATTTGTACAGACTGAAGCTGTTATCAGAAGTTAAATATTGGTAAAGCTTTAAGGACTGTAAGTTGTAGTTATCTAGTCTAATTCTCATGCATTTGTACTTAATGTTTTTGACATCATCAAATATCTCTTAAACTTGTATATTATGCTAATTTATAAGTTGGGGGAGATTGTTAGATATATTTGATAATGTCATGGCTAATATGATTTATGTTTAGTTTTCAGATCTTACTTAAACAGGATAAATCAGTACTTACTGGAAGTCAGGACTTAAGGATATCAGTACTTATATTATCAGGAGATAATCATCAGAAGATGGATATCATAACTTAAGTGTTGAAGGACGTTCAAGATAAGGATAGTAGCTGATTAAAGGAAAGAAGATCGAGATAAACATAAGAAGAGATATGCATGAAGAAGGAATTCTATGAAGAATAGAATACTTGGAAGAAAAGATATCTGATTGATATATTTTAGGAAGCAGAATTATATTTCATATCAATTAGCGATTATCTTGTAACTGTGTAGTATATAAACACAGACATAGGGTTTACACTATAAGTGTTATCATATTCGAGAAGATTATTCGTATTAACCCTAGCAGCTCTCGTGATATTTGTTCATCACTGAGAGGTAACAGTTCCATACTGTAACAGAGTTTATTATTTCAATAAAGTTTGTTTTCTATTACTTGTGATATTAAAGTTCGATTTGATTGTACTTTACACTGTATTCACCCCCTCTACAGTGTGTGTGACCTAACATTTAGTGATAATGATTTCACAAAATTAATTTGTGGGTAAAATTTTAAAACTACTATATTGTTATTTACTTAAAAATAAATGAATATGAAAATAATTATCGGGTAAAATCAAAACAATGCTATATTGTTTTTTTACCCAAAGAAATGCTTTAATTCATTGCCAAATCATACGAAATACAGTTTTTGACTTCCACATGAACATCACTCCCACTGAAAGTTCGATAAGGAAAAGAATAGGATGCCCTAGCTAAACTATGAGCCACCCTATTAGCTGACCGCTTAACAAAAAAACAAACTAGCGTTGTTCAGATCGAAGAGTAGTTCACGACACTCATCTATAATCCTACCCACAGGAGATACCATTGGAACTCTGATTTTGATCAGCTGCACTATGATCAAGCAATCAGACTCAATTTCAATGGCTTGGCGTGTCTGCGACTTACTCCAACTTAAAACTTCCTTTATAGCTACAGCCTTTACAAATTCAGGCCGCTGTGTATGAAGGGTTTTGAGCACATAAACGCAATGGAAACGGTAATTTAAAACGTAAAAATCAGTATTTTTGAAACCCCCCGCAGGATCCAAGCGAAAAACATATATTTAATTCTTAGATCAGATTGTTTACCTTAAGAAGCTTTATCAATTGGTTGACTAATGAAGATCCAAAGCTTGTTCAATCACCACGCATCCCACTCTCGCGATCCACGCTCTATCGGTATCCACACGAATGCTTGAACTCAAGGATTAGATGTGTAATAACCCCAATTTTTGGAATTTTTGAAACACTGATGAATAGTAACTTTTGCTGATGATGCTGATTAAGGAAAATTATCAGACCACGCTATATAGGAGTACTGTTATGGAAATTCTAAGATCGTATTAGTATTCCATAAAGTAAATGAGTGTATGTAAAGATCGTCAGAATCAAAATTCGAACAGTTTGATTTTTCCTGAAAATCCACCAGATACCGAAAGAATTGATAAGGTAACATGATTAAAAGGATTTAAATTCAAGGATCATAAGAGAGGATCATAAAAGGAATATAAAATATTGAGAAAGGTTTAGGGGAACCCAAGTAATAAGATCCCGGATATGATCCCTCATACGACGAACGAGAACGAAATTTAAGCGAACCGTATAACAGATAAGCGGTCATTAGCCAAGTAATTAAGGGTTAATCAAAGAAATTAGTGGGTGATGATATCATCACACCACAAAGGGAAGACAAGTGTAAAAAGATGACACAAGCTTGATGACATAAGCATGACAAAGGGATTTTGTTTTGTTGGTTGATTTTGGACCATGCAAAATTTACCATGGTAAAAAAATTTAAATCATTTGCTAAGACAAAAAGAGAAGCAACCAAGCATTATTTCATAAAACAAAAAGAAGGAGAGTTGACTTTTGCTTCCAAGAACAAAGCTCTCGGCCAAAACAAACCCAGCAACTTTAAACTGCCATATCTCCTTCAATACTCACTCAAATGTTGTGTTCTATAGCTCGTTGGAAAGGTATTGAGATGGCCTACAACTCTTGTTCACAAGTCTCATCCAAATAAGCATGTTAAGACCCTTATTTTTACAGTTCTTTCAATCGTACTTTTAGAAACTTCAAAGCCTAACTTTGTGTTCTTGATTTCTTTGGAAAGATCAAGCTTGTAGGATGCTCCCTAAGGCTTTCTAGAAACTTAACACCTCCCAAGGAAGGTATAAACTTCAAACCCTAGCCTTTACTTTGATTATTATTAAGTTTGATGGTTGGTTTATGAGAAGCATGATCTTTGATTATTAGTAGTTTGATTTGAATTTGGAGTGATTTGGTCAATGAATCTTGTTATAGTTAATAGAACTTGATTGTGGTTGGTTGAGATGAAGAATTTGGAGAATGAAGACTGGTATATTATTATTTAGTTGAGGTTTTGATGTGTTAATAATTGTGGGTTGTTTGGTGAGGTTTTGGTGTAGTGAGAAACTTGGAAAACTCGTAAACATAGCCGTCGTAATGCCCGTTTTCCTTAGACTGTTGTACGTGAATCTCAGACCAGATAACTCACTGACCAATCTATAACTTTTCCATTTTTAGCTAGATCGTGTCGTAAGCTTCATTTTGGTATGTGGTTCGCTTGAATCCGATGTACGGTTTAGGAGAAACGACCGTTTTAAGTTACGGGGTTTCGCGAACGAACCTTTACCCCCTCGCTTTACTTTGAAACCTTGTTTAAGGCCCCTAAAAGACTAATTGGATTACAAAACAATTATGTAAGGTGGGTTAGGCAGTTGGTAGAGTATTCGTGAAAGAGTCGCCTTAAAATTCATAACGGTTAATTTTATAAAAATGGTGGAGCCGAGGTTACTCGAGCGACTTATGTGAATCATTAAGCGTATAAGCGAATGTTAGGGTCTAAGTGGATAAAATCTAGTTTCCTAAGTGACCGTGGTTTAATTCAGGCTTATGTTGTTGTTCATAGGTTATCGGACCCACTCTAAGTTTAAGTCTATCCGGGAATACTCAGGCAAGTTTTCTACCCGTTATACTGTTGTTGTGATGTATATATGTATATGCATTATCTTGTGATAGATGCATGATGGTTATTAGAAAATCTTGCGATATATTGGAGCATGCTGATATAGTTTATATGCATGCATGTTTCGTAATCTTGATATCTAATTATTGATTCGAATGCTTATAAGTTACATAATACCTATGCTAGAGATAAGCAATAGTTGCGTATACCCTTAGTATAGGAGACCCAAAGGTGAACATTTTCTAAACCGGGAGTCGATGTTCCCGAGTATATTATATATATATATATATATATATATATACATATATTTATATATATATAAGATATAGTTTTCAAAACTATTAATCGAATAAGGTTTATTCGATAACTTTATTTTATTTAATGAATATTATTTTGAATATTCATTCGAGGACTTATGACTCCGCTTTATTTTATTTAATGAATATTATTTTGAATATTCATTCGAGGACTTATGACTCCGTTTAGTTTATTTAATGAATATTATTTTGAATATTCATTCGAGGACTTAAGACTCCGTTTATTTTATTTAATGAATATTATTTTGAATATTCATTTGAGGACTTATGACTCCGCTTATTTATTAAATAATATTCTTTATTTTATTAAAGAATAATGTTTCGATAATCAAACTTATTTTCGATTATTCAAATAAAGATCGTACTTTCGTATAAGTATATCTTTGGTTATTTATTATTCATTTCAAGTATGAGTTTTAAAACTTCTACTTCGATTATTTTTATAAGGATTATCCTTATGGGAATATTATTTAAATAATAATATTCAGATATTTTCTAATATATCAGGACTGATTTATTTTATTAAATCAGCATTACTCCAAACATTCTTAAAAATGTTTTCGAGTCTTCAAAATAATTTTAAAAATTAGAGCGGATCCCAAAACTCGTTTTCAAATTTAAGATCTTCCTTTCGAAGGGGATTTAAATACTCGCTCAAAAATCTGAGGGATCTGGCTCCGTGATGTATTTTTATATTCGCAACAAGATTGTTGTTTTGATAAAAGAGTTTTTGATTACTTACCCAACACTCGGGAAGTAAAAGTCTTGGAATAAGTTAATCCATTAACAGGCATCGCCTGGGAAATATCGGTGAGTTTTCTTTCCAACTAGATGCGACTTCTTGGTGGAGTCGTATCAACAAGTTCCTACTTGGGGAAAGGGGGGACGAGCTTTATGTTTCAGAGTCATGGATTTCATCTGAACTAGGAGTGGCATAAGTGGTCGAGTGGCGCCGGCCCAGCCTTATTTATTGGCCCAAATGGCCCGGAAGTTCCGCTAAGACGATCCATTCCTTAGGAGTCCAGTGTTCGGTTGACAAGTAAATCCGACTGTTCTCCTCTACATGTAGAAAATGGTGGGGTTGCACTACTGCGACTGATCATCGTGAGTGGTCTTCCTGGCGCGGCAAACTCCCGTAATGAGTTTATCATCCAATTGGATATTTCTGCAACACTACCTAGAGCACTTCGATAGAAAGGCTACGGCTGGGCGATTGTTGAGTGTTGGCAGGGTCGAGTGTTTAAAATGATGTTTTCATCAAATGAAGTATCTCGTAACTTCATTTTATTTTGATGATATTTCAAAGATTCATTCTATACAAGTTTTGTCGTGTAGCTTCATCTATGGGATGAACTATTTATAAGTTGAACGGTGGTAGTTCAAGTAGTATTCGGAAAAAGATATAAGCATATTGGAGTATCTTGTAACTTCATCATTTCAACTTATATCTAGTTAATGACTGTCTTATGAATGACAAAGGTTTTCAGAAAAACGTTGAGACAAGGTTAGATATATCAGATCACCTTGCAACGATATTTTTATACAGTTATAAACTGGAACTCTGTGTATATTATACATGTCAGAGGATTTCAAAGATTGTGAAAAGTATATATGTATATTTATACTGAATATTTTACGACTTGGTCACGTTAAGATATCAACTTGGTTCAATTCTTCTTGACCAAGACTTTCATGAGTGCTATGAGAATGCTCATATATTGTTAATCATTATACATATTATTTTGGTGGGCTTGTTGCTCACCCTTGCTTTCTTCTTTCATCACACAACAACAGATAGACAAGATGAACAAGACCAAGCTCCCAATTCGTGAGCGGATAGGAAACGTTTCGCAGTTTCCTGTAGGCGTTGATGCCGCTGTAGCTGAGGTGGGAATTACCAATAGGCTAGGCTTTCAACTTCTGATGTACCAGACTTATGTATCTATATGAATTTTAATAATGGCAAAGAAATGTTAATTTATACAGAAACCCTTTTGAGGTGTAATGGCTTATAATTGTGGAATAAAATGACTTGTGTTATTTTTGTTATTCATCTCTGAGACTATAACTTGTAATGTGTGTGTGTATATTGTGGGGTCACAGTACGCAGTAGTTGGTTGTTTATTAAGATTAAGTGTTATTAAGGGAAATGGAACTCGTGACAACCTGGATCCCCGATCCCGGATTTGGGGGTGTTACAGGATGTGTACTAGCACAAACTCGTTTCTTCTTGCTCTCTCCATCATCTCTCTTGGTGGCTAGGGTTTTAGTAAAAGTCTTGCTTGCAAAATCAGCCACACAAGAGATATTATATAGAGAGTATAATAAGAATTATAACTCTTAACTAATTAGGAGTTATTATTAATTCAAAAATCATATTTGTATAATAATTAAGTCACACTTAATTATTTAACAAATGAATTTCATAATTAATATTAGTAAATTCAAATATCAATATTTATCTAATTAATTAAGTCATACTTAATTAATATTATAAATAATTCGAATTACTTTAATATAATTTAAATCCAATTTAAATTAAATAATCCTTCAAGCATTCTTAGTGTGTGACCCTATAGGTTTTTATTACGTTGGCATATAGTAATACATCATTGCTACCCAAGTAATAATAATTGAATCGGTGATCGATTAAACCTTTCGTGAATAATGTACAATGTAATATAATCCCTTTAACCATATATTATAGATTAAACTAGAGGCGTGTAATGTGTCATCCTCATCATAGTTTAATCCAAGTTTCCTTGATCAATGAGTAGACTATCATATCAAATCAACATTTGAGCGTGGTCACGTATTTCATAGTCTAGCTCACACAAGAGGCCAATAATATCACTCCTAAAATAGGAGGGTCAAATATCATCTAGATCATTCATATTTCTCATACGATTCATAATATACCCAATGTCCACTTTTATCATTACCCGGTCAAGGATAACTTTTAATGAAATCAATGTATATTAATTCTCGTATAGAAATATAATGACTTCAGGTCTAAGGACCATTACATTATTATTACTGTGAGAATTACTTATGACACAACAGACATGTAGAATCTCACATTGGGTCTGTCCAGTACCATATACATATGCCTATGTTTTTGACTTTAGTATCATCATACCTATAATCAATGATATGTGATCATCAATCAACAAACACACTGGTCTTAATGCATTATTATTGTCCCTTAATAATAATACTCGACTAGGGACCTTTAGGAATATTGATACTATTCTCAAAATCTAATTTCTAAGTCACGTACTTAGAGATATAGAATTGCATATCATATTCCAAGGACATTTATTAATCTAACATTTATATCGCAGTAAATTAAAAAATTAATAAATTATAAAGGGAATAATCGATAGAACATAAATATTAATAATCCTAATGTCTTAAACTAAAACAACATAGTGTTGTCTCTAGGGAACAAACACTAACAATCTCCCACTTGCACTAGAGCTAATCACCCATGTATCTAATACTCAAGGAACTAGTATGACCATCGTGCTTCTGCTGCGATAAAGCCTTAGTCAGTGGGTATGCAACACTATCATTACTATGCACTTTACATTTATATCTCCTTGATCATTAATCTCATTAATAAGGTGATATCACCTAAGGACATGCCTAAACAGTCTCCTTGGTTGTTTCAAAAACAAATATCAATATATTCGGCATCCTTTATAGAATCATCAATGTTCTTGCTGTGAATTATTCCAGCTAACATCACTTATATTTAGACGAAACACAAACCAGACATAGACATATAATCATCCTTGTCTATCCAGAAACTAGGTTAAGAAACTTGTATCAGTATAACCCTTTACAACCAGTTCTTTATCTTTTCCATATACCAAAAATAAATCTTTAGTCCTCTTTAAGTACTTAAGAATATTCTTGAAAATTATCCAGTGACCCTCACCTGGATTAGACCAGTATCTGCTCGTCATGCTCAGAGCATATGAAACATTAGGATAAATACATATCATTGTACACATTATAGATCCAATTGATAAAGCATATGGAGCTTTCTCAAACAGCCCTTATCAACTAATGATTTAGGGGGCAATTATCTTTTGAGATCACAATCCCATGAGATATCGAAACATATCCTTTCTTTATCTCCTGCATCCTAAAATGATGCAATATTTTATCAATGTATGTACTCCGACTAGGTCGATTAATATTTTCAATATATATATAGATCTTGATCCCTAATATATATGTAGCATCGCGTAAGTCTTTCATCGAGAAACTATTTATCAACCAAGACTTAACAGCCTATAGAGAAGGTATGATATTCCTTATTTGTTATATGTCATCTACATATAATACTAGGAATGTCACATGGCTCCCACTAACCTTCTTGCAAACACTTGGTTCATCTTCATTTTGAATAAAGCCAAACTCTTTGACCGTTTCATCAAAATGAATATTCATTCTCCTCGAGGCTTGCTTCAATCTATAAATAGATAGAAGCAACTTACAAACTATCTTAACAAACTTTGGATCGACAAAACCCTCAGGTTGTATCATATATACATCATCTTCAAGGCTCCCATATAAGAAAGCAGTTTCGACATCCATTTGCCAAATCTCATAGTCAAAGTAAGCAACTACTGCTAATAAAATCCTGATGGACTTGACCATAGTAACCGGTGAAAAAGTCTCATCATAGTCTATACCATGAATTTGTTTGAAACTTTTTGCCACTAGTCGCGTCTTATAGTTCTGTACTTTACCATCCATGTCAGTTTTCTTCTTGAAAACCCATTTACACCCTATAGGTTTTACCCCTTCGAGTGGATCAACTAAAGCCAATACTTTATTTTGATACATGGATTCCATCTCGAATTTCATGGCCTCTAGCCATCTCTCGAAGTCTAAACTGTTCATAGCATCTTGGTAGGTGAGAGGCTTATCATTATCCGTAAGCATCACATCACCATCTTGAGTCAAAAGAAATTCATAATTTCTCCCGGGCTCATGGTGAATCCTACTAGATCTATGAATAACATGTGTTTCTTGGACAGGATTACTTTTAACATTTTGATGTACATCCTGATCTTATTCCTACTCTGGTTCAATGTTATCATGTGGTTCAGAAATGTGTTTCTCATTAATATGGCTTAACGACAATGGTAGAGGTAATGTTTGATTTGAGTCATCTTAGAACATATAAATTGTTAACTAATTGTGCAACATTATAAGCCTTATCATTAAAATAGAATAAACAAATATTGTATATTTAATAGAAATGAAAATATTTCTTGTCCTTACAAGAAATTGATTTAATGTATCCCCTAAAGGCAGGCACGTAATAACAATTTATCAAGTTCTCAATCTCGCCTATATGGGCAAAATTAGGTATCGAGTTCCTTCAACTAGAGCAACAACTTTTGCTCCAATTCTAATCGGATAGCTGAAACTTGACCATTGCTAGTCTTTTTCTTTAGATCTTCCAAACAAGCTCGACAATTTATATGACGCCCTCCAAACTCGGGGTCTAGCTTTGGGGGTCACTAGCCAATAAACCATAATAAAATAATCACAACGGAATAATATAATAAATATGACCCCTTGCATGCAACTGGATCGATCACAGGTTATAGTATGAAACAGACACTAATACAAACCAACTGTTATTACAAATTATAAGTCTCATTAGTTTTACAATTTATTCAAATTTTATTACAAACCTCTAGACTTATTCAAGCGTCCCAAAACAGTCTACCTGGAAAACACACAAAACTATCTACAAGCACTCGACTTCTGATCAAACCTGGAACTCCAGCCTGCTCTGGCTTAGCTGAAAGATTAGATTGATAAACAAGTATGAGCGAAAGAAATGCTCAGCAAGCAGTATAAAGTGTGCTTGAAATGATAAACCATATTTTGATAATAATTAAATGACAGGATAAAATCAGTGATATTTGATCAATAATAAAAACTTCACAAGCTATCAGTAATAAGCGATAATTTTTAGATTGGAATCTAACTCCGACTGACGTACTATTAGATGTTGATTAGCCCGTGTGATAGTACTGGATCATGTTTCGTAGAAACATGTCCCAAAACACGAGTACTCAGATAAAAAGGCAATATATCTGCATGTGGCACAAATTGTGTCATAATATTTCATATAACACATAGAAATAGCCCTCCGCTGGACCGTCCATCCTGGTCACTTACGCATTCATCCAATCCATAAAACATTTTGATCAAAGGAGCCGAATCAAACGACATCCTTAACAATATAACTTCCCATTTCTCATGGTCCAGAGCTATCTCAACAATCGATGGTGAAATAACTTGAACAATTAGTTATTCGCTAATTTCAATTCAATGTTTTAGTCTATAGAGTAATTTATAGCGAAATATAAAACGTTTAACTATTCTGAACTTAGAATAGTATGGAAATTGAAAGAATAAAGTTCAGAGTCAATATCACTTGAATGATAAGTGAAGATATAAATATTTGCATAATATGATTCGAAATAAATGTCACTTAAATGATAAGTGAAGTTAGGGGTACTTGCCTGGTATGCTCGATAACCTCTTACTATAACTTTGTTTATAGCTGCTGGCTACTATCTCCGTCTAACACTTGACCGCACTCATTGCTACTCGATTCTATAAACAAAGGGACTATATTAACTGACAGAACCAAACTCAATCGACGTAACTATACGTCTTGACCTCAACCCAATCGTTTATAACTAATCATGGCATTTTAAAACTGTAAACAGATAGCATGCATATCACGTAACACGTAATCATGTCATCTATATATCACTTAATCACATATTTCATGTAACATATAAGTCAGGTTGTCAAAACATAGGTTTCAGTACGTTCAGAATCAAAATAAGGCCAATAATAATGTTTCCTGATCAGATACTAACTCAAAATGATTAAAAAATCAAATGACATTGCAATACAAAAGAAAGTAGGCCTTAAAATTATTTTTATTGGAAGCGTAATATTTTTCTAAATCCATACGCATTTGTTTCGTATTAAACGGACGAACGGTTCAATTATTATGAATAAAATAAGAAATTAATAGAATTAAATCAATTAATAATAATATTAATTTATTTTTTATATACCAAAATATAATTTTTAATAACTTAAAATTAATTTTTAGGAATTATTTAAATTAATTATAAATAATTTATATTTATTTAACTATTTATTAATAAAATTAATTGATTAAATGAATTAATCAATTAATTAAACTCATAAATAATTAACTAAAATAAATTATAAATAATTAAATCACATTAAATTTTTGAAAATAATAAAAGAAAATAATTTTAGGAATTTAAAATGATTAAGAAAATAA
This sequence comes from Apium graveolens, assembly GCF_009905375.1. Lineage (NCBI taxonomy): Eukaryota > Viridiplantae > Streptophyta > Magnoliopsida > Apiales > Apiaceae > Apium > Apium graveolens. The sequence goes on along the minus strand of NC_133653.1, from coordinate 73,285,748 downwards.
ATTTTAGAATTTAAAATAATAAATAAATGATTTTTGAAAATAAGATAAATGATTTTTTAGAATTTTTAAAAATGAATTTTGAAAAAAAAACAATAAGGAAAATTACACAAACGGGTTTTAAGGTTGGGTGTTTGGGGAACAAAAGATCAAAACCGGGTTATGTTAACTGAAGCCGGGTCAGGTTAGGGACTTCAACCGGGTTGCCAAGAACTCCGGTTGAATATCGACTGGAATCTGGGTTTGTACCAGAAACCGGCGACTTCGTCAGAGTCCGGCGAATTCCCGGTGACACTCCAACCGCCTCTACTCGACTCCGTTTCGATAGGATTTTGTACTGAATCGATCCCAAATCATTCCCTATACAATTTCACCAACCGAGAAGTCCCAAAAACAGTCTCGAACAAATTTCCGGCCACAAACCGGCAATTACAATCGGAAAAATACGAATCAGAGCAATTCTTAACCAAAATCGTTGTTCTTCATATCAATACAAAGCTTTAACAAGATACAATCCATCTGCATAACCCTAAACATTCACAACAGTCCATATAATTCTAGAAATCTAAAATTAAAAGTATCAAAACTCAAGAATACGGTTTAATCGATTTCGAACTAAAACAAATCAACGAACTACTCAAATCGATTCCAAAGATCATTTTAAAGCTATTGGTAACATCAAAATCAACCAAAACTCATCAAAAATCAAAAACGATTTCAAGAACAAAAGCATAAAGATCAATTTTTCGAATTACTATACCTCAGATATTGAAATTGGTATGATGAGAAAGGGCTTGAAACGAGGATCAAATTGATATGCAGAGCGTTTGATATGGTTTGCTAGATTGAACAAAAATCGTGATTGAAGTTGAAGAAAAGAATTTCACCCCCAATTTGTGTTCTTGAGTATTTCTGAATTTTCTGAAATTTTAAATATTTTAAAATGAATAAAAAAAATTTGTTTCAGCTATTTATATTAACTGAAAAATACTTACCCAAAAATCAAATAAGGGTGTTTTTTATCCCTTAATTAAAATAAATAGGCCCTAAAATAATAATTAAGGGGAATAATTTTAAAAATTATAAAATACAAAATTTATATCAAAATTCTCCAAAAATTGCGAATAATTCGAAAATACGAAAATACTGGGTATTTAAAATACGAATAATTTTATAAAAATAAAAACACGGATTTTGTGGGGTTTGGCGTCCCGGCGGGGTCCCGGTCTATTCATTTTTTGAGTCCAAATATGAGTCCAAATTAAAGATGAATTCATATAATTGCAGTTTAAACTCATATTAATTAATCGAAAAAATTTCTGGTTCGCACGGAAACACAAATAGCATTTTAAAACACGTAATATCATGACAATAAACATTTTAACTTATATAACCACATAATATTTATTTATTTAACATAAAAGATTCACAAAATTTTCCCGGATATTACAATTTAACTTCCAATCATACGGTTATTTTTCACAAGAATGACAATCATCTCCTTTAGCAACACCACTATCAGGCTTCAAAAGCCCTTTGGGATTGAACTTTGGTTTGGCAGTCATAAACATGATTAACAACTCAGTGAGTGTTCTGTCTATCTCATTCCTTTTATTCTTAACAAACTAAGAATAGAAGTTTTTCAAAGATTGTTTGATCAAATCAAGCTGAGTCTCTAGACCATTCTTGAAACCTAAAATATCAAGGTACATATACCTATCATCTTTAGAACATGTGGTCCAACCGGATATCATTCTCCCATTAATGCAAAAGTATGGTGCCTTATTATTGTCAAATATTTCCCGAAGAGCCTATCCTTCAAACATCCTTTGAAGGTGCTCAATCATATCATAAGTATCATTATGCTCTTGTTGCTTCTAAAGCTCAGCACTCATAATTACAAGCATGAGACATGAAACATCATTTGCATAATCAATTTACTTCTCGTAAGCATTTTGTTCAGCACATGTTTCATTCTCAGCTAGAAGAAATAAAGGAGAGGTTTGAGTGACATCCTTGAACCTGAGGACAATCCTCAAGTTCTCGTGTCAATTGTGGAAATTATTTAATATCAGCTTGTCCTTCTCAAGGACTATTACATAGAGAAGTTATTTGTGTTATTTGTCATTTGATATCTACAATATTAAAGTGCATAAAATGACTTAGTCTACAGATAATCATTAAATTATGTTCAAGTGATTATTCATATATATATACACAATATATATCTTCCACTACTTTTATCAAATCAATAGCCATAACTATTAATTCGGAAAGAACATCTTCTATATCCTTTCTAGTTAGCCAAGATCCATATTTCACCATGCGTTAGGTCAGCTTTGGCTTTTCTCCTAAAACATGATTGTTTAGATAGACAACATTTATCAATTATATCAACAATATAACTTTTGGATAGCTTGGTGGAACAACATTTGTTCATATTTATCTAATAAATCTCGCCAAACTCTATGCATCTAAGTTCACAATCCTATTGTGGTAACTTAGTTAAGTCAAACCCAATAGTCAAAAACTATCAATATACTTCAACACATCTCGCACGATAGATGGGAGTACTTCGCTTTGGCGAACCCACTCCTTATCGATCTAGGGTTAACGCATTAGACTTATTGGAAGGCATCCGATCAACTTAATATTAACTTTAAGGTTTTGTTAATTTTAAAAACGATCATGATCCCATCATAAAGAGATTCCCAATTTTTCACTGAATAAAATACTTTAAATCAATATTCGTCAACGGTTTGATTTCCAGGTAGTAAGGGAGTCACAACGGTCTCGCTTAAAACCCACAACCTTACAAGTTCAAATAACTCACTTTTGAAAAATCGCCCCATGTCAGAAATAAAGAAAATTTGTATTTTATTTCATGTTTCATAAACACGACAATCTCATAATCGTTTGTTCATTTTAAAATCTTGAGTCGTTACAGATTTTATCTTGTTTAGCAAGCATGGCATGGGTGTCGTATCTAATACATACATTCTTAATCTAATTAAGCATGCATCTTTATAAACTACTCTACACATACATTCATCATATGCACATATATATGTAAAGTGCAACAAATAAACATGGTTTGTTATGGCTTAATCCTATGTGATCTTCATCAAGCTAATGACAAAGATCTAGGTCAGTCTAAGGTGAAAAATAAATACAAGCTAACTATTACATGTCTTCTTTCTTGTATTGCTTCCTTGGATGGCCTCCATGTGAGATTACCCTTCCTTGATCTTCAAAACTTCATGTCTTCATGTACATTATATGAATGAAAAATAAAAACTAATCTAATGTACTTACAATAAGAACTCGAGTTACATTCGAGATTTAATAATTACAAGATTAAACGACATGCAAGCCGTATTTAAAAAACCAAAACCATTAACCTAATGTCATAAGGTATAACCATCCACCATGCTCAATTAACACATAAAAACATGTTAAAACACATAATATGATCTTAACATATCATACCCATCATGATCTAATCATAAAAACCAAATATAGCAAAAATCAGAAAATTCGAAATTAAATCTGATAACATTAAATCGCAGATTACAGGGTCTAAACAACGTCAAATGCCTTACAGATCAGTCGATGATAGCTTTATCTATCAATTTTATTCAGACGCTCGATTCCATATGAAATAGCATATTCGTTCGCCAAAATCGGACACCAGACCCAGATTTCAGCAAATCCGCCGCATCCGATTCAGAATCGTATCAAATACGATTCATATAATATGAACAAACACGAAACATGTATATATCAGGATATATACAGATTATATAATCATCATATGATTATACAACTCTCATGAATATCATATATTCAAAACATATACATATATACGCATATATAAACATAACAACATGTAAAATATACAAAATCGCATACATAACAGTCATGAAATATTGTATACATGTTATCATCATAAAACCAGTAAACACATAAACGAATTAAATACTTTTCGCAAGTAGCTCTGATGCCATTGAAGGGTTTTGAGCACATAAACGCAAAGGAAACGGTAATTAAAAATGTAAAAATCAGAATTTTCGAAACCCACCACAGGATCCATGCGAAAAACATATATTTAATTCGTAGATCATACTGTTTACCTTAAGAAACTTTACCAATTGGTTGACTAATGAAGATCTAAAGCTTGTTCAATCACCACGCATCCCGCTCTCGCGATCCACGCTCTATCGGTATCCATACGAATGCTTGAACTCAAGGATTGGATGTGTACTAGCACAAACTCGTTTCTTCTTGCTCTCTCTATCTTCTCTCTTGGTGGCTAGGGTTTTAGTAAAAGTCTTGCTTGCAAAATCAGCCACACAAGAGATATTATATAGAGAGTATAATAAGAATTATAACTCTTAACTAATTAGGAGTTATTATTAATTCATTCCTATTTGTATAATAATTAAGTCACGCTTAATTATTTAACAAATGAATTTCATAATTAATATTAGAAAATTCGAATATCAATATTTATCTAATTAATTAAGTCATACTTAATTAATATTATAAATAATTCGAATTACTTTAATATAATTTAAATCTAATTTAAATTAAATAATTCTTCAAGCATTCTTAGTGTGTGACCCTTTAGGTTTTTATTACGTTGGCAACTAATTTTAAATCTAATTTACAATCGTAAACAATGAGCGGCATCTAGTAATACATCATTGCTACCCAAGTAATAATAATTGAATCGGTGATCGTTTAAACCTTTCGTGAATAATGTATAATGTAATATAATCCCTTTAAACAAATATTATAGATTAAACTAGAGGCATGTAATGTGTCATCCTCATCATAGTTTAATCAAAGTTTCCTTGATCAATGAGTAGACTATCATATCAAATCAACATTTGAGCGTGGTCACGTATTTCATAGTCTAGCTCACACAAGAGGCCAATAATATCACTCCTAAAATAGGAGGGTTAAATCCCATCTAGATCATTTATATTTCTCATACGATTCATAATATACCCAATGTCCACTTTTATCATTACCATATCAAGGATAACTTTTAATAGAATCAATGTATATTAATTCTCGTATAGAAATATAATGAATCCAGGTCTAAGGATCATTACATCATTATCACGGTGAGAATTACTTATGACACAACAGACATGTAGAATCTCACATTGGGTCTATCCAGCACCATGTACATATACATATGCCTGTGTTTTTGACTTTAGTATCAAATCTATGATCAATGAGATGTGATCATCAATCAACAAACACACTAGTCTTAATGCATTATTATTGTCCCTTAATAATAATACTCGACTAGGGACCTTTAGGAATATTGATATTATTCTCAAAATCTCATTTCTAAGTCACGTACTTAGAGATATAGAATTGCATATCATATTCCAAGGACATTTATTAATCTAGCATTTATATCGCAGTAAATTAAGATTAATAAATTATAAAGGGAATAATCGATAGAACATAAACATTAATGATCCTAATGTCTTAAACTAAAATAGCATAGTGTTGTCTCTAGGGCACAAACACTAACAGTGTACCCCAAATCCTCCACGTCTGAGCATGTATAACCTCTCCATCTGAATCTCTGGCAACCAAACCAATACCATAAGCATTGTTCTTTGAAAACATAGATGCATCAACTGAGACTTTGATTATATTCACATGTGGCCTGGCCCATCGAGACGCTCCATCCCTATCATTATCTCCTGGGTATAGAGCAATGTAACTTAGCGATTGGGCATTTTTCCATTGCACAAAGTAGCTTTTGGTTGAATTAATAATGTTTCCAACTTGAGATCATTTTTGCTGCCAAACGAGTTCATTACGAGCCCTCCAAATTGCCCAGCAAAACATAAAGACTTCACCACACTTCTCACTACTGAATGTAGCTAAAATATTTGAAAACCAGTCCTTAAAATTATCTGTAGAGCCAAAAGGATTACCCCCTACAATTCTTTGCCAGCATTGAGTTGCGAAAGGAGTCGACACTAATGCATGAAAAATAGTTTCTTCCGTTGTACTACATACTGGACATGTAAGTTGCACTGGGACATACCATGAGTATAACTGAGTCATAGTAGGTAGACACTCTGTGAGAGCTCTCAAGAAAATATGCGCCACCTTGGATGGGACTTTAAGCTTCCATAATTTACTCCACATTCCAACTATAGATGATTCATTCCTAGCCCCTTTCTACATTTGCATCATTTTATACGCATCTGCTCTACTTGCTTTGCAATAAACATAACTATCATCTGCAAAGAGCATATGCATAATAGCTGGAGCCATACGACACATCTTCACTCCATGGATCCACTTATTCTCTTCATACTTCCGAATCATTGCAGTCAAGCCCTCTGCGCAGATAATGAACAGGTACGGGGACAAAGGGTCCCCTTGACGTAGTCCTCGTTCAGGGATTATTGTCTCCATGTCATAACCCCCATGAACAATATCATAAGACACTGATTCTATACACTTCATAACTAGCTCCACCCACCACTCCATGAACCCCATTTTACTCATGATCGCCTTAAGGTATTCCCACTCTATTCTATCATATGCTTTACTCATGTCGAGTTTTAATGCAATATACCCTTTTTTCCTCGTCTCTTCCTTTTCAAATAATGCATCACCTCATATGACACCATTATATTATCAGAGATGAGTCTGCCCGAAATAAAAGCACTATGTGTGTCACTACCCACTTCCCCCAAGAAGAACTTCAACCTATTTGCCATTACTTTAGTGATAATCCTGCTCAAAATATTGTACAAAGAGATGGGTCGCATATCAGTTATTCTCCTTGGATCCTTCTTCTTTGGTATTAAAACAACATTAGTTCTGTTGAGCTCCTGCATTCCCGTCCCATCTCTAAAGAACTCCTTGACCACATTCACCACATCATTCCCCACAATCTGCCAGTTTTTCTGAAAAAATGTCGGTGTCATCCCGTTCGGGCCTGGAGCTTTGTCCGGGTGCATCTGAAAAAGAGCATTTTTGAACTCCTCATTGGTTACTGGCTTTACAAGTTTAATGTTCTGAGCTACCGTAATAGTGGTCGGAATATTATCAATTACTTCACCCCAATCTGGCTCATCGGTAGCATACAAATTTTTAAAATAATCTGATATAAGATCTTGTAAACCATCATCCCATTCAACCCACTCATCCCACTTATTTTGAAGTTTGTGAATCTGGTTGGACCTTTTCCTCGCACTCGCCATTGCATGAAAATATTTACTATTTTGATCCCCAGCCTTCAACCACAGTTGTTTCGATCGTTGGCGCCAGAATATTTCCTGTTGATCAAAAATTTTGTAAAGTTGTTTCTTCACTTCTTTAAATCTCTCTACATATATGGCATCCCTCTTACTACGAAGCTGTTTGAGCTCATCCTTACATAGCTTGATACGTTTGCCAAATTTGCTGGTTATTTTCTTCCCCCAGCTGCCAAGCTTCTCCCCACAAATTCGAATTTTATCCAGCACTCCCATATTCTGGTAGCCTGTCCAATTATCTCGCACTATTTGTGCACACATTGGCTCAGATAGCCATGCATTCTCGAAATAGAATGATCTTCGAACATACATGTGCACTACCGGAATGGGCTCTAATAGTATGGGACTGTGATCTGAAGAAGTCGATGAGTCCTCTAGATTGTGTAGCTTCGCCAAAGTGAAGACGTCTAACCAATCCTGCAAAATGAATGCTCTGTCAATACAAACTTCCATCCACTCATCCGTCCCCCTCCCTCTTTCCCAAGTAAACTGGTGCCCAATCAAGTCGATATCTCTCAAGCCCGTGTCCATTAAAGCTTGGTTAAAACCTTCAATCAACCAGTTCGGGTAATCAGCGACTCCTTTCTTATCATCTTGAGTGACTACATTATTCAAATCGCCAATAACACACCAAGGGAGGTTAGAGTCCCTTGCCAAATTTTGAAGAAGATCCCAAGTTTTTTTCCTTTGTGACCTATTTGGCTCTCCATAAAAACCTGTCAGCCTCCACACATTATTGTCCCCCACATGAACTTTAATGTCAATATGATTCTTCGAGTAACTATTCAAAGTTGCTTGATCCTTCTCCTTCCACAGTATCGCCCATCCTCCGCTACGGCCTATAGGCTCTACTACAAAAAGGCCCTCATATCCCAGCTTTCTCTGAATCCATTCCATCTTACCTTTTCTCCCTATAGTTTCATAAAGAAATATAAATATGGGCTTTTTTTGACGTGTTACTGTTAGGGCGGAAACACGCGCTAATAATACACGCAAGTATACGTGTTCGCAAGTAATATAAAATACTTTCTAGTTCTTTCTCACAGAGACTCAGACTAATTATGTTCAATTAACACTCACTCACCAATGTATAATTACTTCTCAATGTCAAGACAATAACACTTAGATTTGATTAACTAATTATTAACTACAATTAACTACGAGAATTAAGTACTTAATTGACACCTGAATTAACAATATTAAAACACACATGAGATCACAACTTCATTACTACTTCCTTCAATAGTCATTGTTATTACCCTTAGCATGCAACAGTGATGATATTAATCGAACAACACGAAACTGATAAAAGTCAACTTTTATTGTACTAATACCATTTTAGCAAGCATCCACAATTAAGACAGAAGTTGAATAGGCATTAATTATGTTGAGACCCTATATGTCTACAGAATTTGACAACATAATGATTTAAGCACAAGTTATTCCTTTTGATTACACAGGGCAAGTAAAACGATTAGAGTTACCCACTAATCATGCATACACATACATGAACCTATGCTAGCATGGCAAGTTCTAAACCTCAAGATCCACCGTCGCTTCACAAGAGATTAACACCCTATTGTATATGTATGCGACGCACATAAGACGAATAAGCACAACCAATACTAGATATCATACAATCATCACACACTAAGGTATTAAACAACTAACTAAAGAATTCCATAATAAATCCGTTATGACCCCATGATCACGATTAGCCCATGATAGAACTCATCATCATCATGGGTTCATATGGAAACATGATAATAACACACGAGAATAATTAAAACTACTTATATTAAACCAGAGTATGTCACAAGAGTAAATAGGTTCAAAGTAAAGAAAACTAGCTGATAAGTGGCATTTTATACCACTTAGAACGTCTTAAAATAGCTTAAATTGGTGTCTTGAAATCAAGTATTTTGTGTATTTGATACGTTTTTCTAGTGTTTGTGCGTTTCAGGGTAATAGTTACATTTCGGGGGAGTAATCATCAATAATAAGTCTTGGCATGTGTTTAGCATTGCGAGAGGGAAGAGAGGAGCAGATTACAGTGAAGAAACGGAGCAAACATTAGACATTTTCCAGTAGGGGTCGGAGCGCCCGCTCAGCTATGCTGAGCGGCCGCGCAGGAAGCTGAGCGCCCGCTCAGCTATGCTGAGCGGCCGCGCAGGGTCGAGAAATCAGATTATTTATTTTAGACTTCTATTTCTGTTTGGCTTCCAACTTCTGTATAATCTGAGTTTTATGGGACTTCTATATAAGTAGATTTCAGAGACGTTTCACGTCTGTTGAATCGTTTTATTAATCGAGGAGCGAAGGAGATAAGGAAGAAGACCGTTTTAGCACACCGCAACGAAGAGGAAGCATATTTTCTTGTGGTTCTTTATTATGTTGTAACGTTGGATGCTAGTTTTCTTTGCTTTGAACCTATTTACTCTTGTGACGTACTCTGGTCTAATATAATTAGTTTAGTTATTATTCTTTTATGTTTATTTTATCATGTTTTCATATGAACCCATGATGACGATAAGTGCTATCATGAGCTAATCGTGATCATGGGGTCGTAACGGATTTACTATGGAATTCTTTAGTTAGTTGTTTAATACCTTAGTGTGTGATGATTGTATGATATCTAGTATTGGTTGTGCGTATTCGTCTTATGTGCGTCGCGAACATATAAGATAGGGTGTTAATCTCTTGTGAAGCGATGGTGGATCTCGAGATTTAGAACTTGCCATGCTAGCATAGGTTCATGTATGATATTGCATAATTAGTGGGTAACTCTAACCGTTTTATTCGCCATGTGTAATCAAAAGGAATAACTTGTGCTTAAATCATGATGTTGTCAATTTCTGTAGACATATAGGGACTCAACATAATTGATGCCTACTCAACTTCTATCTAAATTGTGGATGTTTGGTAGAATGGTATTAGTACAATGAAAGTTGGCTTTTATCAGTATCGTGTTATTCGATTAATATCATCGTTGTTGCATGCTAAGGGTAATAACAATGACTATTGAAGGAAGTAGTAATGAAGTTGTGATCTCATGAGTGTTTTAATATTGTTAATTTGAAGTGTTAATTAAGTGGTTAATTTTAGTAGTTAATTGTAGTTAATAATTAGTTAACAAATCTAAGTGTTATTGTCTTAACATTGAGAAGTAATCATACATTGGTGAGTGAGTTTAATTGAACATAATTAGTCTGAGTCTCTGTGGGAACGAATCTGATTTATATCTTATACTACTTACGAACGCGTATACTTACGTGTATTATTAGCGCGTGTTTTAGCCCTAACAAGTTTTTGACGCCGCTGTCGGGGACTCGGCGTATTTGTTTAGTTTATGTACTTACCATCATTGGTCGTTAAAACTCAATGATTAAGATGTGTTACTTATTATTTCCGGTTGTGTTTCAGGTACTTTAGCGAGCGTTTATGCAACTCATTCTCATACTCATAAGAGGACTTTAGATACAGCTGAGGAGACAGACGAAGTTCTTGATATTCCGAAGAAGATAGATTTTGAAGATTCGGATTCAGGAAGTGAGCAGAAAGAACCAGTAATCATGGGTGATCGTATTGTTCCGGCCGATCCAGCTCTTATGGACTTTTCTCGGCCTAAAATTGATGACATTCAGTCAAGCATTCTTCATCCGGCTATTCAAGCTAACACTTTTGAAATCAAGCCGGGCACTATTCAGATGGTGCAGAATTCTGTTTCTTTTGGAGGTGCTGCGACTGAAGACCCCAACATGCACATAAGGAATTTTGTCGAGATCTGCAGTACTTTCAAAATAATGGCGTGACTGATGAGGCTATCAAGCTGAGGCTTTTCCCATTCTCACTGAGGGATAAAGCTAAAGACTGGTTACATTCTGAACCAGCTGGGTCCATCACTACTTGGCAAGATCTTGCGCAAAAGTTTCTGGTGAAGTTTTATCCAATGGCAAAGACTGCTGTTATGAGGAGTGCTCTTACTCAGTTTGCGCAGCAACCTATAGAATCTATATACGAAGCTTGGGAACGCTACAAGGAAATGTTGAGAAAGTGTCCACATCATGGAATGCCCGATTGGATGGTGATCACTGGTTTCTATAATGGTTTGGGGGCCTAATCTCGGCCCATGCTCGATGCAGCAGCTGGAGGCGCCTTGTGGGCCAAAAGCTATACCGAGGCTTATAATCTTATTGAGACTATGGCTGCAAATGAGCATCAAAACCCAACTCAGAGGATGATGCCTGGGAAGGTAGCAGGTATTCTGGAAGTCGATGCAGCCACCGCTATTGCAGCGCAGCTCCAAGCGCTGTCTATGAAGGTCGATTCTCTAGCTACCTATGGAGTCAATCAAATAGCTATGGTTTGTGAGCTTTATGCAGGTTCCCATGCTACGGATCAGTGTTCTCTTGTCAATGAATCGGTTCAGTTAGTGAACAATTATCAGCGACAACAGCAGCCTGTGCAAGCTACTTATCATCCTAACAACAGAAATCATCCAAATTTCAGCTGGGGTAATAATCAGAATGCTAATCAGCCACCATAGCAGCAAGGTGTGAGTAAATAGTTCAACCCACCTGGATTCCAGCAACCGCAGCAGTATGCTCAAAGGCAATCATATCCTCAACAGGGAAGTGCAGCTACACCCACTAGTACTGATTTTGAGGAACTTAAGCTGTTGTGCAAGAGTCAGGCGGTTTCTTTCAAAGCCTTGGAAAATCAAATCAGTCAAATAGCCAATGCAGTGCTCAATCGTCAACCTGGAACACTTCTCAGTGACACGGAAGTACCAGGTAGGAAGGAAGCTCAAGAGCAAGTCAAGGCTATAACCTTAAGGTCTGGAAAAATTGCTGATGCTGAAAAGGCAAAAGAAGGAGAAGCTGAAGTTAGAGATGAAGAAGCTAAGCAAAAGGTGAAAGAGGCGGAACCAAGGAAGACTACTATTGAACACACTCTGCCTGAGGGTAATACAGGGGAGAAATAGCTCTATCCTCCACCACCTTTCCCTAAGAGATTGCAACAAAAGTTGGATAAGTAGTTCGGTAAGTTTCTGGAGGTGTTCAAGAAACTTCACATCAATATATCTTTCGCTGAGGCTCTTGAGCAAATGCCTAGTTATGCGAATTTTATGAAGAGTATTCTTTCAAGGAAGGTGAAACTAGATGACCTTGAGACCGTTGCTCTAACAGAAGAATGCAGCGCTGTGCTGCAGCAAAAGTTACCTCCAAAGCTTAAAGACCCAGGTAGCTTCACCATTCCTTACACCATTGGCAAGTTGTCGTTTGACAAGTGCCTTTATGATTTGGGAGCAAGCATCAATCTGATGCCGTTGTCGATCTTTAAAAAGTTGGATTTGCCTGATCCAAAACCCACCTACATGTCTCTACAATTGGCTGATCGTTCTATTACTTACCCAAGGGGCATAGTGGAGGATGTGCTAGTCAAGGTGGATAAGCTCTTCTTTCCTGCAGACTTTGTTATTCTGGATTTCGAGGAAGATAAGAAGATTCCCATAATCTTGGGAAGACCTTTCTTGGCTACTGGTCGTACCTTGATAGAAGTGCAGAAAGGTGAACTTACTATGCGGGTGCAGGATCAGGATGTGACCTTCAATGTATTCAAAGCAATGAAATTTCCTACAGAAGATGAGGAGTGCTTAAAAGTGGATGTGATTGATTCTGCGGTTACTTCAGAACTCGGTCATATGCTAATGTCTGATGCATTAGAAAAGGCCTTAGTGGGGGATTTTGACAGTGATGATGAAGATGACAATGAGCAATTACAATATCTTAATGCTTCTCCCTGGAGGCGGAAGCTGGACATGCCGTTTGAATCTCTTGGTACTTCTGACCTCAAGAATGCTGAAGGAAAGCTCAAACCATCAATTGAGGAAGCACCTACCTTGGAGCTAAAGCGATTGCCTGAACACTTGAGGTATGCTTTTTTAGGAGATGCATCTACATTACCTGTTATTATTGCATCTGACCTTTCAGGTAGTGAGGAGGACAAGCTCTTAAGGATTTTGAGAGAATTCAAATCGGCTATTGGATGGACCATAGCAGACATCAAAGGGATCAGCCCTTCATATTGCATGCATAAGATTCTACTAGAAGAGGGTAGTAAGCCAACTGTTGAGCAACAGCGCAGACTTAATCCTATCATGAAGGAGGTAGTGAAGAAAGAAATTCTGAAATGGCTGGATGCAGGCATCATTTATCCTATTTCTGACAGTTCTTGGGTGAGTCTCGTGCAATGTGTGCCTAAGAAAGGAGGTATTACTGTGGTAGCAAATGAGAAGAATGAGCTCATCCCCACTCGAACAGTTACAGGATGGAGAGTATGCATGGACCACCGAAAGTTGAACAAGGCCACAAGGAAGGATCACTTCCCTCTTCCATTTATTGATCAGATGTTTGACAGTTGGCTGGTCATGAGTATTATTGTCTTCTGGATGGCTACTCAGGGTATAATCAGATTTGTATTGCACCAGAGGATCAAGAAAAGACTACCTTCACTTGTCCATTTGGCATGTTTGCTTTTCGCAGAGTTTCGCTTGGGTTATGTGGCGCAACGGCCACTTTTCAGAGATGTATGATGGCTATATTCTCTGACATGATTAGGAATAATGTTGAGGTGTTCATGGACGACTTCTCCATCTTTGGACATTCGTATGATGAATGTTTGAATAATCTTCATGTCGTGCTCAAAAGGTGTGTGGAAATTAATTTGGTGCTCAATTGGGAAAAATGTCATTTTATGGTGCGTGAAGGCATTATTCTTGGGCATAAGGTCTCTAGCAAGGGTCTTGAGGTGGATAAAGCCAAGGTGGGAGTCATTGAAAATCTCCCACCACCTATTTCTGTGAAAGGAATCCGTAGTTTTCTTGGTCATGCGGGTTTTTATCGGCGTTTTATCAAGGACTTTTCGAAGATATCTAAGCTGCTGTGCAACTTGCTTGAGAAAGATGTGCCTTTCAAATTTGATGATGAATGTTTGACGGCATTCGAGACTCTTAAGAAGAGTTTAATCACTTCACCAGTTATTACATCACCGGATTGGACAGAGCCTTTTGAGATGATGTGTGATGCTAGTGATTATGCGGTAGGCGCAGTTCTTGGGCAGCGTAAGAATAATCTCTTTCATGTGGTCTACTATGCTAGCAAGACCTTAAATGGGGCCCAAATGAACTACACTACTACTGAGAAGGAGCTTTTAGCTATAGTCTTTGGTTTCGAGAAATTTCGATCTTATCTGCTTGGGACAAAAGTGACAGTATTCACTGATCATGCGGCCATCCGCTATTTGGTTTCCAAGAAGGATTCGAAGCCGAGACTCATTCGTTGGGTGCTCTTACTACAGGAATTTGAGTTAGAGATCAAGGATCGAAAAGGTACTGAGAATCAAGTAGCTGACCATCTCTCTAGATTGGAGAATCCCGAGTCTACTTCACAGGATAAGACATTGATCAACGAATCTTTTCCAGATGAGCAGTTGTTCGTAGTTCAGGAGGAAGAGCCATGGTTTGCAGATATTGTAAATTATCTTGTCAGCAATATTTTGCCTCCTAATTTGACCTCAGCTCAAAAGAAGAAGTTTCTGCATGAGGTGAAGTGGTATATGTGGGATGAACCATATTTGTTTAGACAGGGAGCTGATCAGATCATCAGGAGATGTATCCCATTCTGTGAGACGGAGGGGATATTACGAGACTGCCACTCCACAGTTTATGGTGGACACTATGGTGGTGAGAAGACAGTAGCTCGTATTCTGCAAGCAGGTTTTTTCTGGCCTACTTTGTTTAAGGATGCTCATCAGTTTATTTTAAGGTGTGATCATTGCCAACGAGTGGGAAATTTGACGAGAAAGGATGAGATGTAGTTAAATATGATGCTTGAAGTCGAGGTCTTTGATGTTTGGGGAATCGATTTCATGGGGCCTTTTGTCTCGTCCTGCAACAATCAGTACATCTTGCTGGCAGTCGATTATGTCTCAAAATGGGTAGAAGTCAAAGCTCTACCGACAAATGATGCAAAGGCAGTGTTGAATTTTCTTCATAAGCATATTTTCACAAGGTTTGGAACACCTCGGGTAATCATAAGTGATGAAGGGTCGCATTTCTGCAACCATAAGTTCACTTCTATGATGCAGTGTTATAATGTGAATCATCGAGTTGCTACTGCCTATCATCCGCAAACAAATGGTCAAGCGGAAGTGTCTAACAGAGAGATCAAGCACATTCTAGAGAAGGTTGTTTGTCCGTCAAGGAAGGATTGGTCTTTAAAGCTCGATGAAGCTGTTTGGGCTTACAGAACAGCATACAAAACTCCACTTGGTATGTCCCCGTTTCAACTAGTATATGGTAAGGGATGTCATTTACCAGCGGAGCTTGAGCATAAGGCCTATTGGGCGTTGAAAAAGTTGAACCTGGATCTAGATGCAGCTGGAAAGAAGCGAATGCTTCAGCTTAATGAACTTGATGAATTTCGACTCCAAGCGTACGAGAACAACAAAATGTACAAGGAAAAGGTGAAGAGGTGGCACGATAGGAATCTACATCCTAAGTTATTCGTGTCGGGGCAACAAGTTCTCTTATTCAACTCTCATCTCCGACTTTTTCCTGGGAAGTTGAAATCAAGGTAGTCTAGACCTTTTATTGTCAAAACTGTGTTTCCACACGGAGCGGTGGAGATTTTTGAGAATGATCCGGACCAAGTATTCAAGATTAATGGTCAATGTTTGAAGCACTATTATGGGGACATGGCAAACCGAGAAGTGGTTAGTGTCATTTTATTGTCAACTTGAGGAAGGTACGCAACATCAAGCTAATGACGAAAAAGAAGCGCTTCATGGGAGGCAACCTATGATTTGTTGTTACAGGAACCCTTAGAAGTTAATAACCTATCCAAAACCACAAAAAAATCAGAAAAACCGGGCTGAAAAAAAAAATCCAGTGACCCCCTGAGCGCCCGCTCAGGTTTGCTGAACGACCGCTCAGGGGTCGCCTGAAAGAAATTTTTTAAGTTCAATAAAAATTCAAAAAAAAATCAGAAAAATAAAACACAAATTACAGCCCATAAACCCAGGAACTATTCCCCATTATCCCATGATTTTTACCCTTAAACACACTCCTAATCAAATTCTACCCTAATCCATACCCTATATATACATACACCTATCCCATATATCTCCCACACAACTTCTACACTTCAACTCTCTCCCAAACACAAAAACACAATTCTCAAGCACTTTTATTCAGATTCAATGGCACCCAAGAGAGCAAGGACTATCGATAGCAGCAGCACTATGCCTACGGCTGATTCTTCAAGGGGTACTGCTGTGAGGCCTCGGTTGAATGATAGGGCTGCGGAGGAGGAGTACACTAGGCTTTTGGGGAAGCCGATTCTGAAGGAGAGGGGATTTTTACCATCAGGGAGGGATGGTGAGTTGTTACCTATGATTGCTGAGAAGGGGTGGATAGCTTTTTGTGAGTCGCCTGAAGCAGTGCCGATGAGCGTGGTTCGCGAGTTCTATGCGAACGCGAAGGCCGAGAAGAATGGGTTTTCTGTGGTCCGGGGGATGACGGTTGATTATCACCCAGCGGCGATTCGCCGTGTGATTGGGCAGAGAGAGAGAAAGCCCACGGAGGAGAACTGGAACGAGAAGACTGTTGAGGATTTTGACTTGGATTTGATTTGTGCTACTCTCTGTAGGCCGGGCACAGTATAGACTTTCAAGACTGGAACTAATGAGTATCGTCACTTTCCGGCGATCGCGATGAACAGGTATGCCCGTGCATGGAATGCGTTTATTTGTGCTAATATTCTGCCTTCTTCGCATGCACATGAGGTCACAGTTGAGAGAGCACAGTTGTTGTGGGGAATTTTGAATGAGGAGTACTATGTGGACTTGGTGAGTTCATCTACCAAGGAATTCTGTAGTTTTTGAGGGGAGCTAAGCACATGAACATCCCTTATGCATCCACGGTTACTAAGCTTTGCCGAGCGGTGGGAGTGTAGTGGCCGTCTCATGAACAGTTGCAGTTTCCGGTCGCTCCTATTGATTCCGGGACTCTGAATGCGATGCAGGAGTGGACCGGTGGTGAGCCCGAGGAGCATGGGCTGGGTTATCATCTTCCAGGAGGGCGTCCAGCACGAGGTGCTACCATGGCGAGGCCAAGGCGTGATGAGGCTGGTTCTTCGAGAGCTTAGGAAGGTGCTGGGATGGCTGATGCCCAGTATAGGAGGCTTTCACGGAGGATGGACGCTATGTATGAGACGTAGAGCAGGTTTGCTCAAGAGCTCACCCTTGCGTTAGGGACTGCTTTTTAAGGCCTTGAGCTGACATCCAATGGCCAGTTTTTGGTGAGGACTCTGCATATCCGCCTCCTGATACACCACCCACTGAGGGTGATGATGATGATGACTCCGAGTAGGTATACCCTGTGTTCCTTTCTACTACCTTCACTGGGGACAGTGAAGATTTTAAATTTGGGGGTGGTAGTTAAGGAATATTTTGTGTGTGTGTCATATAGTTGCATATTCATGATAGTTTAGTTCATATAATTGCATATTTTTGTCATATATTTTTTTTTATTATTTTATTTTATAGCTTTATTTATCATGTCATGTAGTTCATGCATATACCATGATCCCTTTTGCGATGATTTACCGACTGATTTGTGATGTTGATGCGAGTGTAGTGATAGCATTAAAGTGATGTTCAGTCGTGTAGGTTGATATGCATGCTAGAAACACTTGTATTTTCACTAAGTCTTAGAGAATGCTTAAGGACTAGATTGTTGTTATGATCTGATTATTTTCGAGGTTAATCTATTTATTATGCTTAGAATTTTATAATAGGTTCTTAGTGATAAAGGCATGAAAAAGGAAAAATAAGGAGTAAAAAAATGGAATTTGTTGCTAATTGTGGCTAAGCGTCAAATGGCTAGTAGCCGACTCGTATGTTTATGCGAGTAGTCTAGGGTTGAGCAAGATGGAGCGAAACACACTTGCTCAGAAATTTTGAAAAAAAAAACAGAAAAAAAAAAGAAAAAGAAAGAAAAAAAAGAGTATGTGTTTATGCATAATTGATCACGAGTGGGCTCTTTGGTATTCGAGTTATTAAGTTCTTAGGGGACTTTGTGCCTAGTGACCTAAGGCTTTTGATGTCTGGGATCCGCTAACCTAACGCTCGCTACATGGATACCATTGTATAAGTCTTTTGTGGACCTCACTCATTGCACGGTCAATTAAGCATTATTGTTAGGAATAAAAAGCATGATTCCATGATAAGCTCCAGAATTCTTGTAGTGTCATAAGTCACTTTGTGCCTAGAATTTTTATTCTTTGTATAATCATGTGATTGCCTTGATGATAGTTGAGTCATAATAATTGATTTAGTTCCGGAGCATATCTGTTAAGCATCTGCATATACCACGTTTTTGGCTGTATGTTAGTTGGCATGATTTGATTGATCTTTAGTCGCCTAATTGCATTTGTTGAGATGTTGTAAGTTGGTTGGTTTGGTCGAAGTAAGGGGGATCGCTGCATTTCATATAGATTGCATTCATGCATGTTTTTATTTATTTTTGAGTCTGTGACGCTTGAGGACAAGCATCGATTTAAGTTTGGGGGTGTGATAAGTGGCATTTTATACCACTTAGAACATCTTAAAATAGCTTAAATTGGTGTCTTGAAATCAAGTATTTTGTGTATTTGATACGTTTTTCTAGTGTTTGTGCGTTTCAGGGTAATATTTGCATTTCGGGGGAGTAATCATCAATAATAAGTCTTGGCATGTGTCTAGCATTGCGACAGGGAAGAGAGGAGCAGATTACAGCGAAGAAACGGAGCAAAAATCAGACATTTTCCAGTAGGGGTCTGAGCGCCCGCTCAGCTATGCTGAGCGGCCGCGCAGGGTCGAGAAATCAGATTATTTATTTTATACTTCTATTTATGTTTGGCTTCCAACTTCTGTGTAATCTGAGTTTTATGGGAATTTTATATAAGTAGATTTCAGAGACGTTTCACGTGTGTTGAATCGTTGTATTAATCGAGGAGCGAAGGAGATAAGGAAGAAGACCGTTTTAGCACACCGCAACAAAGAGGAAGCATATTTTCTTGTGGTTTTTTATTTCGTTGTAACGTTGGATGCTAGTTTTCTTTGCTTTGAACCTATTTACTCTTGTGACGTACTCTGGTTTAATATAATTAGTTTAGTTATTATTCTTTTGTGTTTAATTTATCATGTTTTCATATGAACCCATGATGACGATAATTGCTATCAAGGGCTAATCGTGATCATGGGGTCGTAACAGATTTACTATGGAATTCTTTAGTTAGTTGTTTAATACCTTAGTGTGTGATGATTGTATGATATCTAGTATTGGTTGTGCGTATTCGTCTTATGTGCGTCGCGAACATATAAGATAGGGTGTTAATCTCTTGTGAAGCGACGGTGGATCTCGAGATTTAGCACTTGCCATGCTAGCATAGGTTCATGTATGATGTTGCATGATTAGTGGGTAACTCTAACCGTTTTATTCGCCCTGTGTAATCAAAAGGAATAACTTGTGCTTAAATCATGATGTTGTCAATTTCTGTAGACATATAGGAACTCAACATAATTGATGCCTATTCAACTTTTATCTTAATTGTGGATGTTTGGTAGAATGGTATTAGTACAATGAAAGTTGGCTTTTATCAGTTGCGTGTTATTCGATTAATATCATCGTTGTTGCATGTAAGAGTAATAACAATGACTATTAAAGGAAGTAGTAATGAAGTTGTGATCTCATGAGTGTTTTAATATTGTTAATTCGAAGTGTTAATTAAGTGGTTAATTTTAGTAGTTAATTGTAGTTAATAATTAGTTAACAAATCTAAGGGTTATTGTCTTAACATTGAGAAGTAATCATACATTGGTGAGAGAGTTTAATTGAACATAATTAGTCTGAGTCTCTGTGGGAACGAATCTGATTTATATCTTATACTACTTGCGAACGCGTATACTTGCGTGTATTATTAGCGCGTGTTTTAGCCCTAACACTAGGGCTAAAATGGCTTGCGTGTATTATTAACGCGTATACTTGCAAGTAGTATATCTTATACTACTTGCGCGCGTATACTTCCTCTTCATTGCGGTGTGCTAAAATGGCCTTCTTCCTTATCTCCTCGCTCCTTGATTAATAGTACGATTCTACACTATGTGAAACGTCTCTGAAAACTACTTATATAGGAGTCCCATTAAACCCAGCTAACTCAGAAGTTGGAAGCTTAACAGAATCAGGAGTATAAAATAATTATTTTAAATTTCCGTCCCTGAGCGGCCGCTCAGCATTCCTGAGCGGGCGCTCAGCTTCCTGAGCGGGCGCTCAGCTTCCTGAGCGGGCGCTCAGCAGAGCTGAGCGGGCGCTCAGACTCCTTCTGGAAAATGCTCTGTTTTTGCTCCCGTTTCTTGCTGCATTCTGCTCCCATCTTCCACTTGCAATGCCAAACATATGCCTAGGCTTATTCTTGATAAAATCTCTCCAGAAATGCAAATAATACCCGGAAATGCACAAACACTAGAAAGATGCATCAAATACACAAAATACTTGATTTCAAGACATTAATTTAAGCTATTATAAGACGTTCTAAGTGGTATAAAATGCCACTTATCACACCCCCAAACTTAAATTGATGCTTGCCCTCAAGCGTCGCAGACTCAAAAACAAAACAAAAACATGCATAAAGGCAATCTATATGAAATGCAGTGATCCCTTTACTACGACCAAACCAACTAACTTACGACATCTCAACAAATGCAATTAGGCGGATAAAGATCAATCAAATCATGCAAACTAACATACAGCCGGAAACGTGGTGTGTGCGGATGCTTAACATATATGCTTCGAAACTAGATCAATTATCATAACTCGACTATCCTCAAGGTAATCACATGATTATACGAAAAATAAAATTCTAGGCACGAAATGACTTATAACACTTCAAGATTACTGGAGATTATTACGGAATCATGTTTGTTATTTAACACAACACACAAATACTTATTTGACCGTGCAATGAGTGAGGTCCACAAAAGAATTATGCAATGACATCCATGTAGCGAGCGTTAGGTTAGCGGATCCCAGACTGTAAAAGCCTTAGGTCACTAGGTACAAAGTCCCAAAAGAACTTAATAACTCGAATACCGAAGAGCCCACTTGTGATCAATTATGCATTAAATCTCTATTTTTTTCTTTTCTTTTTTTTTTATATTTTTTCCTTTTTTTCATATAATTTTTTTCAATATTTCTGAGCAAGTGCGTTTCGCTCCGTCTTGCTCAACCCTAGACTACTCGCATAAAAATACGAGCCGACTACTAGCCATTTGACGCCTAGCCACAATTAGCAATGAATTCCATTTTTTACTCCAATTTTTCTTTTCATGTCTTTTACCACTAAGAACCTATTATAAATTCTATGCATAATCAATAGATTAACCTTGAAAACCATCAAACCATAACAACAATCTAGTACTTAAGCATTCTCTAAGACTTAGTGAAATTACAAGTGTTTCTAGCATGCAACTCAACCTACGAGACTCAACATGACTTTAACGCTATCACTACACTCGCATCAACATCACAAATCAATTGGTATAGCAACGCAAAAGGGATCATGGTATATGCATGAGCTACATGACATGATAAATAAAGCTATAAAATAAAATAATAAAAAAAACTATATGACAAAAATATGCAATTATATGAACTAAACTATCATGAATATGCAACTATATGACACACACACAAAATATTCCTTAACTACCACCCCCAAACTTAAAATCTTCATTGTCCCAGTGAAGGTAGTAGAAAGGAACGCAGGGTATACCTACTCGGAGAGATTATCATCATCATCACCCTCAGAGGGTGGAGTATCAAGAGGCGGATATGAAGAGTCCTCACCAAAAACTGGCCACTGGATGTTAGTTCCAAGGCCTCTAAAAGCAGTCCCAAGCGCAAGGGTGAGCTCCGGAGCAAACCTGCTCTACGTCTCGTACATAGCATCCATCCTCCTCGACAGCCTCCTATACTGGGCATCAGCCATCCCAGCACCCTCCTGAGCTCTAGAAGAGCCTGCCTCGTCACGCCCTGGTCTCGCCATGGTAGCACCGCGTGCTGGACGCCCTCCTGGAAGACGATAACCCAGCCCATGCTCCTTAGGCTCTCCACCAGTCCACTCCTGCATCGTATTCAGAGTCCTGGAATCAATAGGAGCGGCCGGCAGCTGTAGCTGCTCGTGAGACGGCCACTGAACTCCCACTACTTGGCAAAGATTTGTAATCGTGGATGCATAAGGGATGTTCATGTGCTTAGCTCCCCTCAAAAACTTCAAAATTCCTTGGTAGATGAACTCACCAAGGTCCACATAGTACTCCTCATTCAAAATACTCCATAACAACTGTGCTCGCTCAACTGTAACTTCATGTGCATGTGAAGTACGCATAATATTAGCGCAAATAAAGGCATTCCATGCACGGGCATACCTATTCATTGCAATCTCCGGAAAATGGCGATACTCGTTAGTCCCAGTCTTGAAAGTCCAAACTGTGCCCGGCCTACAGAGAGTAGCACAAATCAAATCCAAGTCAAAGTCTTCAGCAGTCTTCTCGTTCCAATTCTCCTCCGTGAGCTTCCTCTGTCGCTGCCCAATCACACAGCGAATCGCCTCAGGGTGATAATCCACCGTCATCCCCCGCACAATAGAAAACCCATTCTTTTTAGCCTTCGCATTCGCATAGAACTCGCGAACAACGCTCATCGGAACTGCCTCTTGTGACTCACAAAAAGCAATCCAACCCTTCTCAGCAATCATTGGCAACAACTCACCATCCCTCCCCAATGGTAAGAATCCCCTATCCTTCAAAATCGGCTTACCCAGAAGCCTAGTATACTCATCCTCAGCAGCCCTATCAAACAAACGAGGCCTCGCAGCAGTACCCCTCGAAGAATCAGCAGTAGGAACAGTGTTGCTGCTATCAATAGACCTGGATCTCTTGGGTGCCATCGAAACTGAGAAAAAGTGTTTAAGATTTGTGTTTTTGAATATGGAAGAGAGTTTAAGGTTTGAAAGTGTATGGGGAGTATATGGAATAGTTGTATGTATATATAGGGTAGAGATTAGGGTTTAAATTTGATTAGGAGTGGGTTTTGAGGGTTAAAAACATGGATAATGGGAAGATAATTTGTGGGTAGTGGGGTTGTGTTTTGATTTTTGATTTTTCTGATTTTTTTTAGATTTTTATAAGGCTTAAAAAAAATTCTTCCAGTCGGGCCCTGAGCGGTCGCTCAGCAAAGCTGAGCGGGCGCTCAAGGGTCTTCAGGAAAAATAATTTTATATCCCTATTTTTCTGATTTTTTTTTGTTTTAGATAGGTTACTAATTTCTAAGGGTTCCTGTAACAACAAATCATGGGTTGCCTCCCAAGAAGCGCTTCTTTTTCGTCATTAGCTTGACGTAGCGTACCTTAATCAAGTTGACAATAAAATGGCACTAACCATTTCCCGGTTTGTCGTGTCCCCATAGTAATGCTTCAAACGCTGACCATTAACCTTGAATGCTTGGTCCGGATCATTCTCAAAAATCTCCACCGCTCCATGTGGAAACACAGTTTTGACGATAAAAGGTCCAGACCACCATGATTTCAACTTTCCAGGAAAAAGTCGAAGACGAGAGTTGAATAAAAGAACTTGTTGCCCCGGCACAAATGACTTAGGATATAGCTTCCTGTCGTGCCACCTTTCACTTTTTCCTTGTACATTTTGTTGTTCTCGTACGCTTGAAGTCGAAATTCATCAAGTTCATTTAGCTGAAGCATTCGCTTCTTTCCAGTTGCATCTAGATCCAGGTTCAACTTCTTCAATGCCCAATAGGCCTTATGCTCAAGCTCCGCAGGTAAATGACATCCCTTACCATACACAAGTTGAAACAGGGACATCTCAAGTGGAGTCTTGTATATTGTTCTGTAAGCCCAAATAGCTTCATCGAGCTTTAAAGACCAATCCTTCCTTAACGGACAAACAACCTTCTCTAAAATGCGCTTGATCTCTCTATTAGACACTTCCGCTTGACCATTCGTTTACGGATGATAGGCAGTAATAACACGATGATTCACATTGTAGCGCTGCATCATAGAAGTGAACTTACGGTTGCAGAAATGTGACCCTTCATCACTTATGATTACTCGTGGCGTTCCAAACCTTGTGAAAATCTGCTTATGAAGAAAATTCAACAATACATTTGCATCATTCGTCGGCAGAGCTTTGACTTCTACCCATTTTTAGACATAATCGACTGCTAGCAAGATGTACTGATTATTGCAGGACGAGACAAATGGCCCCATGAAATTGATTCCCCAAACATCAAAGACCTCGACTTTAAGCATCATATTTAACGGCTTCTCATCCTTCCTCGTAAGATTTCCCACTCTTTGACAACGATCACACCTTAAAACGAACTGATGAGCATCCTTAAACAAAGTAGGCCAGAAAAAACCTGCTTGCAGAATACGAGCTGTCGTCTTATGACCACCATAATGTCCACCATAAACTGTGGAGTGGTAGTCTCGTAATATCCCCTCTGTCTCACAGAATGGGATACATCTCCTGATGATCTGGTCAGCTCCCTGTCTAAACAAATACGGTTCATCCCACATATACCACTTCACCTCATGTAGAAACTTCTTCTTTTGAGCTGTATTCATATTATGAGGCATTATATTGCTGACAAGATAATTCACAATATCTGCGAACCATGGCTCTTCCTCCTAAACTGCGAACAACTGCTCATCCGGAAAAGATTCGTTGATCAATATCTTATCATGTGAAGTAGACTTGGGATTCTCCAGTCTAGAGAGATGGTCAGCTACTTGATTCTCAGTACCTTTTTGATCCTTGATCTCTAACTCAAATTCCTGTAGCAAGAGCACCCAATGAATGAGTCTAGGCTTCGAATCCTTCTTGGAAACCAAATAGCGGATGGCCGCATGATCAGTGAACACTGTCACCTTTGTCCCAAGCAAATAAGATTGAAATTTTTTGAAACCAAAGACTATAGCCAAGAGCTCCTTCTCAGTAGTGGTGTAGTTCATTTGAGCTCCATTTAAAGTCTTACTAGCATAGTAGACCACATGCAAGAGATTATTCTTGCGCTGCCCAAGAACTGCACCCACTGCATAATCACTCGCATCATACATCATCTCAAAAGGCTATGTCCAACCAGGTGCCGTTATAACAGGTACAGTTATCAAACTCTTCTTGAGAGTCTCGAAAGCCGTCAAGCATTCATCATCAAATTTGAAAGGCACATCCTTCTCGAGCAAGCTGCACAACGGCTTAGATATCTTCGAAAAGTCCTTGATGAAACGTCGATAAAAACCCGCATGACCAAGAAAACTACGGATTCCTTTCACAGAAATAGGTGGTGGAAGAATTTCAATGACTCCCACCTTGGCTTTGTCCACCTCAAGACCCTTGCTAGAGACCTTATGCCCAAGAATAATGCCTTCACGCACCATAAAGTGACATTTTTCCCAATTGAGCACCAAATTAGTTTCCACACACCTTTTAAGCACCGCACGAAGATTATTTAAACATTCATCATACGAATGTCCCAAGACGGAGAAGTCGTCCATAAACAACTCGACATTATTTCCAATCATATCAGAGAATATAGCCATCATACATCTCTGAAAAGTGGTCGGTGCGCCACATAAGCCAAACAAAACTCTGTGAAAAGCAAACATGCCAAATGGACAAGTGAAGGTAGTCTTTTCTTGATCCTATGGTGCAATACATATCTGATTATACCCCAAATAACCATCCAGAAGACAATAATACTCATGACCGGCCAACCTGTCAAGCATTTGATCAATAAATAGAAGAGGGAAGTGATCCTTCCTTGTGGCCTTGTTCAACTTTCTGTAGTTCATGCATACCTTCTATCCTGTGATTGTTCGAGTAGGGATGAGCTCTTTCTTCTCATTTGCTACCATAGTGATACCTCCTTTCTTAGGTATACATTGCACGGGGCTCACCCAAGAACTGTCAGAAATAGGATAGATGATTCCTGCATCCAGCCACTTCAGAATTTCTTTTTTCACCACTTCTTTCATGATAGGATTAAGTCTTCGATGTTGCTCAACAGTCGGCTTACTACCTTCCTCTAGCAGAATTTTATGCATGCAGTATGAAGGGCTGATCCCTTTGATGTCTGCTATAGTCTATCCGATAGCCGATTTAAATTCTCTCAAGATCCTCAGGAGCTTGTCCTCCTCACTTCCTGAAAGGTCAGATGCAATAATAACAGGTAAAGTAGATACATCACCTAAAAAAGCATACATCAAGTGTTCAGGCAATGGTTTAAGCTCCAAGATAGGTGCTTCCTCAATAGATGGTTTGAGCTTTCCTTCAGCATTTTTGAAGTCAGAAGTACCGAGAGATTCAAATGGCATGTCTAGCTTTCGCCTTCAAGGAGAAGCATTTAGATATTGTAGTTGCTCATTGCCATCCTCATCATCACTGTCAAAATCCCCCACTAAGGCTTTCTTTAATGCATCAGACATTAGCATATGATCAAATTCTGAAGTAATCGCAGAATTAATCAAATCCACTTTTAAGCACTCCTCATCTTCTGTAGGGAATTTCATCGCTTTGAATACATTGAATGTCACATCCTGATCCTGCACTCGCATAGTAAGTTGACATTTCTGCACATCTATCAAGGTATGGCCTGTAGCCAAGAAAGGTCTCCCCAAGATTATGGGAATCTTCTTATCTTCCTCGAAATCCAAATAACAAAGTCTGCAGGAAAGAAGAGCTTATCCACCTTTACTAGCACATCCTCTATTATGCCTCGTGGGAATGTAATAGAATGATCAGCCAATTGTAGAGACATGTAGGTGGGCTTTGGACCAGGCAAATTCAACTTTTTGAAGATCGACAACGGCATCAGATTGATGCTTGCTTCCAAATCACACAGGCACTTGTCAAAAGAAAACTTACCGATGGTGCAAGGAATAGTGAAGCTACCTGGATCTTTAAGCTTTGGAGGTAACTTTTGTTGCGGCACAGCACTGCATTTTTCCGTTAGAGCAACGGTTTCAAGGTCATCCAGTTTCACCTTCCTTAAAAGAATAATCTTCATAAATTTCGCATAACTAGGCATTTGCTCCAGAGCCTCAGCGAAAGGTATATTGATGTGAAGTTTCTTGAACACCTCCAAAAATTTACCAAACTGCTTATCCAGGTTTTGTTGTTGCAATCTCTTAGGGAAAGGTGGTGGAGGATAGAGCTATTTCTCCCCTGTATCACCCTCAGGCAGAGTGTGTTCAACAGTAGTCTTCCTTGGTTCCGCCGCTTTCTCCCTTTGCTTAACTTCTTCATCACCAACTTCAGCTTCTCCGTCTTTTGCTTTTACAGCATCAACAACTTTTCCAGACCTTAAGGTAATAGCCTTGACTTGCTCTTTAGCTTCCTTCCTGCCTGGCACTTCAGTATCACTGGAAAGTGTGCCAAGTTGACGATTGAGCACTGCATTGGCTATTTGACCGATTTGATTTTCCAAGGTCTTGATAGAAACCCCCTGACTTTTGCACAACAGCTTAAGTTCCTCAAAATCAGCACTAGAGGGTGGAGCTGCACCTCCTTGTTGAGGATATGATTGCCTTTGAGCATACTGCTGTGGTTGCTGGAATCCTGGTGGATTAAACTGTTTACTTACGCCTTGCTGATATGGTTGCTGAATAGCATTCTGATTATTACTCCAGCTAAAATTTGGATGATTTCTGTTGTTAGGATGATAAGTAGCTGGCACAGGCTGCTGCGGTCGCTGATAATTGTTCACATACTGAACAGATTCATTAACAAGAGAACACTGATCAGTGGCATGAGAACCTGCACAAAGCTCACAGACCATAGCTATCTGATTGACTCCATAGGTGGCTAAAGAATCGACCTTCATAGACAGCGCTTGGAGCTGCGCTGCAATAACTATAGCTGCATCAACTTCCAAAATACCTGTTACCTTCCCAGGCATCATCCTTTGAGTTGGGTTTTGATGCTCATTTGCATCCATCGTATCAATCAAATTATAAGCCTCGGTATAGCTTTTGGCCCACAAGGCGCCTCTAGCTGCTGCAGCGAGCATGGGCCGAGATTGAGCCCCCAAACCATTATAGAAACCAGTGATCACCATCCAATCAGGCATACCATGATGTGGGCACTTTCTCAACATCTCCTTATAGCGCTCTCAAGCTTCGCACATGGATTCTGTAGGTTGTTGCGCAAACTGAGTAAGAGAACTCCTCATAGCCGCAGTCTTCACCATTGGATAAAACTTCACCAGAAACTTTTGCGCAAGATCTTTCCAAGTAGTAATGGACCCAGCTGGTTCAGAATGTAACCAGTCCTTAGCTTTATCCCTCAGTGAGAATGAGAAAAGCCTCAGCTTGATAGCCTCATCAGTCACACCATTATAATTGAAAGTACTACAGATCTCGACAAAATTCCTTATGTTCATATTGGGGTCTTCAGTCGCAGCACCTCCGAAAGAAACGGAATTCTTCACCATCTGAATAGTACACGGCTTGATTTCAAAGTTATTGGCCTCAATAGCCGGGTGCATGATGCTAGACTGAATGTCATCAATTTTAGGCCGAGAAAAGTCCATAAGAGTTGGATCTGCCGGAACTATACGATCACCCATGATTACTGGCTCTTTCTGCTAACTTCCTGAATCCGAATCTTCAAAACCTATCTTCTCCGGAATATCAAGAACTTTGTATGTCTCCTCAGCCGTATCTAAAGTCCTCTTACGAGTACGAGAACGTGTTTGCATAAACACTCGCTAAAGTACCTGAAACACAATCGAAAACAATAAGTAACACGTCTTAATCAATGAGTCCTAATGACCACTGATGGTAAGTACATAAACTAAACAAATACGCCGAGTCCCCGGCAGCGGCGCCAAAAACTTGTTAGGGCGGAAACACGCGCTAATAATACACGCAAGTATACGCGTTCGCAAGTAATATAGAATACTTTCTAGTTCGTTCCCACAGAGACTCAGACTAATTATGTTCAATTAACACTCACTCACCAATGTATAATGACTTATCAATGTCAAGACAATAACACTTAGATTTGATTAACTAATTATTAATCACAATTAACTACGAGAATTAAGCACTTAATTGACACTTGAATTAACAATATTAAAACACACATGAGATCACAACTTCATTACTACTTCCTTCAATAGTCATTGTTATTACCCTTAGCATGCAACAGTGATGATATTAATCGAACAACACGAAACTGATAAAAGCCAACTTTCATTGTACTAATACCATTCTACCAAGCATCTACAATTAAGACAGAAGATAAATAGGTATCAATTATGTTGAGACCCTATATGTCTACAGAATTTGACAACATAACGATTTAAGCACAAGTTATTCCTTTTGATTACACAGGGAAAGTAAAACGGTTAGAGTTACCCACTAATCATGCATACACATACATGAACCTATGCTAGCAAGGTAAGTTCTAAACCTCAAGATCCACCGTCGCTTCACAAGAGATTAACACCCTATCTTATATGTTTGCGACGCACATAAGACGAATAAGCACAACCAATACTAGATATCATACAATCATAACACACTAAGGTATTAAACAACTAACTAAAGAATTCTATAGTAAATCCGTTACGACCCCATGATCACGATTAGCCCATGATAGAACTCATCGTCATCATGGGTTCATATGAAAACATGATAATAACACACGAGAATAATTAAAACTACTTATATTAAACTAGAGTACGTCACAAGAGTAAATAGGTTCAAAGTAAAGAAAACTAGCATCCAACGTTACAACGAAATAAAGAATCACAAGAAATATGCTTCCTCTTCGTTGCGGTGTGCTAAAACAGTCTTCTTCCTTATCTCCTCGCTCCTTGATTAATACTACGATTCCACACTATGTGAACGTCTCTGAAAACTACTTATATAGGAGTCCCATAAAACCCAGCTAACTCAGAAGTTGGAAGCTTAACAGAATCATGAGTCTAAAATAATTATTTTAAATTTCCGTCCCTGAACGGACCGCTCAGCATTCCTGAGCGGGCGCTCAGCTTCCTGAGCGGTCGCTCAACAGAGCTGAGCGGGCGCTCAGACCCCTTTTAGAAAATGCTCTGTTTTTGCTCCCGTTTCTTGCTGCATTCTGCTCCCATCTTCCACTTACAATGCCAAACACATGCCAAGGCTTATTCTTGATGGAAATCTCTTCAGAAATATAAATAATACCCTGAAATGCACAAACACTAGAAAAACACATCAAATACACAAAATACTTGATTTCAAGATATCAATTTTAAGCTATTATAAGACGTTTTAAGTGGTATAAAATGCCACTTATCAGTTACGTCAGATAGGAACTGAAGATTCCAAAGTAGCCCAATACCTCGGCAGTATCCAGCTTAGGATACTCATAATGATAGGCGGGTTTGTATAGCAAGGCCCGCAAGCTGCAAGTTTTTTTACCCGATTCGGTATTTTGTATAAGCTCCATCTGATCCGTTCCGTCCGTGTTTGTATAGGTGTGGGCTCCTCACTTAAGGGCTCATTTATACGATGCCTTTAGGGTCCGTTATGACAATAGTCTCTGATAAAATTTGCTTCCTCAATTCTCGCTGTATCGTATCCTTTTTGCATGCATTGCGCCTGATTATTTTTTTTTCCCGCCCATTTTTGAAGCTATTCCCTTTATCTCAATATCTGTATCCCTGATTTCACGCTCTTTTTTGTTATTCTGCCCTCCTGATTTCACGAGATTATGCTCATCATCTCCTTCTTTTCCGCGATCTCCATTACTGCGACCTTCTTCATCGTCGTTGACGAATGCACCGGCATACTTCCTCCATGTCGTAGCCAACCTTGCGCAATATAGTGTTTGTTTTACGTCGATGATCTGCACGCATCCATACCCCATACGGTTTTTCAATCTGCTCTTCTGGGTATCAAACAGCCTCTCCACAAACTTTTCCCCATGTTCGATTAGGCCACATATGAAGCAAATGTGGGTATGCCTCGTATTTGAAATTTGCCCAGCACCATACATCTTCATTCTTTCTTAACTTCATCCAGCATTTTAAAGGAAGATTTAATGGAATTTGCACTCTAATTCGGTAAGTTACTCCCTCCATACGCCAACAAAGTTGTTCGTGTCCGACTCGACAAAAGTACAATGTAGTTCCAATATCTCTTGCAACTCTTTCAGACATGAACCCCGTAGCCATCCCATGGATTTGAATCCATAGAATAATTTTATTTAAATCTATGGTTCGTGGGTTATCCCCTCCCTCAGCCTCTCCAATATCAGATGAAACCTCCCAAAAGTCCACGGACTACCCTCCAGAACTCTTTTGATATCAGTCATGATAGAACTAAAATATATAAAGATTATCTCTATCTCCTTAACATACATACCTCTTCCTGGCTTCCATAATGATGTCATCTTGTGTTACATAGCCTGAAAGTCTATAGGTGATTCCGTTTAGAACATACATACCTCTTCCTGGCAGCGTAAGAATAATCTCTTTCCTGTGGTCTACTATGCTAGCAAGACCTTAAATGGGGCCCAAATGAACTACACTACTACTGAGAAGGAGCTTTTCGCTATAGTCTTTGGTTTCGAGAAATTTCGATCTTATCTGCTTGGGACAAAGTGACAGTATTCACTGATCATGCGGCCAATCCGCTATTTGGTTTCCAAGAAGGATTCGAAGCCGGAGACTCATTCGTTGGGTGCTCTTACTACAGGAATTTGAGTTAGAGATCAAGGATCGAAAAAGGTACTGAGAATCAAGTAGCTGACCATCTCTCTAGATTGGAGAATCCGAGTCTACTTCACAGGATAAGACATTGATCAACGAATCTTTTCCAGATGAGCAGTTGTTCGTAGTTCAGGAGGAAAGAGCCATGGTTTGCAGATATTGTAAATTATCTTGTCAGCAATATTTTGCCTCCTAATTTGACCTCAACTCAAAAGAAGAAGTTTCTGCATGAGGTGAAGTGGTATATGTGGGATGAACCATATTTGTTTAGACAGGGAGCTGATCAGATCATCAGGAGATGTATCCCATTCTGTGAGACGGAGGGGATATTACGAGACTGCCACTCCACAGTTTATGGTGGACACTATGGTGGTGAGAAGACAGTCAGCTCGTATTCTGGCAAGCAGGTTTTTTCTGGCCTACTTTGTTTAAGGATGCTCATCAGTTATTTTAAGGTGTGATCATTGCCCACGAGTGGGAAATTTGACGAGAAAGGATGAGATGTAGTTAATATGATGCTTGAAGTCGAGGGTCTTTGATGTTTGGGGAATCGATTTCATGGGGCCTTTTGTCTCGTCCTGCAACAATCAGTACATCTTGCTGGCAGTCGATTATGTCTCAAAATGGGTTAGAAGTCAAAGCTCTACCGACAAATGATGCAAAGGCAGTGTTGAATTTTCTTCATAAGCATATTTTCACAAGGTTTGGAACACCTCGGGTAATCATAAGTGATGAAGGGTCGCATTTCTGCAACCATAAGTTCACTTCTATGATGCAGTGTTATAATGTGAATCATCGAGTTGCTACTGCCTATTCATCCGCAAACAAATGGTCAAGCGGAAGTGTCTAACAGAGAGATCAAGCACATTCTAGAGAAGGTTGTTTGTCCGTCAAGGAAGGATTGGTCTTTAAAGCTCGATGGAAGCTGTTTTGGGCTACAGAACAGCATACAAAACTCCACTTGGTATGTCCCCAGTTTCAACTAGTATATGGTAAGGGATGTCATTTACCAGCGGAGCTTGAGCATAAGGCCTATTGGGCGTTGAAAAAGTTGAACCTGGATCTAGATGCAGCTGGAAAGAAGCGAATGCTTCAGCTTAATGAAACTTGATGAATTTCGACTCCAAAGCGTACGAGGAACAACAAAATGTACAAGGAAAAGGTGAAGAGGTGGCACGATAGGAATCTACATCCTAAGTTATTCGTGTCGGGGCAACAAGTTCTCTTATTCAACTCTCATCTCCGACTTTTTCCTGGGAAGTTGAAATCAAGGTAGTCTAGACCTTTTATTGTCAAAACTGTGTTTCCACACGGAGCGGTGGAGATTTTTGAGAATGATCCGGGACCAAGTATTCAAGATTAATGGTCAATGTTTGAAGCACTATTATGGGGACATGGCAAACCGAGAAGTGGTTAGTGTCATTTTATTGTCAACTTGAGGAAGGTACGCAACATCAAGCTAATGACGAAAAAAGAAGCGCTTCATGGGAAGGCAACCTATGATTTGTTGTTACAGGAACCCTTAGAAGTTAATAACCTATCCAAAACCACAAAAAAATCAGAAAAACCGGGGCTGAAAAAAAAAATCCAGTGACCCCCTGAGCGCCCGCTCAGGTTTGGCTGAACGACCGCTGCAGGGGTCGCCTGAAAGAAATTTTTTAAGTTCAATAAAAATTCAAAAAAAAATCAGAAAAATAAAACACAAATTACAGCCCATAAACCCAGGAACTATTCCCCATTATCCCATGATTTTTTACCCTTAAACACACTCCTAATCAATCTACCCTAATCCATACCCTATATATACATACACCTATCCCATATATCTCCCACACAACTTCTACACTTCAACTCTCTCCCAAACACAAAAACACAATTCTCAAGCACTTTATTCAGATTCAATGGCACCCAAGAGAGCAAGGACTATCGATAGCAGCAGCACTATGCCTACGGCTGATTCTTCAAGGGGTACTGCTGTGAGGCCTCGGTTGAATGATAGGGCTGCGGAGGAGGAGTACACTAGGCTTTTGGGGAAGCCGATTCTGAAGGAGAGGGGATTTTTACCATCAGGGAGGGATGGTGAGTTGTTACCTATGATTGCTGAGAAGGGGTGGGTAGCTTTTTGTGAGTCGCCTGAAGCAGTGCCGATGAGCGTGGTTCGCGAGTTCTATGCGAACGCGAAGGCCGAGAAGAATGGGTTTTCTGTGGTCCGGGGGATGACGGTTGATTATCACCCAGCGGCGATTCGCCGTGTGATTGGGCAGAGAGAGAGAAAGCCCACGGAGGAGAACTGGAACGAGAAGACTGTTGAGGATTTTGACTTGGATTTGATTTGTGCTACTCTCTGTAGGCCGGGCACAGTAGTAGACTTTCAAGACTGGAACTAATGAGTATCGTCACTTTCCGGCGATCGCGTATGAACAGGTATGCCCGTGCATGGAATGGTTTATTTGTGCTAATATTCTGCCTTCTTCGCATGCACATGAGGTCACAGTTGAGAGAGCACAGTTGTTGTGGGGAATTTTGAATGAGGAGTACTATGTGGACTTGGTGAGTTCATCTACCAAGGAATTCTGTAGTTTTTGAGGGGAGCTAAGCACATGAACATCCCTTATGCATCCACGGTTACTAAGCTTTGCCGAGCGGTGGGAGTGTAGTGGCCGTCTCATGAACAGTTGCAGTTTCCGGTCGCTCCTATTGATTCCGGGACTCTGAATGCGATGCAGGAGTGGACCGGTGGTGAGCCCGAGGAGCATGGGCTGGGTTATCATCTTCCAGGAGGGCGTCCAGCACGAGGTGCTACCATGGCGAGGCCAAGGCGTGATGAGGCTGGTTCTTCGAGAGCTTAGGAAGGTGCTGGGATGGCTGATGCCCAGTATAGGAGGCTTTCACGGAGGATGGACGCTATGTATGAGACGTAGAGCAGGTTTGCTCAAGAGCTCACCCTTGCGTTAGGGACTGCTTTTTAAGGCCTTGAGCTGACATCCAATGGCCAGTTTTGGTGAGGACTCTGCATATCCGCCTCCTGATACACCACCCACTGAGGGTGATGATGATGATGACTCCGAGTAGGTATACCCTGTGTTCCTTTCTACTACCTTCACTGGGGACAGTGAAGATTTTAAATTTGGGGGTGGTAGTTAAGGAATATTTTGTGTGTGTGTCATATAGTTGCATATTCATGATAGTTTAGTTCATATAATTGCATATTTTTGTCATATATTTTTTTTTATTATTTTATTTTATAGCTTTATTTATCATGTCATGTAGTCATGCATATACCATGATCCCTTTTGCGATGATTTACCGACTGATTTGTGATGTTGATGCGAGTGTAGTGATAGCATTAAAGTGATGTTCAGTCGTGTAGGTTGATATGCATGCTAGAAACACTTGTATTTTCACTAAGTCTTAGAGAATGCTTAAGGACTAGATTGTTGTTATGATCTGATTATTTTCGAGGTTAATCTATTTATTATGCTTAGAATTTTATAATAGGTTCTTAGTGATAAAGGCATGAAAAAGGAAAAATAAGGAGTAAAAAAATGGAATTTGTTGCTAATTGTGGCTAAGCGTCAAATGGCTAGTAGCCGACTCGTATGTTTATGCGAGTAGTCTAGGGTTGAGCAAGATGGAGCGAAACACACTTGCTCAGAAATTTTGAAAAAAAAAAACAGAAAAAAAAAAGAAAAAGAAAGAAAAAAAAGAGTATGTGTTTATGCATAATTGATCACGAGTGGGCTCTTTGGTATTCGAGTTATTAAGTTCTTAGGGGACTTTGTGCCTAGTGACCTAAGGCTTTTGATGTCTGGGATCCGCTAACCTAACGCTCGCTACATGGATACCATTGTATAAGTCTTTTGTGGACCTCACTCATTGCACGGTCAATTAAGCATTATTGTTAGGAATAAAAAGCATGATTCCATGATAAGCTCCAGAATTCTTGTAGTGTCATAAGTCACTTTGTGCCTAGAATTTTTATTCTTTGTATAATCATGTGATTGCCTTGATGATAGTTGAGTCATAATAATTGATTTAGTTCCGGAGCATATCTGTTAAGCATCTGCATATACCACGTTTTTGGCTGTATGTTAGTTGGCATGATTTGATTGATCTTTAGTCGCCTAATTGCATTTGTTGAGATGTTGTAAGTTGGTTGGTTTGGTCGAAGTAAGGGGGATCGCTGCATTTCATATAGATTGCATTCATGCATGTTTTTATTTATTTTTGAGTCTGTGACGCTTGAGGACAAGCATCGATTTAAGTTTGGGGGTGTGATAAGTGGCATTTTATACCACTTAGAACATCTTAAAATAGCTTAAATTGGTGTCTTGAAATCAAGTATTTTGTGTATTTGATACGTTTTTCTAGTGTTTGTGCGTTTCAGGGTAATATTTGCATTTCGGGGGAGTAATCATCAATAATAAGTCTTGGCATGTGTCTAGCATTGCGACAGGGAAGAGAGGAGCAGATTACAGCGAAGAAACGGAGCAAAAATCAGACATTTTCCAGTAGGGGTCTGAGCGCCCGCTCAGCTATGCTGAGCGGCCGCGCAGGGTCGAGAAATCAGATTATTTATTTTATACTTCTATTTATGTTTGGCTTCCAACTTCTGTGTAATCTGAGTTTTATGGGAATTTTATATAAGTAGATTTCAGAGACGTTTCACGTGTGTTGAATCGTTGTATTAATCGAGGAGCGAAGGAGATAAGGAAGAAGACCGTTTTAGCACACCGCAACAAAGAGGAAGCATATTTTCTTGTGGTTTTTTATTTCGTTGTAACGTTGGATGCTAGTTTTCTTTGCT
Organism: Apium graveolens; assembly: GCF_009905375.1. NCBI lineage: Eukaryota > Viridiplantae > Streptophyta > Magnoliopsida > Apiales > Apiaceae > Apium > Apium graveolens. Next base: position 73,248,763 of record NC_133653.1, on the reverse strand, counting down.
TTGAACCTATTTACTCTTGTGACGTACTCTGGTTTAATATAATTAGTTTAGTTATTATTCTTTTGTGTTTAATTTATCATGTTTTCATATGAACCCATGATGACGATAATTGCTATCAAGGGCTAATCGTGATCATGGGGTCGTAACAGATTTACTATGGAATTCTTTAGTTAGTTGTTTAATACCTTAGTGTGTGATGATTGTATGATATCTAGTATTGGTTGTGCGTATTCGTCTTATGTGCGTCGCGAACATATAAGATAGGGTGTTAATCTCTTGTGAAGCGACGGTGGATCTCGAGATTTAGCACTTGCCATGCTAGCATAGGTTCATGTATGATGTTGCATGATTAGTGGGTAACTCTAACCGTTTTATTCGCCCTGTGTAATCAAAAGGAATAACTTGTGCTTAAATCATGATGTTGTCAATTTCTGTAGACATATAGGAACTCAACATAATTGATGCCTATTCAACTTTTATCTTAATTGTGGATGTTTGGTAGAATGGTATTAGTACAATGAAAGTTGGCTTTTATCAGTTGCGTGTTATTCGATTAATATCATCGTTGTTGCATGTAAGAGTAATAACAATGACTATTAAAGGAAGTAGTAATGAAGTTGTGATCTCATGAGTGTTTTAATATTGTTAATTCGAAGTGTTAATTAAGTGGTTAATTTTAGTAGTTAATTGTAGTTAATAATTAGTTAACAAATCTAAGGGTTATTGTCTTAACATTGAGAAGTAATCATACATTGGTGAGAGAGTTTAATTGAACATAATTAGTCTGAGTCTCTGTGGGAACGAATCTGATTTATATCTTATACTACTTGCGAACGCGTATACTTGCGTGTATTATTAGCGCGTGTTTTAGCCCTAACACTAGGGCTAAAATGGCTTGCGTGTATTATTAACGCGTATACTTGCAAGTAGTATATCTTATACTACTTGCGCGCGTATACTTCCTCTTCATTGCGGTGTGCTAAAATGGCCTTCTTCCTTATCTCCTCGCTCCTTGATTAATAGTACGATTCTACACTATGTGAACGTCTCTGAAAACTACTTATATAGGAGTCCCATTAAACCCAGCTAACTCAGAAGTTGGAAGCTTAACAGAATCAGGAGTATAAAATAATTATTTTAAATTTCCGTCCCTGAGCGGCCGCTCAGCATTCCTGAGCGGGCGCTCAGCTTCCTGAGCGGGCGCTCAGCTTCCTGAGCGGGCGCTCAGCAGAGCTGAGCGGGCGCTCAGACTCCTTCTGGAAAATGCTCTGTTTTTGCTCCCGTTTCTTGCTGCATTCTGCTCCCATCTTCCACTTGCAATGCCAAACATATGCCTAGGCTTATTCTTGATAAAATCTCTCCAGAAATGCAAATAATACCCGGAAATGCACAAACACTAGAAAGATGCATCAAATACACAAAATACTTGATTTCAAGACATTAATTTAAGCTATTATAAGACGTTCTAAGTGGTATAAAATGCCACTTATCACACCCCCAAACTTAAATTGATGCTTGCCCTCAAGCGTCGCAGACTCAAAAACAAAACAAAAACATGCATAAAGGCAATCTATATGAAATGCAGTGATCCCTTTACTACGACCAAACCAACTAACTTACGACATCTCAACAAATGCAATTAGGCGGATAAAGATCAATCAAATCATGCAAACTAACATACAGCCGGAAACGTGGTGTGTGCGGATGCTTAACATATATGCTTCGAAACTAGATCAATTATCATAACTCGACTATCCTCAAGGTAATCACATGATTATACGAAAAATAAAATTCTAGGCACGAAATGACTTATAACACTTCAAGATTACTGGAGATTATTACGGAATCATGTTTGTTATTTAACACAACACACAAATACTTATTTGACCGTGCAATGAGTGAGGTCCACAAAAGAATTATGCAATGACATCCATGTAGCGAGCGTTAGGTTAGCGGATCCCAGACTGTAAAAGCCTTAGGTCACTAGGTACAAAGTCCCAAAAGAACTTAATAACTCGAATACCGAAGAGCCCACTTGTGATCAATTATGCATTAAATCTCTATTTTTTCTTTTCTTTTTTTTTTATATTTTTTCCTTTTTTTCATATAATTTTTTTCAATATTTCTGAGCAAGTGCGTTTCGCTCCGTCTTGCTCAACCCTAGACTACTCGCATAAAAATACGAGCCGACTACTAGCCATTTGACGCCTAGCCACAATTAGCAATGAATTCCATTTTTTACTCCAATTTTTCTTTTCATGTCTTTTACCACTAAGAACCTATTATAAATTCTATGCATAATCAATAGATTAACCTTGAAAACCATCAAACCATAACAACAATCTAGTACTTAAGCATTCTCTAAGACTTAGTGAAATTACAAGTGTTTCTAGCATGCAACTCAACCTACGAGACTCAACATGACTTTAACGCTATCACTACACTCGCATCAACATCACAAATCAATTGGTATAGCAACGCAAAAGGGATCATGGTATATGCATGAGCTACATGACATGATAAATAAAGCTATAAAATAAAATAATAAAAAAAACTATATGACAAAAATATGCAATTATATGAACTAAACTATCATGAATATGCAACTATATGACACACACACAAAATATTCCTTAACTACCACCCCCAAACTTAAAATCTTCATTGTCCCAGTGAAGGTAGTAGAAAGGAACGCAGGGTATACCTACTCGGAGAGATTATCATCATCATCACCCTCAGAGGGTGGAGTATCAAGAGGCGGATATGAAGAGTCCTCACCAAAAACTGGCCACTGGATGTTAGTTCCAAGGCCTCTAAAAGCAGTCCCAAGCGCAAGGGTGAGCTCCGGAGCAAACCTGCTCTACGTCTCGTACATAGCATCCATCCTCCTCGACAGCCTCCTATACTGGGCATCAGCCATCCCAGCACCCTCCTGAGCTCTAGAAGAGCCTGCCTCGTCACGCCCTGGTCTCGCCATGGTAGCACCGCGTGCTGGACGCCCTCCTGGAAGACGATAACCCAGCCCATGCTCCTTAGGCTCTCCACCAGTCCACTCCTGCATCGTATTCAGAGTCCTGGAATCAATAGGAGCGGCCGGCAGCTGTAGCTGCTCGTGAGACGGCCACTGAACTCCCACTACTTGGCAAAGATTTGTAATCGTGGATGCATAAGGGATGTTCATGTGCTTAGCTCCCCTCAAAAACTTCAAAATTCCTTGGTAGATGAACTCACCAAGGTCCACATAGTACTCCTCATTCAAAATACTCCATAACAACTGTGCTCGCTCAACTGTAACTTCATGTGCATGTGAAGTACGCATAATATTAGCGCAAATAAAGGCATTCCATGCACGGGCATACCTATTCATTGCAATCTCCGGAAAATGGCGATACTCGTTAGTCCCAGTCTTGAAAGTCCAAACTGTGCCCGGCCTACAGAGAGTAGCACAAATCAAATCCAAGTCAAAGTCTTCAGCAGTCTTCTCGTTCCAATTCTCCTCCGTGAGCTTCCTCTGTCGCTGCCCAATCACACAGCGAATCGCCTCAGGGTGATAATCCACCGTCATCCCCCGCACAATAGAAAACCCATTCTTTTTAGCCTTCGCATTCGCATAGAACTCGCGAACAACGCTCATCGGAACTGCCTCTTGTGACTCACAAAAAGCAATCCAACCCTTCTCAGCAATCATTGGCAACAACTCACCATCCCTCCCCAATGGTAAGAATCCCCTATCCTTCAAAATCGGCTTACCCAGAAGCCTAGTATACTCATCCTCAGCAGCCCTATCAAACAACGAGGCCTCGCAGCAGTACCCCTCGAAGAATCAGCAGTAGGAACAGTGTTGCTGCTATCAATAGACCTGGATCTCTTGGGTGCCATCGAAACTGAGAAAAAGTGTTTAAGATTTGTGTTTTTGAATATGGAAGAGAGTTTAAGGTTTGAAAGTGTATGGGGAGTATATGGAATAGTTGTATGTATATATAGGGTAGAGATTAGGGTTTAAATTTGATTAGGAGTGGGTTTTGAGGGTTAAAAACATGGATAATGGAAGATAATTTGTGGGTAGTGGGGTTGTGTTTTGATTTTTGATTTTTCTGATTTTTTTTAGATTTTTATAAGGCTTAAAAAAAATTCTTCCAGTCGGGCCCTGAGCGGTCGCTCAGCAAAGCTGAGCGGGCGCTCAAGGGTCTTCAGGAAAAATAATTTTATATCCCTATTTTTCTGATTTTTTTTTTGTTTTAGATAGGTTACTAATTTCTAAGGGTTCCTGTAACAACAAATCATGGGTTGCCTCCCAAGAAGCGCTTCTTTTTCGTCATTAGCTTGACGTAGCGTACCTTAATCAAGTTGACAATAAAATGGCACTAACCATTTCCCGGTTTGTCGTGTCCCCATAGTAATGCTTCAAACGCTGACCATTAACCTTGAATGCTTGGTCCGGATCATTCTCAAAAATCTCCACCGCTCCATGTGGAAACACAGTTTTGACGATAAAAGGTCCAGACCACCATGATTTCAACTTTCCAGGAAAAAGTCGAAGACGAGAGTTGAATAAAAGAACTTGTTGCCCCGGCACAAATGACTTAGGATATAGCTTCCTGTCGTGCCACCTTTCACTTTTTCCTTGTACATTTTGTTGTTCTCGTACGCTTGAAGTCGAAATTCATCAAGTTCATTTAGCTGAAGCATTCGCTTCTTTCCAGTTGCATCTAGATCCAGGTTCAACTTCTTCAATGCCCAATAGGCCTTATGCTCAAGCTCCGCAGGTAAATGACATCCCTTACCATACACAAGTTGAAACAGGGACATCTCAAGTGGAGTCTTGTATATTGTTCTGTAAGCCCAAATAGCTTCATCGAGCTTTAAAGACCAATCCTTCCTTAACGGACAAACAACCTTCTCTAAAATGCGCTTGATCTCTCTATTAGACACTTCCGCTTGACCATTCGTTTACGGATGATAGGCAGTAATAACACGATGATTCACATTGTAGCGCTGCATCATAGAAGTGAACTTACGGTTGCAGAAATGTGACCCTTCATCACTTATGATTACTCGTGGCGTTCCAAACCTTGTGAAAATCTGCTTATGAAGAAAATTCAACAATACATTTGCATCATTCGTCGGCAGAGCTTTGACTTCTACCCATTTTTAGACATAATCGACTGCTAGCAAGATGTACTGATTATTGCAGGACGAGACAAATGGCCCCATGAAATTGATTCCCCAAACATCAAAGACCTCGACTTTAAGCATCATATTTAACGGCTTCTCATCCTTCCTCGTAAGATTTCCCACTCTTTGACAACGATCACACCTTAAAACGAACTGATGAGCATCCTTAAACAAAGTAGGCCAGAAAAAACCTGCTTGCAGAATACGAGCTGTCGTCTTATGACCACCATAATGTCCACCATAAACTGTGGAGTGGTAGTCTCGTAATATCCCCTCTGTCTCACAGAATGGGATACATCTCCTGATGATCTGGTCAGCTCCCTGTCTAAACAAATACGGTTCATCCCACATATACCACTTCACCTCATGTAGAAACTTCTTCTTTTGAGCTGTATTCATATTATGAGGCATTATATTGCTGACAAGATAATTCACAATATCTGCGAACCATGGCTCTTCCTCCTAAACTGCGAACAACTGCTCATCCGGAAAAGATTCGTTGATCAATATCTTATCATGTGAAGTAGACTTGGGATTCTCCAGTCTAGAGAGATGGTCAGCTACTTGATTCTCAGTACCTTTTTGATCCTTGATCTCTAACTCAAATTCCTGTAGCAAGAGCACCCAATGAATGAGTCTAGGCTTCGAATCCTTCTTGGAAACCAAATAGCGGATGGCCGCATGATCAGTGAACACTGTCACCTTTGTCCCAAGCAAATAAGATTGAAATTTTTTGAAACCAAAGACTATAGCCAAGAGCTCCTTCTCAGTAGTGGTGTAGTTCATTTGAGCTCCATTTAAAGTCTTACTAGCATAGTAGACCACATGCAAGAGATTATTCTTGCGCTGCCCAAGAACTGCACCCACTGCATAATCACTCGCATCATACATCATCTCAAAAGGCTATGTCCAACCAGGTGCCGTTATAACAGGTACAGTTATCAAACTCTTCTTGAGAGTCTCGAAAGCCGTCAAGCATTCATCATCAAATTTGAAAGGCACATCCTTCTCGAGCAAGCTGCACAACGGCTTAGATATCTTCGAAAAGTCCTTGATGAAACGTCGATAAAAACCCGCATGACCAAGAAAACTACGGATTCCTTTCACAGAAATAGGTGGTGGAAGAATTTCAATGACTCCCACCTTGGCTTTGTCCACCTCAAGACCCTTGCTAGAGACCTTATGCCCAAGAATAATGCCTTCACGCACCATAAAGTGACATTTTTCCCAATTGAGCACCAAATTAGTTTCCACACACCTTTTAAGCACCGCACGAAGATTATTTAAACATTCATCATACGAATGTCCCAAGACGGAGAAGTCGTCCATAAACAACTCGACATTATTTCCAATCATATCAGAGAATATAGCCATCATACATCTCTGAAAAGTGGTCGGTGCGCCACATAAGCCAAACAAAACTCTGTGAAAAGCAAACATGCCAAATGGACAAGTGAAGGTAGTCTTTTCTTGATCCTATGGTGCAATACATATCTGATTATACCCCAAATAACCATCCAGAAGACAATAATACTCATGACCGGCCAACCTGTCAAGCATTTGATCAATAAATAGAAGAGGGAAGTGATCCTTCCTTGTGGCCTTGTTCAACTTTCTGTAGTTCATGCATACCTTCTATCCTGTGATTGTTCGAGTAGGGATGAGCTCTTTCTTCTCATTTGCTACCATAGTGATACCTCCTTTCTTAGGTATACATTGCACGGGGCTCACCCAAGAACTGTCAGAAATAGGATAGATGATTCCTGCATCCAGCCACTTCAGAATTTCTTTTTCACCACTTCTTTCATGATAGGATTAAGTCTTCGATGTTGCTCAACAGTCGGCTTACTACCTTCCTCTAGCAGAATTTTATGCATGCAGTATGAAGGGCTGATCCCTTTGATGTCTGCTATAGTCTATCCGATAGCCGATTTAAATTCTCTCAAGATCCTCAGGAGCTTGTCCTCCTCACTTCCTGAAAGGTCAGATGCAATAATAACAGGTAAAGTAGATACATCACCTAAAAAAGCATACATCAAGTGTTCAGGCAATGGTTTAAGCTCCAAGATAGGTGCTTCCTCAATAGATGGTTTGAGCTTTCCTTCAGCATTTTTGAAGTCAGAAGTACCGAGAGATTCAAATGGCATGTCTAGCTTTCGCCTTCAAGGAGAAGCATTTAGATATTGTAGTTGCTCATTGCCATCCTCATCATCACTGTCAAAATCCCCCACTAAGGCTTTCTTTAATGCATCAGACATTAGCATATGATCAAATTCTGAAGTAATCGCAGAATTAATCAAATCCACTTTTAAGCACTCCTCATCTTCTGTAGGGAATTTCATCGCTTTGAATACATTGAATGTCACATCCTGATCCTGCACTCGCATAGTAAGTTGACATTTCTGCACATCTATCAAGGTATGGCCTGTAGCCAAGAAAGGTCTCCCCAAGATTATGGGAATCTTCTTATCTTCCTCGAAATCCAAAATAACAAAGTCTGCAGGAAAGAAGAGCTTATCCACCTTTACTAGCACATCCTCTATTATGCCTCGTGGGAATGTAATAGAATGATCAGCCAATTGTAGAGACATGTAGGTGGGCTTTGGACCAGGCAAATTCAACTTTTTGAAGATCGACAACGGCATCAGATTGATGCTTGCTTCCAAATCACACAGGCACTTGTCAAAAGAAAACTTACCGATGGTGCAAGGAATAGTGAAGCTACCTGGATCTTTAAGCTTTGGAGGTAACTTTTGTTGCGGCACAGCACTGCATTTTTCCGTTAGAGCAACGGTTTCAAGGTCATCCAGTTTCACCTTCCTTAAAAGAATAATCTTCATAAATTTCGCATAACTAGGCATTTGCTCCAGAGCCTCAGCGAAAGGTATATTGATGTGAAGTTTCTTGAACACCTCCAAAAATTTACCAAACTGCTTATCCAGGTTTTGTTGTTGCAATCTCTTAGGGAAAGGTGGTGGAGGATAGAGCTATTTCTCCCCTGTATCACCCTCAGGCAGAGTGTGTTCAACAGTAGTCTTCCTTGGTTCCGCCGCTTTCTCCCTTTGCTTAACTTCTTCATCACCAACTTCAGCTTCTCCGTCTTTTGCTTTTACAGCATCAACAACTTTTCCAGACCTTAAGGTAATAGCCTTGACTTGCTCTTTAGCTTCCTTCCTGCCTGGCACTTCAGTATCACTGGAAAGTGTGCCAAGTTGACGATTGAGCACTGCATTGGCTATTTGACCGATTTGATTTTCCAAGGTCTTGATAGAAACCCCCTGACTTTTGCACAACAGCTTAAGTTCCTCAAAATCAGCACTAGAGGGTGGAGCTGCACCTCCTTGTTGAGGATATGATTGCCTTTGAGCATACTGCTGTGGTTGCTGGAATCCTGGTGGATTAAACTGTTTACTTACGCCTTGCTGATATGGTTGCTGAATAGCATTCTGATTATTACTCCAGCTAAAATTTGGATGATTTCTGTTGTTAGGATGATAAGTAGCTGGCACAGGCTGCTGCGGTCGCTGATAATTGTTCACATACTGAACAGATTCATTAACAAGAGAACACTGATCAGTGGCATGAGAACCTGCACAAAGCTCACAGACCATAGCTATCTGATTGACTCCATAGGTGGCTAAAGAATCGACCTTCATAGACAGCGCTTGGAGCTGCGCTGCAATAACTATAGCTGCATCAACTTCCAAAATACCTGTTACCTTCCCAGGCATCATCCTTTGAGTTGGGTTTTGATGCTCATTTGCATCCATCGTATCAATCAAATTATAAGCCTCGGTATAGCTTTTGGCCCACAAGGCGCCTCTAGCTGCTGCAGCGAGCATGGGCCGAGATTGAGCCCCCAAACCATTATAGAAACCAGTGATCACCATCCAATCAGGCATACCATGATGTGGGCACTTTCTCAACATCTCCTTATAGCGCTCTCAAGCTTCGCACATGGATTCTGTAGGTTGTTGCGCAAACTGAGTAAGAGAACTCCTCATAGCCGCAGTCTTCACCATTGGATAAAACTTCACCAGAAACTTTTGCGCAAGATCTTTCCAAGTAGTAATGGACCCAGCTGGTTCAGAATGTAACCAGTCCTTAGCTTTATCCCTCAGTGAGAATGAGAAAAGCCTCAGCTTGATAGCCTCATCAGTCACACCATTATAATTGAAAGTACTACAGATCTCGACAAAATTCCTTATGTTCATATTGGGGTCTTCAGTCGCAGCACCTCCGAAAGAAACGGAATTCTTCACCATCTGAATAGTACACGGCTTGATTTCAAAGTTATTGGCCTCAATAGCCGGGTGCATGATGCTAGACTGAATGTCATCAATTTTAGGCCGAGAAAAGTCCATAAGAGTTGGATCTGCCGGAACTATACGATCACCCATGATTACTGGCTCTTTCTGCTAACTTCCTGAATCCGAATCTTCAAAACCTATCTTCTCCGGAATATCAAGAACTTTGTATGTCTCCTCAGCCGTATCTAAAGTCCTCTTACGAGTACGAGAACGTGTTTGCATAAACACTCGCTAAAGTACCTGAAACACAATCGAAAACAATAAGTAACACGTCTTAATCAATGAGTCCTAATGACCACTGATGGTAAGTACATAAACTAAACAAATACGCCGAGTCCCCGGCAGCGGCGCCAAAAACTTGTTAGGGCGGAAACACGCGCTAATAATACACGCAAGTATACGCGTTCGCAAGTAATATAGAATACTTTCTAGTTCGTTCCCACAGAGACTCAGACTAATTATGTTCAATTAACACTCACTCACCAATGTATAATGACTTATCAATGTCAAGACAATAACACTTAGATTTGATTAACTAATTATTAATCACAATTAACTACGAGAATTAAGCACTTAATTGACACTTGAATTAACAATATTAAAACACACATGAGATCACAACTTCATTACTACTTCCTTCAATAGTCATTGTTATTACCCTTAGCATGCAACAGTGATGATATTAATCGAACAACACGAAACTGATAAAAGCCAACTTTCATTGTACTAATACCATTCTACCAAGCATCTACAATTAAGACAGAAGATAAATAGGTATCAATTATGTTGAGACCCTATATGTCTACAGAATTTGACAACATAACGATTTAAGCACAAGTTATTCCTTTTGATTACACAGGGAAAGTAAAACGGTTAGAGTTACCCACTAATCATGCATACACATACATGAACCTATGCTAGCAAGGTAAGTTCTAAACCTCAAGATCCACCGTCGCTTCACAAGAGATTAACACCCTATCTTATATGTTTGCGACGCACATAAGACGAATAAGCACAACCAATACTAGATATCATACAATCATAACACACTAAGGTATTAAACAACTAACTAAAGAATTCTATAGTAAATCCGTTACGACCCCATGATCACGATTAGCCCATGATAGAACTCATCGTCATCATGGGTTCATATGAAAACATGATAATAACACACGAGAATAATTAAAACTACTTATATTAAACTAGAGTACGTCACAAGAGTAAATAGGTTCAAAGTAAAGAAAACTAGCATCCAACGTTACAACGAAATAAAGAATCACAAGAAAATATGCTTCCTCTTCGTTGCGGTGTGCTAAAACAGTCTTCTTCCTTATCTCCTCGCTCCTTGATTAATACTACGATTCCACACTATGTGAAACGTCTCTGAAAACTACTTATATAGGAGTCCCATAAAACCCAGCTAACTCAGAAGTTGGAAGCTTAACAGAATCATGAGTCTAAAATAATTATTTTAAATTTCCGTCCCTGAACGGCCGCTCAGCATTCCTGAGCGGGCGCTCAGCTTCCTGAGCGGTCGCTCAACAGAGCTGAGCGGGCGCTCAGACCCCTTTTAGAAAATGCTCTGTTTTTGCTCCCGTTTCTTGCTGCATTCTGCTCCCATCTTCCACTTACAATGCCAAACACATGCCAAGGCTTATTCTTGATGAAATCTCTTCAGAAATATAAATAATACCCTGAAATGCACAAACACTAGAAAAACACATCAAATACACAAAATACTTGATTTCAAGATATCAATTTAAGCTATTATAAGACGTTTTAAGTGGTATAAAATGCCACTTATCAGTTACGTCAGATAGGAACTGAAGATTCCAAAGTAGCCCAATACCTCGGCAGTTCCAGCTTAGGATACTCATAATGATAGGCGGGTTTGTATAGCAAGGCCCGCAAGCTGCAAGTTTTTTTACCCGATTCGGTATTTTGTATAAGCTCCATCTGATCCGTTCCGTCCGTGTTTGTTATAGGTGTGGGCTCCTCACTTAAGGGCTCATTTATACGATGCCTTTTAGGGTCCGTTATGACAATAGTCTCTGATAAAATTTGCTTCCTCAATTCTCGCTGTATCGTATCCTTTTTGCATGCATTGCGCCTGATTATTTTTTTCCCGCCCATTTTTGAAGCTATTCCCTTTATCTCCAATATCTGTATCCCTGATTTCACGCTCTTTTTTGTTATTCTGCCCTCCTGATTTCACGAGATTATGCTCATCATCTCCTTCTTTTCCGCGATCTCCATTACTGCGACCTTCTTTCATCGTCGTTGACGAATGCACCGGCATACTTCCTCCATGTCGTAGCCACCTTGCGCATATAGTGTTTGTTTTACGTCGATGATCTGCACGCATCCATACCCCATACGGTTTTTCAATCTGCTCTTCTGGAGTATCAAACAGCCTCTCACAAAACTTTTCCCCATGTTCGATTAGGCCACATATGAAGCAAAATGTGGGTATGCCTTCGTATTTGAAATTTGCCCAGCACCATACATCTTCATTCTTTCTTAACTTCATCCAGCATTTTAAAGGAAGATTTAATGGAATTTGCACTCTAATTCGTAAGTACTCCCTCCATACGCCAACAAAGTTGTTCGTGTCCGACTCGACAAAAGTACCAATGTAGTTTCCAATATCTCTTGCAACTCTTTCAGACATGAACCCCGTAGCCATCCCATGGATTTGAATCCATAGAATAATTTTATTTAAATCTATGGTTCGTGGGTTATCCCCCTCCCTCAGCCTCTCCAATATCAGATGAAACCTCCCAAAAGTCCACGGACTACCCTCCAGAACTCTTTTGATATCCAGTTCATGATAGAACTAAAATATATAAAGATTATCTCATATCTCCTTAACATACATACCTCTTCCTGGCTTCCATAATGATGTCATCTTGTGTTACATAGCCTGAAAGTCTATAGGTGATTCCGTTAGAACATACATACCTCTTCCTGGCAGCGTAAGAATAATCTCTTTCATGTGGTCTACTATGCTAGCAAGACCTTAAATGGGGCCCAAATGAACTACACTACTACTGAGAAGGAGCTTTTCGCTATAGTCTTTGGTTTCGAGAAATTTCGATCTTATCTGCTTGGGACAAAAGTGACAGTATTCACTGATCATGCGGCCATCCGCTATTTGGTTTCCAAGAAGGATTCGAAGCCGAGACTCATTCGTTGGGTGCTCTTACTACAGGAATTTGAGTTAGAGATCAAGGATCGAAAAGGTACTGAGAATCAAGTAGCTGACCATCTCTCTAGATTGGAGAATCCCGAGTCTACTTCACAGGATAAGACATTGATCAACGAATCTTTTCCAGATGAGCAGTTGTTCGTAGTTCAGGAGGAAGAGCCATGGTTTGCAGATATTGTAAATTATCTTGTCAGCAATATTTTGCCTCCTAATTTGACCTCAACTCAAAAGAAGAAGTTTCTGCATGAGGTGAAGTGGTATATGTGGGATGAACCATATTTGTTTAGACAGGGAGCTGATCAGATCATCAGGAGATGTATCCCATTCTGTGAGACGGAGGGGATATTACGAGACTGCCACTCCACAGTTTATGGTGGACACTATGGTGGTGAGAAGACAGCAGCTCGTATTCTGCAAGCAGGTTTTTTCTGGCCTACTTTGTTTAAGGATGCTCATCAGTTTATTTTAAGGTGTGATCATTGCCAACGAGTGGGAAATTTGACGAGAAAGGATGAGATGTAGTTAAATATGATGCTTGAAGTCGAGGTCTTTGATGTTTGGGGAATCGATTTCATGGGGCCTTTTGTCTCGTCCTGCAACAATCAGTACATCTTGCTGGCAGTCGATTATGTCTCAAAATGGGTAGAAGTCAAAGCTCTACCGACAAATGATGCAAAGGCAGTGTTGAATTTTCTTCATAAGCATATTTTCACAAGGTTTGGAACACCTCGGGTAATCATAAGTGATGAAGGGTCGCATTTCTGCAACCATAAGTTCACTTCTATGATGCAGTGTTATAATGTGAATCATCGAGTTGCTACTGCCTATCATCCGCAAACAAATGGTCAAGCGGAAGTGTCTAACAGAGAGATCAAGCACATTCTAGAGAAGGTTGTTTGTCCGTCAAGGAAGGATTGGTCTTTAAAGCTCGATGAAGCTGTTTGGGCTTACAGAACAGCATACAAAACTCCACTTGGTATGTCCCCGTTTCAACTAGTATATGGTAAGGGATGTCATTTACCAGCGGAGCTTGAGCATAAGGCCTATTGGGCGTTGAAAAAGTTGAACCTGGATCTAGATGCAGCTGGAAAGAAGCGAATGCTTCAGCTTAATGAACTTGATGAATTTCGACTCCAAGCGTACGAGAACAACAAAATGTACAAGGAAAAGGTGAAGAGGTGGCACGATAGGAATCTACATCCTAAGTTATTCGTGTCGGGGCAACAAGTTCTCTTATTCAACTCTCATCTCCGACTTTTTCCTGGGAAGTTGAAATCAAGGTAGTCTAGACCTTTTATTGTCAAAACTGTGTTTCCACACGGAGCGGTGGAGATTTTTGAGAATGATCCGGACCAAGTATTCAAGATTAATGGTCAATGTTTGAAGCACTATTATGGGGACATGGCAAACCGAGAAGTGGTTAGTGTCATTTTATTGTCAACTTGAGGAAGGTACGCAACATCAAGCTAATGACGAAAAAGAAGCGCTTCATGGGAGGCAACCTATGATTTGTTGTTACAGGAACCCTTAGAAGTTAATAACCTATCCAAAACCACAAAAAAATCAGAAAAACCGGGCTGAAAAAAAAAAATCCAGTGACCCCCTGAGCGCCCGCTCAGGTTTGCTGAACGACCGCTCAGGGGTCGCCTGAAAGAAATTTTTTAAGTTCAATAAAAATTCAAAAAAAAATCAGAAAAATAAAACACAAATTACAGCCCATAAACCCAGGAACTATTCCCCATTATCCCATGATTTTTACCCTTAAACACACTCCTAATCAAATTCTACCCTAATCCATACCCTATATATACATACACCTATCCCATATATCTCCCACACAACTTCTACACTTCAACTCTCTCCCAAACACAAAAACACAATTCTCAAGCACTTTTATTCAGATTCAATGGCACCCAAGAGAGCAAGGACTATCGATAGCAGCAGCACTATGCCTACGGCTGATTCTTCAAGGGGTACTGCTGTGAGGCCTCGGTTGAATGATAGGGCTGCGGAGGAGGAGTACACTAGGCTTTTGGGGAAGCCGATTCTGAAGGAGAGGGGATTTTTACCATCGGGGAGGGATGGTGAGTTGTTACCTATGATTGCTGAGAAGGGGTGGATAGCTTTTTGTGAGTCGCCTGAAGCAGTGCCGATGAGCGTGGTTCGCGAGTTCTATGCGAACGCGAAGGCCGAGAAGAATGGGTTTTCTGTGGTCCGGGGGATGACGGTTGATTATCACCCAGCGGCGATTCGCCGTGTGATTGGGCAGAGAGAGAGAAAGCCCACGGAGGAGAACTGGAACGAGAAGACTGTTGAGGATTTTGACTTGGATTTGATTTGTGCTACTCTCTGTAGGCCGGGCACAGTATGGACTTTCAAGACTGGAACTAATGAGTATCGTCACTTTCCGGCGATCGCGATGAACAGGTATGCCCGTGCATGGAATGCGTTTATTTGTGCTAATATTCTGCCTTCTTCGCATGCACATGAGGTCACAGTTGAGAGAGCACAGTTGTTGTGGGGAATTTTGAATGAGGAGTACTATGTGGACTTGGTGAGTTCATCTACCAAGGAATTCTGTAGTTTTTGAGGGGAGCTAAGCACATGAACATCCCTTATGCATCCACGGTTACTAAGCTTTGCCGAGCGGTGGGAGTGTAGTGGCCGTCTCATGAACAGTTGCAGTTTTCGGTCGCTCCTATTGATTCCGGGACTCTGAATGCGATGCAGGAGTGGACCGGTGGTGAGCCCGAGGAGCATGGGCTGGGTTATCATCTTCCAGGAGGGCGTCCAGCACGAGGTGCTACCATGGCGAGGCCAAGGCGTGATGAGGCTGGTTCTTCGAGAGCTTAGGAAGGTGCTGGGATGGCTGATGCCCAGTATAGGAGGCTTTCACGGAGGATGGACGCTATGTATGAGACGTAGAGCAGGTTTGCTCAAGAGCTCACCCTTGCGTTAGGGACTGCTTTTTAAGGCCTTGAGCTGACATCCAATGGCCAGTTTTTGGTGAGGACTCTGCATATCCGCCTCCTGATACACCACCCACTGAGGGTGATGATGATGATGACTCCGAGTAGGTATACCCTGTGTTCCTTTCTACTACCTTCACTGGGGACAGTGAAGATTTTAAATTTGGGGGTGGTAGTTAAGGAATATTTTGTGTGTGTGTCATATAGTTGCATATTCATGATAGTTTAGTTCATATAATTGCATATTTTTGTCATATATTTTTTTTTATTATTTTATTTTATAGCTTTATTTATCATGTCATGTAGTTCATGCATATACCATGATCCCTTTTGCGATGATTTACCGACTGATTTGTGATGTTGATGCGAGTGTAGTGATAGCATTAAAGTGATGTTCAGTCGTGTAGGTTGATATGCATGCTAGAAACACTTGTATTTTCACTAAGTCTTAGAGAATGCTTAAGGACTAGATTGTTGTTATGATCTGATTATTTTCGAGGTTAATCTATTTATTATGCTTAGAATTTTATAATAGGTTCTTAGTGATAAAGGCATGAAAAAGGAAAAATAAGGAGTAAAAAAATGGAATTTGTTGCTAATTGTGGCTAAGCGTCAAATGGCTAGTAGCCGACTCGTATGTTTATGCGAGTAGTCTAGGGTTGAGCAAGATGGAGCGAAACACACTTGCTCAGAAATTTTGAAAAAAAAAAACAGAAAAAAAAAAGAAAAAGAAAGAAAAAAAAGAGTATGTGTTTATGCATAATTGATCACGAGTGGGCTCTTTGGTATTCGAGTTATTAAGTTCTTAGGGGACTTTGTGCCTAGTGACCTAAGGCTTTTGATGTCTGGGATCCGCTAACCTAACGCTCGCTACATGGATACCATTGTATAAGTCTTTTGTGGACCTCACTCATTGCACGGTCAATTAAGCATTATTGTTAGGAATAAAAAGCATGATTCCATGATAAGCTCCAGAATTCTTGTAGTGTCATAAGTCACTTTGTGCCTAGAATTTTTATTCTTTGTATAATCATGTGATTGCCTTGATGATAGTTGAGTCATAATAATTGATTTAGTTCCGGAGCATATCTGTTAAGCATCTGCATATACCACGTTTTTGGCTGTATGTTAGTTGGCATGATTTGATTGATCTTTAGTCGCCTAATTGCATTTGTTGAGATGTTGTAAGTTGGTTGGTTTGGTCGAAGTAAGGGGGATCGCTGCATTTCATATAGATTGCATTCATGCATGTTTTTATTTATTTTTGAGTCTGTGACGCTTGAGGACAAGCATCGATTTAAGTTTGGGGGTGTGATAAGTGGCATTTTATACCACTTAGAACATCTTAAAATAGCTTAAATTGGTGTCTTGAAATCAAGTATTTTGTGTATTTGATACGTTTTTCTAGTGTTTGTGCGTTTCAGGGTAATATTTGCATTTCGGGGGAGTAATCATCAATAATAAGTCTTGGCATGTGTCTAGCATTGCGACAGGGAAGAGAGGAGCAGATTACAGCGAAGAAACGGAGCAAAAATCAGACATTTTCCAGTAGGGGTCTGAGCGCCCGCTCAGCTATGCTGAGCGGCCGCGCAGGGTCGAGAAATCAGATTATTTATTTTAGACTTCTATTTATGTTTGGCTTCCAACTTCTGTGTAATCTGAGTTTTATGGGAATTTTATATAAGTAGATTTCAGAGACGTTTCACGTGTGTTGAATCGTTGTATTAATCGAGGAGCGAAGGAGATAAGGAAGAAGACCGTTTTAGCACACCGCAACAAAGAGGAAGCATATTTTCTTGTGGTTTTTTATTTCGTTGTAACGTTGGATGCTAGTTTTCTTTGCTTTGAACCTATTTACTCTTGTGACGTACTCTGGTTTAATATAATTAGTTTAGTTATTATTCTTTTGTGTTTAATTTATCATGTTTTCATATGAACCCATGATGACGATAATTGCTATCAAGGGCTAATCGTGATCATGGGGTCGTAACAGATTTACTATGGAATTCTTTAGTTAGTTGTTTAATACCTTAGTGTGTGATGATTGTATGATATCTAGTATTGGTTGTGCGTATTCGTCTTATGTGCGTCGCGAACATATAAGATAGGGTGTTAATCTCTTGTGAAGCGACGGTGGATCTCGAGATTTAGCACTTGCCATGCTAGCATAGGTTCATGTATGATGTTGCATGATTAGTGGGTAACTCTAACCGTTTTATTCGCCCTGTGTAATCAAAAGGAATAACTTGTGCTTAAATCATGATGTTGTCAATTTCTGTAGACATATAGGGACTCAACATAATTGATGCCTATTCAACTTTTATCTTAATTGTGGATGTTTGGTAGAATGTTATTAGTACAATGAAAGTTGGCTTTTATCAGTATCGTGTTATTCGATTAATATCATCGTTGTTGCATGTAAGAGTAATAACAATGACTATTAAAGGAAGTAGTAATGAAGTTGTGATCTCATGAGTGTTTTAATATTGTTAATTCGAAGTGTTAATTAAGTGGTTAATTTTAGTAGTTAATTGTAGTTAATAATTAGTTAACAAATCTAAGGGTTATTGTCTTAACATTGAGAAGTAATCATACATTGGTGAGAGAGTTTAATTGAACATAATTAGTCTGAGTCTCTGTGGGAACGAATCTGATTTATATCTTATACTACTTGCGAACGCGTATACTTGCGTGTATTATTAGCGCGTGTTTTAGCCCTAACACTAGGGCTAAAATGGCTTGCGTGTATTATTAACGCGTATACTTGCAAGTAGTATATCTTATACTACTTGCGCGCGTATACTTCCTCTTCATTGCGGTGTGCTAAAATGGCCTTCTTCCTTATCTCCTCGCTCCTTGATTAATAGTACGATTCTACACTATGTGAAACGTCTCTGAAAACTACTTATATAGGAGTCCCATTAAACCCAGCTAACTCAGAAGTTGGAAGCTTAACAGAATCAGGAGTATAAAATAATTATTTTAAATTTCCGTCCCTGAGCGGCCGCTCAGCATTCCTGAGCGGGCGCTCAGCTTCCTGAGCGGGCGCTCAGCAGAGCTGAGCGGGCGCTCAGACTCCTTCTGGAAAATGCTCTGTTTTTGCTCCCGTTTCTTGCTGCATTCTGCTCCCATCTTCCACTTGCAATGCCAAACATATGCCTAGGCTTATTCTTGATAAAATCTCTCCAGAAATGCAAATAATACCCGGAAATGCACAAACACTAGAAAGATGCATCAAATACACAAAATACTTGATTTCAAGACATTAATTTAAGCTATTATAAGACGTTCTAAGTGGTATAAAATGCCACTTATCACACCCCCAAACTTAAATTGATGCTTGCCCTCAAGCGTCGCAGACTCAAAAACAAAACAAAAACATGCATAAAGGCAATCTATATGAAATGCAGTGATCCCTTTACTACGACCAAACCAACTAACTTACGACATCTCAACAAATGCAATTAGGCGGATAAAGATCAATCAAATCATGCAAACTAACATACAGCCGGAAACGTGGTGTGTGCGGATGCTTAACATATATGCTTCGAAACTAGATCAATTATCATAACTCGACTATCCTCAAGGTAATCACATGATTATACGAAAAATAAAATTCTAGGCACGAAATGACTTATAACACTTCAAGATTACTGGAGATTATTACGGAATCATGTTTGTTATTTAACACAACACACAAATACTTATTTGACCGTGCAATGAGTGAGGTCCACAAAAGAATTATGCAATGACATCCATGTAGCGAGCGTTAGGTTAGCGGATCCCAGACTGTAAAAGCCTTAGGTCACTAGGTACAAAGTCCCAAAAGAACTTAATAACTCGAATACCGAAGAGCCCACTTGTGATCAATTATGCATTAAATCTCTATTTTTTTCTTTTCTTTTTTTTTTATATTTTTTCCTTTTTTTCATATAATTTTTTTCAATATTTCTGAGCAAGTGCGTTTCGCTCCGTCTTGCTCAACCCTAGACTACTCGCATAAAAATACGAGCCGACTACTAGCCATTTGACGCCTAGCCACAATTAGCAATGAATTCCATTTTTTACTCCAATTTTTCTTTTCATGTCTTTTACCACTAAGAACCTATTATAAATTCTATGCATAATCAATAGATTAACCTTGAAAACCATCAAACCATAACAACAATCTAGTACTTAAGCATTCTCTAAGACTTAGTGAAATTACAAGTGTTTCTAGCATGCAACTCAACCTACGAGACTCAACATGACTTTAACGCTATCACTACACTCGCATCAACATCACAAATCAATTGGTATAGCAACGCAAAAGGGATCATGGTATATGCATGAGCTACATGACATGATAAATAAAGCTATAAAATAAAATAATAAAAAAAACTATATGACAAAAATATGCAATTATATGAACTAAACTATCATGAATATGCAACTATATGACACACACACAAAATATTCCTTAACTACCACCCCCAAACTTAAAATCTTCATTGTCCCAGTGAAGGTAGTAGAAAGGAACGCAGGGTATACCTACTCGGAGAGATTATCATCATCATCACCCTCAGAGGGTGGAGTATCAAGAGGCGGATATGAAGAGTCCTCACCAAAAACTAGCCACTGGATGTTAGTTCCAAGGCCTCTAAAAGCAGTCCCAAGCGCAAGGGTGAGCTCCGGAGCAAACCTGCTCTACGTCTCGTACATAGCATCCATCCTCCTCGACAGCCTCCTATACTGGGCATCAGCCATCCCAGCACCCTCCTGAGCTCTAGAAGAGCCTGCCTCGTCACGCCCTGGTCTCGCCATGGTAGCACCGCGTGCTGGACGCCCTCCTGGAAGACGATAACCCAGCCCATGCTCCTTAGGCTCTCCACCAGTCCACTCCTGCATCGTATTCAGAGTCCTGGAATCAATAGGAGCGGCCGGCAGCTGTAGCTGCTCGTGAGACGGCCACTGAACTCCCACTACTTGGCAAAGATTTGTAATCGTGGATGCATAAGGGATGTTCATGTGCTTAGCTCCCCTCAAAAACTTCAAAATTCCTTGGTAGATGAACTCACCAAGGTCCACATAGTACTCCTCATTCAAAATACTCCATAACAACTGTGCTCGCTCAACTGTAACTTCATGTGCATGTGAAGTACGCATAATATTAGCGCAAATAAAGGCATTCCATGCACGGGCATACCTATTCATTGCAATCTCCGGAAAATGGCGATACTCGTTAGTCCCAGTCTTGAAAGTCCAAACTGTGCCCGGCCTACAGAGAGTAGCACAAATCAAATCCAAGTCAAAGTCTTCAGCAGTCTTCTCGTTCCAATTCTCCTCCGTGAGCTTCCTCTGTCGCTGCCCAATCACACAGCGAATCGCCTCAGGGTGATAATCCACCGTCATCCCCCGCACAATAGAAAACCCATTCTTTTTAGCCTTCGCATTCGCATAGAACTCGCGAACAACGCTCATCGGAACTGCCTCTTGTGACTCACAAAAAGCAATCCAACCCTTCTCAGCAATCATTGGCAACAACTCACCATCCCTCCCCAATGGTAAGAATCCCCTATCCTTCAAAATTGGCTTACCCAGAAGCCTAGTATACTCATCCTCAGCAGCCCTATCAAACAAACGAGGCCTCGCAGCAGTACCCCTCGAAGAATCAGCAGTAGGAACAGTGTTGCTGCTATCAATAGACCTGGATCTCTTGGGTGCCATCGAAACTGAGAAAAAGTGTTTAAGATTTGTGTTTTTGAATATGGAAGAGAGTTTAAGGTTTGAAAGTGTATGGGGAGTATATGGAATAGTTGTATGTATATATAGGGTAGAGATTAGGGTTTAAATTTGATTAGGAGTGGGTTTTGAGGGTTAAAAACATGGATAATGGGAAGATAATTTGTGGGTAGTGGGGTTGTGTTTTGATTTTTGATTTTTCTGATTTTTTTTAGATTTTTATAAGGCTTAAAAAAAATTCTTCCAGTCGGGCCCTGAGCGGTCGCTCAGCAAAGCTGAGCGGGCGCTCAAGGGTCTTCAGGAAAAATAATTTTATATCCCTATTTTTCTGATTTTTTTTTGTTTTAGATAGGTTACTAATTTCTAAGGGTTCCTGTAACAACAAATCATGGGTTGCCTCCCAAGAAGCGCTTCTTTTTCGTCATTAGCTTGACGTAGCGTACCTTAATCAAGTTGACAATAAAATGGCACTAACCATTTCCCGGTTTGTCGTGTCCCCATAGTAATGCTTCAAACGCTGACCATTAACCTTGAATGCTTGGTCCGGATCATTCTCAAAAATCTCCACCGCTCCATGTGGAAACACAGTTTTGACGATAAAAGGTCCAGACCACCATGATTTCAACTTTCCAGGAAAAAGTCGAAGACGAGAGTTGAATAAAAGAACTTGTTGCCCCGGCACAAATGACTTAGGATATAGCTTCCTGTCGTGCCACCTTTCACTTTTTCCTTGTACATTTTGTTGTTCTCGTACGCTTGAAGTCGAAATTCATCAAGTTCATTTAGCTGAAGCATTCGCTTCTTTCCAGTTGCATCTAGATCCAGGTTCAACTTCTTCAATGCCCAATAGGCCTTATGCTCAAGCTCCGCAGGTAAATGACATCCCTTACCATACACAAGTTGAAACAGGGACATCTCAAGTGGAGTCTTGTATATTGTTCTGTAAGCCCAAATAGCTTCATCGAGCTTTAAAGACCAATCCTTCCTTAACGGACAAACAACCTTCTCTAAAATGCGCTTGATCTCTCTATTAGACACTTCCGCTTGACCATTCGTTTACGGATGATAGGCAGTAATAACACGATGATTCACATTGTAGCGCTGCATCATAGAAGTGAACTTACGGTTGCAGAAATGTGACCCTTCATCACTTATGATTACTCGTGGCGTTCCAAACCTTGTGAAAATCTGCTTATGAAGAAAATTCAACAATACATTTGCATCATTCGTCGGCAGAGCTTTGACTTCTACCCATTTTTAGACATAATCGACTGCTAGCAAGATGTACTGATTATTGCAGGACGAGACAAATGGCCCCATGAAATTGATTCCCCAAACATCAAAGACCTCGACTTTAAGCATCATATTTAACGGCTTCTCATCCTTCCTCGTAAGATTTCCCACTCTTTGACAACGATCACACCTTAAAACGAACTGATGAGCATCCTTAAACAAAGTAGGCCAGAAAAAACCTGCTTGCAGAATACGAGCTGTCGTCTTATGACCACCATAATGTCCACCATAAACTGTGGAGTGGTAGTCTCGTAATATCCCCTCTGTCTCACAGAATGGGATACATCTCCTGATGATCTGGTCAGCTCCCTGTCTAAACAAATACGGTTCATCCCACATATACCACTTCACCTCATGTAGAAACTTCTTCTTTTGAGCTGTATTCATATTATGAGGCATTATATTGCTGACAAGATAATTCACAATATCTGCGAACCATGGCTCTTCCTCCTAAACTGCGAACAACTGCTCATCCGGAAAAGATTCGTTGATCAATATCTTATCATGTGAAGTAGACTTGGGATTCTCCAGTCTAGAGAGATGGTCAGCTACTTGATTCTCAGTACCTTTTTGATCCTTGATCTCTAACTCAAATTCCTGTAGCAAGAGCACCCAATGAATGAGTCTAGGCTTCGAATCCTTCTTGGAAACCAAATAGCGGATGGCCGCATGATCAGTGAACACTGTCACCTTTGTCCTAAGCAAATAAGATTGAAATTTTTTGAAACCAAAGACTATAGCCAAGAGCTCCTTCTCAGTAGTGGTGTAGTTCATTTGAGCTCCATTTAAAGTCTTACTAGCATAGTAGACCACATGAAAGAGATTATTCTTGCGCTGCCCAAGAACTGCACCCACTGCATAATCACTCGCATCATACATCATCTCAAAAGGCTATGTCCAACCAGGTGCCGTTATAACAGGTGCAGTTATCAAACTCTTCTTGAGAGTCTCGAAAGCCGTCAAGCATTCATCATCAAATTTGAAAGGCACATCCTTCTCGAGCAAGCTGCACAACGGCTTAGATATCTTCGAAAAGTCCTTGATGAAACGTCGATAAAAACCCGCATGACCAAGAAAACTACGGATTCCTTTCACAGAAATAGGTGGTGGAAGAATTTCAATGACTCCCACCTTGGCTTTGTCCACCTCAAGACCCTTGCTAGAGACCTTATGCCCAAGAATAATGCCTTCACGCACCATAAAGTGACATTTTTCCCAATTGAGCACCAAATTAGTTTCCACACACCTTTTAAGCACCGCACGAAGATTATTTAAACATTCATCATACGAATGTCCCAAGACGGAGAAGTCGTCCATAAACAACTCGACATTATTTCCAATCATATCAGAGAATATAGCCATCATACATCTCTGAAAAGTGGTCGGTGCGCCACATAAGCCAAACAAAACTCTGTGAAAAGCAAACATGCCAAATGGACAAGTGAAGGTAGTCTTTTCTTGATCCTATGGTGCAATACATATCTGATTATACCCCAAATAACCATCCAGAAGACAATAATACTCATGACCGGCCAACCTGTCAAGCATTTGATCAATAAATAGAAGAGGGAAGTGATCCTTCCTTGTGGCCTTGTTCAACTTTCTGTAGTTCATGCATACCTTCTATCCTGTGATTGTTCGAGTAGGGATGAGCTCTTTCTTCTCATTTGCTACCATAGTGATACCTCCTTTCTTAGGTATACATTGCACGGGGCTCACCCAAGAACTGTCAGAAATAGGATAGATGATTCCTGCATCCAGCCACTTCAGAATTTCTTTTTTCACCACTTCTTTCATGATAGGATTAAGTCTTCGATGTTGCTCAACAGTCGGCTTACTACCTTCCTCTAGCAGAATTTTATGCATGCAGTATGAAGGGCTGATCCCTTTGATGTCTGCTATAGTCTATCCGATAGCCGATTTAAATTCTCTCAAGATCCTCAGGAGCTTGTCCTCCTCACTTCCTGAAAGGTCAGATGCAATAATAACAGGTAAAGTAGATACATCACCTAAAAAAGCATACATCAAGTGTTCAGGCAATGGTTTAAGCTCCAAGATAGGTGCTTCCTCAATAGATGGTTTGAGCTTTCCTTCAGCATTTTTGAAGTCAGAAGTACCGAGAGATTCAAATGGCATGTCTAGCTTTCGCCTTCAAGGAGAAGCATTTAGATATTGTAGTTGCTCATTGCCATCCTCATCATCACTGTCAAAATCCCCCACTAAGGCTTTCTTTAATGCATCAGACATTAGCATATGATCAAGTTCTGAAGTAATCGCAGAATTAATCAAATCCACTTTTAAGCACTCCTCATCTTCTGTAGGGAATTTCATCGCTTTGAATACATTGAATGTCACATCCTGATCCTGCACTCGCATAGTAAGTTGACATTTCTGCACATCTATCAAGGTATGGCCTGTAGCCAAGAAAGGTCTCCCCAAGATTATGGGAATCTTCTTATCTTCCTCGAAATCCAAAATAACAAAGTCTGCAGGAAAGAAGAGCTTATCCACCTTTACTAGCACATCCTCTATTATGCCTCGTGGGAATGTAATAGAATGATCAGCCAATTGTAGAGACATGTAGGTGGGCTTTGGACCAGGCAAATTCAACTTTTTGAAGATCGACAACGGCATCAGATTGATGCTTGCTCCCAAATCACACAGGCACTTGTCAAAAGAAAACTTACCGATGGTGCAAGGAATAGTGAAGCTACCTGGATCTTTAAGCTTTGGAGGTAACTTTTGTTGCGGCACAGCACTGCATTTTTCCGTTAGAGCAACGGTTTCAAGGTCATCCAGTTTCACCTTCCTTAAAAGAATAATCTTCATAAATTTCGCATAACTAGGCATTTGCTCCAGAGCCTCAGCGAAAGGTATATTGATGTGAAGTTTCTTGAACACCTCCAAAAATTTACCAAACTGCTTATCCAGGTTTTGTTGTTGCAATCTCTTAGGGAAAGGTGGTGGAGGATAGAGCTATTTCTCCCCTGTATCACCCTCAGGCAGAGTGTGTTCAACAGTAGTCTTCCTTGGTTCCGCCGCTTTCTCCCTTTGCTTAACTTCTTCATCACCAACTTCAGCTTCTCCGTCTTTTGCTTTTACAGCATCAACAACTTTTCCAGACCTTAAGGTAATAGCCTTGACTTGCTCTTTAGCTTCCTTCCTGCCTGGCACTTCAGTATCACTGGAAAGTGTGCCAAGTTGACGATTGAGCACTGCATTGGCTATTTGACCGATTTGATTTTCCAAGGTCTTGATAGAAACCCCCTGACTTTTGCACAACAGCTTAAGTTCCTCAAAATCAGCACTAGAGGGTGGAGCTGCACCTCCTTGTTGAGGATATGATTGCCTTTGAGCATACTGCTGTGGTTGCTGGAATCCTGGTGGATTAAACTGTTTACTTACGCCTTGCTGATATGGTTGCTGAATAGCATTCTGATTATTACTCCAGCTAAAATTTGGATGATTTCTGTTGTTAGGATGATAAGTAGCTGGCACAGGCTGCTGCGGTCGCTGATAATTGTTCACATACTGAACAGATTCATTAACAAGAGAACACTGATCAGTGGCATGAGAACCTGCACAAAGCTCACAGACCATAGCTATCTGATTGACTCCATAGGTGGCTAAAGAATCGACCTTCATAGACAGCGCTTGGAGCTGCGCTGCAATAACTATAGCTGCATCAACTTCCAAAATACCTGTTACCTTCCCAGGCATCATCCTTTGAGTTGGGTTTTGATGCTCATTTGCATCCATCGTATCAATCAAATTATAAGCCTCGGTATAGCTTTTGGCCCACAAGGCGCCTCTAGCTGCTGCAGCGAGCATGGGCCGAGATTGAGCCCCCAAACCATTATAGAAACCAGTGATCACCATCCAATCAGGCATACCATGATGTGGGCACTTTCTCAACATCTCCTTATAGCGCTCTCAAGCTTCGCACATGGATTCTGTAGGTTGTTGCGCAAACTGAGTAAGAGAACTCCTCATAGCCGCAGTCTTCACCATTGGATAAAACTTCACCAGAAACTTTTGCGCAAGATCTTTCCAAGTAGTAATGGACCCAGCTGGTTCAGAATGTAACCAGTCCTTAGCTTTATCCCTCAGTGAGAATGAGAAAAGCCTCAGCTTGATAGCCTCATCAGTCACACCATTATAATTGAAAGTACTACAGATCTCGACAAAATTCCTTATGTTCATATTGGGGTCTTCAGTCGCAGCACCTCCGAAAGAAACGGAATTCTTCACCATCTGAATAGTACACGGCTTGATTTCAAAGTTATTGGCCTCAATAGCCGGGTGCATGATGCTAGACTGAATGTCATCAATTTTAGGCCGAGAAAAGTCCATAAGAGTTGGATCTGCCGGAACTATACGATCACCCATGATTACTGGCTCTTTCTGCTAACTTCCTGAATCCGAATCTTCAAAACCTATCTTCTCCGGAATATCAAGAACTTTGTATGTCTCCTCAGCCGTATCTAAAGTCCTCTTACGAGTACGAGAACGTGTTTGCATAAACACTCGCTAAAGTACCTGAAACACAATCGAAAACAATAAGTAACACGTCTTAATCAATGAGTCCTAATGACCACTGATGGTAAGTACATAAACTAAACAAATACGCCGAGTCCCCGGCAGCGGCGCCAAAAACTTGTTAGGGCGGAAACACGCGCTAATAATACACGCAAGTATACGCGTTCGCAAGTAATATAGAATACTTTCTAGTTCGTTCCCACAGAGACTCAGACTAATTATGTTCAATTAACACTCACTCACCAATGTATAATGACTTATCAATGTCAAGACAATAACACTTAGATTTGATTAACTAATTATTAATCACAATTAACTACGAGAATTAAGCACTTAATTGACACTTGAATTAACAATATTAAAACACACATGAGATCACAACTTCATTACTACTTCCTTCAATAGTCATTGTTATTACCCTTAGCATGCAACAGTGATGATATTAATCGAACAACACGAAACTGATAAAAGCCAACTTTCATTGTACTAATACCATTCTACCAAGCATCTACAATTAAGACAGAAGATAAATAGGTATCAATTATGTTGAGACCCTATATGTCTACAGAATTTGACAACATAACGATTTAAGCACAAGTTATTCCTTTTGATTACACAGGGAAAGTAAAACGGTTAGAGTTACCCACTAATCATGCATACACATACATGAACCTATGCTAGCAAGGTAAGTTCTAAACCTCAAGATCCACCGTCGCTTCACAAGAGATTAACACCCTATCTTATATGTTTGCGACGCACATAAGACGAATAAGCACAACCAATACTAGATATCATACAATCATAACACACTAAGGTATTAAACAACTAACTAAAGAATTCTATAGTAAATCCGTTACGACCCCATGATCACGATTAGCCCATGATAGAACTCATCGTCATCATGGGTTCATATGAAAACATGATAATAACACACGAGAATAATTAAAACTACTTATATTAAACTAGAGTACGTCACAAGAGTAAATAGGTTCAAAGTAAAGAAAACTAGCATCCAACGTTACAACGAAATAAAGAATCACAAGAAAATATGCTTCCTCTTCGTTGCGGTGTGCTAAAACAGTCTTCTTCCTTATCTCCTCGCTCCTTGATTAATACTACGATTCCACACTATGTGAAACGTCTCTGAAAACTACTTATATAGGAGTCCCATAAAACCCAGCTAACTCAGAAGTTGGAAGCTTAACAGAATCATGAGTCTAAAATAATTATTTTAAATTTCCGTCCCTGAACGGCCGCTCAGCATTTCTGAGCGGGCGCTCAGCTTCCTGAGCGGTCGCTCAACAGAGCTGAGCGGGCGCTCAGACCCATTTTAGAAAATGCTCTGTTTTTGCTCCCGTTTCTTGCTGCATTCTGCTCCCATCTTCCACTTACAATGCCAAACACATGCCAAGGCTTATTCTTGATGAAATCTCTTCAGAAATGTAAATAATACCCTGAAATGCACAAACACTAGAAAAACACATCAAATACACAAAATACTTGATTTCAAGATATCAATTTAAGCTATTATAAGACATTTTAAGTGGTATAAAATGCCACTTATCAGTTACGTCAGATAGGAACTGAAGATTCCAAAGTAGCCCAATACCTCGGCAGTTCCAGCTTAGGATACTCATAATGATAGGCGGGTTTGTATAGCAAGGCCCGCAAGCTGCAAGTTTTTTTACCCGATTCGGTATTTTGTATAAGCTCCATCTGATCCGTTCCGTCCGTGTTTGTTATAGGTGTGGGCTCCTCACTTAAGGGCTCATTTATACGATGCCTTTTAGGGTCCGTTATGACAATAGTCTCTGATAAAATTTGCTTCCTCAATTCTCGCTGTATCGTATCCTTTTTGCATGCATTGCGCCTGATTATTTTTTTCCCGCCCATTTTTGAAGCTATTCCCTTTATCTCCCATATCTGTATCCCTGATTTCACGCTCTTTTTTGTTATTCTGCCCTCCTGATTTCACGAGATTATGCTCATCATCTCCTTCTTTTCCGCGATCTCCATTACTGCGACCTTCTTTCATCGTCGTTGACGAATGCACCGGCATACTTCCTCCATGTCGTAGCCACCTTGCGCATATAGTGTTTGTTTTACGTCGATGATCTGCACGCATCCATACCCCATACGGTTTTTCAATCTGCTCTTCTGGAGTATCAAACAGCCTCTCACAAAACTTTTCCCCATGTTCGATTAGGCCACATATGAAGCAAAATGTGGGTATGCCTTCGTATTTGAAATTTGCCCAGCACCATACATCTTCATTCTTCCTTAACTTCATCCAGCATTTTAAAGGAAGATTTAATGGAATTTGCACTCTAATTCGTAAGTACTCCCTCCATACGCCAACAAAGTTGTTCGTGTCCGACTCGACAAAAGTACCAATGTAGTTTCCAATATCTCTTGCAACTCTTTCAGACATGAACCCCGTAGCCATCCCATGGATTTGAATCCATAGAATAATTTTATTTAAATCTATGGTTCGTGGGTTATCCCCCTCCCTCAGCCTCTCCAATATCAGATGAAACCTCCCAAAAGTCCACGGACTACCCTCCAGAACTCTTTTGATATCCAGTTCATGATAGAACTAAAATATATAAAGATTATCTCATATCTCCTTAACATACATACCTCTTCCTGGCTTCCATAATGATGTCATCTTGTGTTACATAGCCTGAAAGTCTATAGGTGATTCCGTTAGAAATCTACCCACCAGGCACCATCTTGTATCTATCTTTGATAAGTCTCCTATGTCTCCTTCATAGATCAAACCCCCCTGGTATTCCTCTTCAATCGTGAAGCTCGCAAACTTTTCCTCCATCTCCTTCAGTGGATCCATGATGTTAACCTGACTTTGCTCTGAAAACAGATAACGACTGACAAAAACTTAACAACTCAAACAATGTCCAAAAAAATTAACATTCAAACCATGTCAAGGGACAAGACGAGAGCACTGCTGTATATCGGCTTAACTCTTTCAGGTAAAACAAGTGAAAAATGAACCACCCTAAAATTTAATTGTTGATGAAGTAGGTGTCCAAGTAACGTGAAAAAAAAACTAAAATTTGTAATCTTAACTCTTCCTAAACTTGTGCTCTACTGGCGCGGGACAAATAAAATTGTTTATTAAAAGTTAAAACCAGTGTTCTAAAAATCGGCCGATTAATTGTCCGATTAATCGGAGTTCGGACGGGTCCGTCTCGATTAATCGTTAATCGGGTCAAAATAAGATTTTTTTAAAAATCGGTCAAAAATCGGGCAGTTCGGGAAAAATCGGTCGAATTGGGTCAAAAATCGGTAAAATCGGTTAACGTTTAAAAATAATAAAATAAAATATTTTTTAAAGAAAATTATAGTTTTTTGAAAATAATAATTTATATTTAACATTTAATAATTAATATTAATAATAATATATTAATATATTAACTCTTTACATACAGAAACAATAGTATATTCGTATATCCCTAAATTCTCTACACAAATCCCTATTTGAATTACTCTCGAACCTCAACACTCAACTCGCTTTCCCAATCGATTTACAATCTTAAGGTATTCTAAATTTATTCAATAATGATTACATTTTTAATATTTGTATTGTTTTATCCTACCCATTTATTTTAAATCTTAAGATTTGAACTAGTAAGTAGTAATTTTCTAACTATGAAAATCCTGAACTAATGATATGTAATTTTATTTTTATAAATCTTATAAAAGGTTATTTAAATAAAATTATTTATTATTATTTATTAAATAAATTGTTTCTGATTAATACTCTGATTAATCAATCCGATAAATCACTGATTATCGTATTTATCACTGAAAGGTCCTTCCACCGAAAAATCCCGATTTCCGCTTTTTAGAACATTGGTTAAAACGAGTAATTTTGCACTGCTTAGCACGCGGAATCTTTTGCAACCTACAAAAGTCCGTAAATACTAAAATTTTGTAATTTTTAAAACTGTTAAAAAATGTTGAATATGTATGAAATATTTAAAAACAAAGAAAGTACGACAAACAAAGAAAAAATTTACAAAATCGTGTTTTAATAAAAGTTTTTTGTTATAACACAGATAAATATATTTAATTACATATAAAATATAACACATTAAAACGTAACAAATAAATTTTTAAATTTAATTTAATTTTACATGTCACAAGCCCAAAGTCCTCATATATGAGATGTTGGTAATGGCTAGGTTGGACTATTGGTCGACCCAACACAGGAACCCTTTAAAGCATCTCCCAAGAAGGTTGACAAGCTAATGTGTCATGGCACCCTTGGTTGTCTAACTGTTGGAGTTGGGAGGTTGACAAAAGGTTGCCTATCAAAATTGTCAAAACTTGGCAACCCCTTGGCAACTTCCGAAATTAGCAAAAAGTCATAAAAAATATTTAAAGTTTATATTACTCGATCCACTTTTATATTGAATTAAATATAAAATTAATATAGAGGGATCATATGGGCAACCTTTAAAGTTGCTTAACTATTGGAGCAAAATATTAATAAATGTTGCTAATAGTGACATGGATGTGAGAGACAATTAAAACATAATATATTTAATGATTTGTCATAGTTTGGCAACTTTGTTAGCAACCTCATTTTTGTAACAACACTTTGTCTAACAAGTAATCACAAACGGAGCCTAAGTTATACTACTTCCCCTAAGGACCGGAAAATATGTATATGTTTTGATGTAAAAATTTATAAAAATAATGCTTACAATGAGGTTTGATGGTAAAATTATCAGCTACTAGCATGTTTTTCGAAAAAGCATACTTTTTCTAAAAGCAGCTTCTACCCTAAAACACTTTTTATAAAAACAATTTTTGAATTTTATCAAATAATTTTTAAATTATTTTTCAGCAAAAACTATGTTTGTTGTCCGCAACAATAATATCAAATACACCCTTAAAAACAGAGAGTAATAACAGGTTGTATAGCCGGCATAAATTGTTTGATTCAGCAAATATTCCGAGAGCGGTTGGTTTAAGTTGGTTGTTTTGATTTTGGTTTGGTTCAAAACTAAAAGGAAATATGATACAAGAAAAATAATCAAAAAATACCTCGACGGAAAAAGAGTCTATTTTTGGCGGTGGAGATGTTTTTGACCCAAATCCGATGGGCAACCCGATCATTTTGTCATCATGGTTAATGGCATTATCGAAAGAATATTATTATTTTTTATATCTTGGTTCTGGCGCCGATTTCAAATATCACAAGAATTGAGCGAATTCTCAAATCATGTGTCTAATGTTAATTATAATCAAGATAAAAGGGTGTTGATAAATATGGGATGTGGTAATAAGTACAGGTTTTTGTCAGGATATTAAGAATTAAAAAGAAATCATGGGCTAAGAAACTATCCCGCTTATTTTTATGTAATTTTATATATTATTATGAGTTTTATGTATTTTAGCAACCGTTATGCACCTCTTTTCATAATCTAACTAAATTGAATAAGGGTAAAATCGAAAAATTAGCAAAAATATTAGGTAAATTAAATTTTATATCTTTTAATTAATGTTAAAAATTGAATTTTGATATAAAATTATAAGTTTTTAATTTTAAATGATAATAATAATAATTTCAATTTCGATTTTCATTTTATATTATTAATGTTAATATTTTATAATTCTACAAAAAAAAATTAACAATTAATTTTAATAATTAATGTTAATATATACAATTTTTAATATTATTTGAACAAGATAAATTTTATCTTGATAAAGTATATTGCTGAATTTTCGGTTTTACCCGTACCCAATTCAACAAAATTCTGGAAAAGAGTGCATAATGAATCATAAATTTGAAGTGCAGGGATGCAAATTGAATTTCCAAAAACTCTGGTATAAATTTGTTATTGAAACAAAGTAATAGGGTAAAAAGTGCATTTAACGCTATTATTATATATAACTTTGTACCTTGGATCAATGTTCTAAAAATCGGCCGATTAATCGGAAGTTTAACTGGTCCCGACTCGATTAATCGGAAATCGGGTCAAAGTGCATTTTTTTAAAAAAAATCGGTTAAAAGTCGGTTGATTCGGTCAAAAATTGGTTAGTTCAGGTCAAAAATTGATCAATTCGATCAAATTATGAAAATTAATAATAAAAAATAAGAAAAATTGAAATTCAAAATAATAATTCATATTTAATAATAATATATTATATTGACTAATATTGACTATCATATGCCCCTAATCTGAATCTTTAATAATTGAACAAGTTTTTTCAATTAAATTACTCTTATTCATCCTTCACAATCTCCTGCAGTTGATTTTCTATATAACTAATTTTAGCAGATTACGAAGTTATATCTAATTAATATATACTCCCTCCGTCCCTCCCAAATGTTTACATTTGAGTTAGGCACGAAATTTAAGAAAAATGATAAAGTAGTGGAGGAAAGTTAAAAAAGTGTGTAAAGTAGTATGATCGATTAATATTAAATGTATAAAGTATGTATAGTGAAGAGAAATAGTTGATGTAGTTATTTTAAAGATTATAAAAACTTTACTATTTTTGAAAAAATTTGAAATGTAAATAATTGGAAGGTACATCTCAAAAAGGAAAGTGTAAACAAATGGGAGGGACAGATGGAGTAGTAGTTAGTAATTTCGAACTTGTAAATAGTTAGTATTAATTATTATGCATAAATCAACTATCGAAAAATGTATAAAATACTTAAATACCAAATATGAACAAATGATACATGATATTATTTTTGTAACAATTTATGAAAGGTTAATAATTATATTATTATTTAATTAATTAAAATATTTATGATTAATGCTCCGATTAATCACCGATTATCCGATTAATCACTAAAATGTATCTCCACCCAACAATACCTATTTCCAACTTTTAGAACACTGCCCGGGACACACATACCATATATGCTATATATATACTGGTTATTACGGTTGATTGATTGGAAAAAATATCAAAACAATTTCTACTGATGGCCGGACATATCGGAAAATATCATGCATATTTATAGAAAGAACAACTCAGTCATCAACTTGCAATGATCAGATATTAATAAAACCAAGCCAGCAAGGAGGGAGTTATATGTACTTAAAAAGATTTCTCTTGTGGAAAGTGTACTGCAAACGTAAGATTGCTTGAAAAAGAGCAACATATACCGAAGAAAAACAATTAAAGCTGCATATTGGTCATGTGTCTATCTCTACAAAATATACACAAGTAGAGTCAGTCAACGCTCTTCTTCTGCAGGCAGCCGCGCTAAGCAGATCGGAAACGATACGCTTTGCTTTTCTTCTGCATTCGCTTTGCAATAATATGTTGTTGTAGTGGTAATCAATTAAGTATATCTTTTTTATGTCACTCATGCTATGTATAGTACGTACTTCATGACTATCAGTCCTTCTCCTAGATTTATTGTTTCTTTTATTGCTTTTCTTATTCATATACTACTATGATGCACAAGTAATTTATAATTTCCCAGTCTTATCCGTCTGTTTCATAATTATACGTGTACTTCTCTGTTCTCGTAAAATTCTTGCGAATTTCGGCTATTAGTATCTTTAATAGTTATACTCCATTATATTCCAAGCCACCATTGGAGATTTATACACTTGGACCGGGGTTTATGGTCGCCGTAGATCTTATATATAAAAGCATGGTAATGTTGTAGTTTTATACTTTTCACGACTGAAGGAGGTTAATTCTCGTAATAAGTTGGGTTTTACTTGATGCTGTAATCTGATTACTCTGCTGTATAAACTTACATGGTTTTCTAATTACTTCTTTCTACACATGATTACAAGCATGGTTTCATGTAAGGGCGTACACTAGTCGTGAGCGATTCGATCATCTTGTAAAATATTGGAATTCGGCTCCGTAATAATCGAACTTGAGCATTCGAATTCTTTATCGGACTAAACTAATTCGATCTTCAAATTACTCGGCCTTTATTATGTTTTTAGTTTTTTTTATATTATAATTATTGTTTTAATAATTATATATTATATACTTAATCGAGTCGAACTCAATCTAAACTGATCATATCTCGAGTTTTTGTCAATGTTTAGTCAAATCAATTCGAGATTTCAAGCCAAACTCGTACAATCAAACTTTTTAAGAGTTTCACGCCAAACGATCAAACTTTCAAGCCAAATTCTAGCTTGAAATTGAATGCTCGGACGAGGTCGAGCTCAAGCTCGGACCTTTTTATATTCGAGCTCAAACTCAAGCTTGACATTGTTTTTCGACTTTGCTCGGCTCGATTGCACCCTTTCATGTTTGTTCTGAAATACTGTGTTTTTATGATAAAAAAGTAGACTCTAGTAGCATATATACAGACATAAAACATGTAATTCACTAGAGTTTACCATGGTTTGGGAGACGGAACACGCCCTTGCTAAGCATACTATACCGACAGAATCGATAATTATAAGTTGTAAATATGATACACATAAAAAAATATTGTCAAATTTCATTCATAAAAACTTGATAACCAACATTCATATTAGTCATACCATAACATGCCAGAAAGGTAACAACTAATTACAAACATTGTCAACACTTATACGAATTAAGCTAATACATAAAAAAGGAGGAGAGACACTGTAAAGTATATAGAAGATAGTATATGTTATGGTATGACAGTAATGATGATAAATTGTTCAGAGCCAGAGAGCACCAGCATCCTTGAGCAGAGGAACAAGACTTCCATTAATATGAGAAGCCATTAGGGTTTCAACTCCTCCCAAGAACTTTCCTCCCACAAACACAGCTGGCACTGGATTCTGCTGTTTTTCCCCCGCGATCTGTCCAAGAAAGGTTTGAATATCCGGGCCATCCGCTTCCCCGTCCAGCTCGACAAATATTGGACTAACTCCAAGGCTGGATAAGAGCTTTCTCACGACATGGCACATACAGCAGCTACTGGTGATGAACACCACCACCGGATTGCCAGAAGCAAGGGACTGGACCTTCTCGCAAATCGTGTTCATCTTCTTCTCATCACTGCCATTTGTTGCGTTGCTGCCTAATGAAATCTCCAGTAGCTGTTTCTCAATCTCCATGTTTATTATAGTTGTATAGTAAGTATAAAAGACTAGTACTTCTCAAATGTGTTGATTTGTTTTGTGTCTGTAATTCTGAATTTATAGGAGGGGGGTAAAGGAAACAGAAAGCAGATAATAAGATGTTGAAATAAATGTAACAGTAACAAAATTAAGTGACACAGAAAAAGAAAAAAGCACAGGGCTTATTTTGTGAATGAGTATATATTTGGTTGTGTGAAACATGACCATCTGATTGTATGGTACATTTGTAACCAACTGTTACCGCTGCATTGTTTACTTTTTGGGATCATATTTTGGCCTGTTAGTTTCTGCGGAACTGAAGGAGGATTGTGATGCTAAACAGTCTGGTCTACATGATGACCTCATCATGCATATTAAATTTAAATATTACATAATCATTAATTATTGTATTTTCATTAAGGGTTTTAAAGATTGAGATTATAAGCAGTTATCTGGGTCTACAGTCCATATGTACTACTAACCCGGCAAAGTCTGAAAATATATACCTGATCTTTCGCAAAATGATATATATATATATTTGAAGGCAAACCAAAACGCCGAATATTATTATTGTGATAGTGAGACCTCACCCTTGTAATCATGGATCTACTTACCTTTTAATATTTCATTTACTATTTTCGAATTTTTCTTATTTACGTATTTGCAAAGGATATGAGACCAACGATTAAAATCCAAATATTAACATTTTGTAAATATTTGCCATCTTATACGTTACACGAGATTTATATAATATTCACCACTCATAACGATTTTCGCTCGTCACAAATTCCGTGCAGTATACATATGAGAAATATGACTAATCGCACATTATATGCTTGCTACACATGTATTTGTACGTTATTTTATCTACTATTTACATTCAAGGAACACGGTCAGTGACACGTTATATATTTGCTATACACATTTCTCCGGTATAGATAGTAATAATCAGTTATCTTTTAAAACGTAGAGTTATCTTTATGAAACGCGGTCAATGGCACATTATCACACCATAACACATAACAAAATTTTATAGGATGTAATGCACATCTTTTGTAAGAGCATACACTATCATAATAATGTTTATATATGTTGAAAATAGTATATTCAATTAAAAAAAAATCTTCGGCTTTGAGATTTTGGAAACTATATTTTATAAAATATGTGATCTTTTGAATGGAAAATGCTAGCCATCTCGAATTAGTATTCAAAATCTTTCCCAAATACTTATGTGTGATATGCATAAACGATAACATTCCTTATAATAAGATAAGAACCCGTATATATACATATGTACTCACAAATTAAAATGTGTCTAATATCATGTAGCGTCTCGGAAAAATCGGAAACCAGTTGAGGTACCCAAACACGAATATGAAGCACATGAAGCACGAATATGAATGCATGCATGGAAGAGTGGCACATAATAAACGGTCAAAAACAGCAAAAGAAGGAAATCAGAAAAGAGAAAGAAGTCACAGGGGGAGATGAACTGCGGTATGTACGTAGGAGCAAAAAGAAATAAAAGAAAGGTCATGGAAAAGAGGTGATAGGAGAAAGCAGGAGTAAGAATTGATAAAAAGGAGAGAAATCAAGACAGGACTAATGCATGAGACCAATTTCTGGTTTTTATACATAGGCTTTGTACCTTGATGCCCCCAAACTAGTACCTTGATGCCTCCAAACTAGTGTGCATGTCACAGCGGCACAGATATGTCAATATGTGCATGTTATGATGTTAATTAGCCACGCATGTCTTTTCATGATTCATCATGCTTTTTTACTAATTTTTTTTATTTTTTAATAATTATTTTAATATTAGAAATATTTAAAAATAACAAATATAATTTTAAAATATTGACATATATATTAATATCTAAAAAGTTACTAATTTAAATGAGTATTATGATGGTATTTTGTTGTTATTGTCAACT
Organism: Apium graveolens; assembly: GCF_009905375.1. Taxonomy (NCBI): domain Eukaryota; kingdom Viridiplantae; phylum Streptophyta; class Magnoliopsida; order Apiales; family Apiaceae; genus Apium; species Apium graveolens. The sequence goes on along the minus strand of NC_133653.1, from coordinate 73,210,552 downwards.
AACTTTAATTTTATATTCAAATTTACTATATATTAGTATAATAATTATTTATTAAATTTTATTATATTTAATAAATAAATGTCATGTCATTTGGGCATGCCTTTTGGTAAAAAACATGTCTATAAATATGCTTTCGGGAAGTCTCGTAATAGGTATTATATCCAAAAGGCCGGCCTGAACATCGTACCCGCGTCTTTTACTACTCTATACATTCATTATTATAATGACAAATTATCCCGACCAACTTGGCCGAGATACAACCACCGCAGTATTTTATTGGGCTGCCGCAATTGAGAGATGAGCCTACTGCAATGAAACATTGTGACACCCCTTCAACGATGGATGGCTGGGGAAGCGGGCGAAGCCCCAATTTTTACATATACATTGTGTAACATAATATACATTGTGTAATAAGGGGTTGGAACATTGTATGGTTATTTGTTACTCCTCTGTCCCATCCAATAATATTTATTAGTAAAATTTTATTATTTTTAAAATATATACAACCGAGAGACCTATCAAAAAGGAGTACAAAATTATGTGACAATAAATGCATTTTCGGTAGAACAGGCTATTTTGTACACAACACAAAAAAGACACGAAAATAACGGGTTTGGATTGACATTTTTGGGACACGAACACGAAAGTACGAGAATGAATTTAGTATCGATTTTGGGTTTGCCCTTAGGTACACGACACGAAACGAAAATACACGAAATAAATAAATAAATATTATAATTATATGAATACATATATATCTTACAATAATATTTTACATATAATTTTTACAAAAAATAGATACAAAATAAATTCAAATTCAAATTTTACAAGACTTGACTGTACTTCAATTTGTATGATTTATTAACTTTAAACTCGACTAGTAAAAATAAAATATTTAAATATAAAAATATAAATTATATTTATCTTTATTTTTATTATTAATTTTAAATTTCACGAAACGTACCACGAAACGTACACGAAATGAAGATACACGAACACGAAACGAAACGAAAAGAATCCTTAATTGTTCGGGTTTGGATTAGACATTTATGAAACGAAACACGAAAGTAGAGGATACGAAAGTATACAAAACGAACGAATTGTCGGATCTAATTTTTGGGTTGTGATTTTATACGTGGCTGCCAAGGTCAGTGCTTGTGCAGTGATGGAATCAAGATTTTAAGGATTGAGAATGAAATGGTTTTTGTAACTAATTTAGTGAAATCGAACTATACAAACAGTCCTACTTCAAGGGTGGATGTATTCATTCAGATAATGTAACAAACACACCAGATACTTCAAGGGCTGATGATTTGATCAAAAAAATGGTTGGGGTGGGGTGTACATCTAGCATACTTCAGGGGCACTAAAGTATGTTTTTTATTCTTTCGAGGGTTCATGTGTATTTTTGCTGAAACTTCGAGGGGCCGATGTCTTACTACTGTTATATGATTTGCATGTTATGAGAAAGAGAGAATAGATGATGATATGTGATTTGCAAAGCAGAGTGATGTAAGAGAGTCAGAGAAAGAATATGAGGGCAAGAATGTGGACAAGCCAAACAAACAGGAAACCACGACTAGTACTCCGTTCATTGCCTGTTTGCATCCCTCGGACTCCGTCTAGCTTTTCTTATGGTCTCATTCAGTAGCCACATACAAAACACTGCTCTACAAGATCCTAGCCTGTATGTTTTTCCATTCAGCAACAGCAACTACAAAGCTCAAAGTTTGTAAACGTTTATCTAATGCTTGGTGGTGTCATTTTTCCACTGAATTTGATTTTATTTATTTTTATTAAGCAATCGAGTCCAACTTAAAATATGACGAACTTTATGAAAATTGAATTCAACTTCTGAATTAAGAAAATCCAAATTCACATTTATTTACAAACTAAACTGAGTTGTAATACAGAAGTCAACACACTGAAGTCAACAGATTAAGTCAAGGGGCTATTAGTGTAATTCTACATATAGTGTCAAGGATAAAATAGTCTTTTATAGAGAGTTAGTTACATTTCTGTTAGTAGGATTCTCTATATAATCATCGTCATTGTGCTATAACAAATTAAGGTTGATAGATGCATTCTTGAGAGATAATGTTTGTGATTTGTTAATTAGCTTGAAGGTTAACAATGACTATGCATTTCTTCATGGTATCAGAGCGGCTGTTGATCAATTAGAGCTGATTTAATTCGTGCAAACATTAGATCTTGAAGAAGTTAAAGTCGTCGTCAACAATCTATTGATTTCAAGCTTGAAAACGCGTAACAATGGCGTCAAGCAGTAGATTTTCATTTGCGGATATGCAAAATCCGTTATTTCTGCATCCGAGAGATGGACCTACATCTATCGATGTGTATAAATTGCAAGGAGCAGGTGATTACAGAACCTGGAAAAGATCCATGGAAATTCAATTGTCATCAAAGCGAAAGCTAGGGTTTGTTACCGGAAGCGAGCTGCGAAGTTCTACAGATGGACCTAATGGTGTTCAATGGGATACGTGTAATAACATAGTTATCGCTTGGATTCATAATAATGTCTCAGATTCTATTAAGAACTCGATATTATTTGTTAATAATGCTAGTGATGCGTGAAAAATACTGGAAAAACGGTTTCAAGTTGTGAATGTATCTAGGAAGTATAAATTGTGTAGAGATTTGTTTAATCTGAAACAAAATGGAGTGTCACTTGTTGAATATTATACTGTTATGAGTATCATCTGGTCAGAATTGGAATATATGAATGCCTTACCTGTAATTACCACTCTAACAGATGAAATTAGAGTATTGATGAAGACTTTAGATGTACAGAAACAAGAAGCAAAGTTGTTTCAGTTTTTGAATGGTTTAGATGATGAGTATGGGGCTCAGAGGAGTCAATTGTTAATGATGGATCCATTGCCAAGTGTGGAAATGGCTTGTTCTGTGATTCAATAAGAAGAGACACAGAGAGAAACGTTGAAAATGACTGTGGGTCAGAGTAATGAAATAGCTGCAATGTATAGCAAAAGAGGTAATCATGAAAACAGTAGTTGATCTGGTAGTACCTCAGAAAGGTGTGTTGAGTGTGGAGGTAGAGGACATAGTAAAGACAATTGTTGGACCATTATTGGTTATCCAAAATGGCACAGCAAGTACAGGAAGAATTTTACATCAAATATTGGAAATGCTGCTGGTAGATGGCAATCAGGGAGAAGTAACAATCAAAGGATGGCAAACTCTGCATCTGTTCAAGATGATGAGAATGTGGCTGATGAGAATGTTATGATAACCACTAAACAACCGGAACAATTGCTGAGAATGTTGCCAGTAAAAAGGGATGAAAAAGAAGTAGATATTCCTTTTTCTGGAATGGCAAAAATTAATACAGAAGTTTCAGAAAACTGGATAATGAATTCTGGAGCCACATATCATATGACAGCTACGCTTGATTTGTTGTCCAATGTGAAAGTGGCACCTTCTCACTATACTATTAAATTGCCTACAGGAGATACTGATGTTATATCTCACATTGGGGATGTTCATATGGACAATGGTTTGAAGCTGAAAGGAGTGTTGTGTGTTCCAGCATTTAATCATAATCTTTTATCTATACATAAGTTGGCTCAAGATAATAGTTGTCAAGTCATGTTTTATCCAGAGAAGTGTTTAATTGTGCATTCAGTCACAAAAGAAATGAAAGGCATAGGACAGCTGAAGAATGGATTGTATTATTTATCTGAAAATAGTAAGAAATGTAATCATTCACAGTCAGATATGTCAAAAGTTAAAGACTATGCAGTATGGCATAACAGGCTTGGTCATGCTCCTCAAGTTAAAATCATGTCTATTCCTTGTATTCAGAAATAGGTATCAACAGTACCTTCTCATGTTTGTGTAACTTGTCCAATGGCTAGGTTTACAAAGAAGCCATTTGCATTAAGTGAGCCTCATGCAAAAATTCCATTTCAGTTGATACATGCTGACATTTGGGGACCATATAGAGTCAAAACTAGAGTTAAATATAGTTATTTTTTGACTCTGGTAGATGTTTGTTCAAGAATGGTATGGGTATCTTTGCAAAACAAGTCTGATTTTCTGGTCAACTTTAAGGCTTTTTATACTTATGCTGAGAAACATTTTAGTCTGAGTATTCATACTTTGAGAACTGATAATGCTCTGGAGTTTAAAGACTCACATTGTTGTCAATTCTATGCTGAGAAAGGTATTGTGCATCAAACTTCAATTCCTTATAAACCACAGCAGAATGCAAGGGTAGAAAGGAGGCATAAATATATACTTGAAATGGCCACAGCATTGAAATTTCAATCTGGTTTAGGTATAGAGTATTGGGGTGACTGTGTTTTAATCTCTGTTCATATTATGAATATGTTACCTTCTTCTGTATTGAACATGAAATCTCCATATGAAGTGATTTATCATAAAAAGCCACCATATGAGGATTTGAAGTCATTTGGTTGTCTGGCATTTGCTGCAAACCCTGGAGTACATATAGACAAGTTTGAAGCCAGAGGAGTGCCTTGTATATTTTTGGGATATCCGTCTACTCAGAAAGGCTTCAGGCTTCTCAACATATTGACCAAGACTGTTTTCATATCCAGAGATGTGAGTTTTATAGAAGATATTTTTCCATTCAACAAAACTTCTGGAAGTGATACATATTTACAGCCTTTACCTGTCACAATGCCTTCTACTCAACCAGTGGTGTTATATGATGACTTCCTTGATTTAAGAGCTCACACAAAATCAAGATAATTCACAAAGTCAAGGTGATGCAGATACAGATTCAGAGGAGAATCATACTCCTGATGCCACATCTTGGAGATCTTCAAGGGTTAGAAAATAACCAGTATGGATGGATTCTTATGTATCAAACTTGGCTGAATCAACAATGCAAAGTGTGTCAGCAGTGATTGATCAACCTATTGAATCAAATTTTGCTTGTTTTCTCACCTCAGTTACTACACAGGCTGATCCAGTAAATTTCAAGCAAGCAGTTCAATATCAGCATTGGATTGAGGCTATGAATGTTGAGCTAGAAGCTCTTGAAAACAATGGCACTTGGAAAATCACATAGTTGCCTCCTGTAAACATGCCATCAATTCCAAATGGTTGTATAAAACAAAGTTTAAGGCCAATGGTTCAATTGATAGATTTAAAAGCAGATTGGTTATTCTAGGTTGCAATCAGAAGTATGGAGTTGATTATGGGGAGACTTTGCTCCTGTTGCAAAAATGACAACTGTGAGGACATTACTGGCTGTAACAGCTATACAAAATTGGCATACTCTGCAGATGGATGTGAAAAATGCTTTTCTCCATGGTGATCTTATGGAAGAAGTTTACATGAACTTTCCTCAAGGTTATACTGGATGGGGATCAAGAATTTCCAATACAAGTGATGGTACAAAGATTTCTAGTGGTGCAAGGTTAGTTTGGAAACTGATCAAGAGTCTGTATGGGCTTAAACAGGCACCTAGGTGCTGGTTTAGTAAACTTTCTACTACTCTTCTGGATAATGGATTTAAGCAATCTAAATCAGATTATAGTTTGTTCACCAAAGCTAATGAGGAAACTATAACAATTACTCTGGTATATATTGATAATCTTCTGATAGTGGGAAATTCAATCTCTGCAAATAATTGGCTGAAATCTATGCTCTCTGAATATTTTCATATGAAAGATTTGGGTGAAGTCAAGTATTTTCTTGGTTTGGAAGACACAGATCTATTGATGGTTTCTTTGTATCACAAAAGAAGTATGTTTTGGATCTGTTGAAAGAATTTCATATGTCTGGAGTAAAGCCTAGCACTATTCTAATGGAAACTCATCTTAAGCTCACACCTGATAAAGGGGAGAAGTTGTCTGATCCACAGCCATATCAGAAACTTTTAGGCAAACTCATATATCTTACTGTAAGCAGACCTGATATAGTGTATGTTGTTCATATTCTTACACAGTATATGCAGCAGCCAACAACAGATCATATGCAAGCAGCAAAAAGGTTGTTGAGGTATTTAGCTGGTAATCCTGGTCAAGGAATTTTATTTGCGAGCAAGTCAGCTGCACAGTTAACTGCATACTGTGATTCAGATTGGGCCAGTTGTGCATTTTCCAGAAAGTCAACATCAGGATTTTGTATTTTGTTGGGAGCATCTCCAATTTCTTGAAAAACGAAGAAGCAAAGTGTGGTGGTTAGATCAAGTGCAGAGGCTGAATACAGGTCTATGGCACTGGCTAGCTATGAGGTGACTTGGTTATCAGCTTTGCTGCATGACATGGGGTTGACAGACTTACCTCCTACTGTCCTTAACTGTGATAATCAAGCTGCATTGGCAATTGCAGCTAATCCAGTTCTTCATAAACGGACAAAACATGTGGAAGTTGACTGTCACTATATCAGATATAAGGTGGCTGCTGGAGAAATTGTTACTAGGCATGTTCCTTCTTATGCTCAGGTTGCAGATATGTTCACTAAGCAGTTGTCTGCAAAACAGCATACTTATTTGATGAACAAGCTTGGTGTAGCTTCTGGTTCTAACAAGCTTGATGTGGCTGATTCTTCTTCAGCAACACAGCAAGCTTGAGGGGGAGTAATACAGAAGTCAACAGACTGAAGTTAACATATTAAGTCAAGGGGCTATTAGTGTAATTCTACATATAGTGTCAAAGATAAAATAGTCTTTTATAGAGAGTTAGTTACATTTCTATTAGTAGGATTCTCTATATAATCATCATCATTGTGCTGTAACAACTAAGGTTGATAGATGCATTCTTGAGAGATAATGTTTGTGATTTGTTAATTAGCTTGAAGATTAACAATGGCTATGCATTTCTTCAAGTTTCTTATTCAAAAAGAAACAACAGTTGAAGTTCCAACTACAAAATTAATTCTACTTAATTGAGGCAAAACTAAAAACATTCCGCTGGTCCAGAATTATTCGAAATACAAACATACTTAACACCGGTATAACTACTAAATTTAAGGAGGGCAACGGATCGGATTTCGTAAGATCCGAATCCGATTCGTTATGTTTTGATTCAAGTTCGGATTCAAATAGTGAAAATAAAGATCCAAATCTGATCCTTCGGATTTTTTCGGGTTTCGACTCGCATTCGGATTTAATACGAATACTTTAAAAGTAATAAATTAAAAATAAATATTATTATACAAATATGTTACATAACACATTTTCATTTACCGGTAAAAATATAAAAGTAATATTTTATATATTGTCAATAAAGGGTTAATGCAATGGTTGAGATCTTACTTTCCTAAATGCAGGTTAAAGGTTCGACTCAATTATGCGCGTTCGTTTATTTAACTTAAAAAATAATACTCTATCTATTTATATAATTCAAAATTAACGTCCATATAATAAATTTAATTATCAATAATTATCCAAATTATCGGTTATAAACATTAAATTTAATTATTTGATGTATATAAATCATATATTATTATTATAAAATTATTTAAGATATGAATATGTTATTGGATTTTTCGGGTTTGGAACGGATTTCGGGTTTTGTTTCGGTTTACCTGAGATCCAAATCCAGTACCACAATCTTTCAGAGTCTAAAAATAAGACCCGGATCGGATCCAAATTAAAAAAAAATCGGATTTGGGCAAATTCAAAAGGATTGGAACAAGCTGGGTATCCCTTCTAAATTCCATCAGAAAACTGGACTCGTTTAAAAAATAATTAAAAAATTATTCTATGTAGTAGGTCGCATATTGACCCATATATGGGAAAACAATAAGTCAAATTAAAGTATGTTACTCTTCTTCTTCATTTGTATCGAGTACACAAATCGTGTGCATTTACGCGATATTCGGACATAACACTCGTAATTAAACACCTATTTTAAACAAACATGTATGGTTTTCAAATATTGTCGAGTCCACCTATATTGATATTAGACATTTCTAATCGAGTATGGTAACGGGGTTATGTAAAATGAAAGAATACTTATTGGCAGGACAATATTCAATTTCAGAGAAAACTATTGCTTTTATCTTATCACATTTTTATAAATAGGCTTTACGAGTTGGCTTTGATAAGTAGTACTGTTTATCATAACCGTTTCTTGTGTATATATTCTGTTTTGTTAGCTCCTGGAAAGTTAGTTAGATCATTTTGTAAATATCTAAACCTTTCCTCTTGAATGGATATCTCATTTCCTCCATGATTGTTGATTATCTTAGTTACATCTACACATATATACAAGTTTGTAGCAGTTTATAGAGGATCTTAAGATGGTATCAGAGCTTTTATCTTCCGCAATCATCTCGACAATCTCTGCGTCGTCTTCATCTCTTGGACATATCGATTGGTGCTTTGTGAGTTTTTCATTTCGCCTACAAACTGTTTGATCATATTCCTACTTCATATCAATTTTCTTGTTTTTGGTAGATGTTCACGTTTAGTTGATTTTTGATGAATCGTTGTTGATATAGCGATGTTGCTTTTATGCTTAATTGAGTTATATCTCAATTGCATCAGTTTCGTAATCGTTTCTGTTTGAGTCTTGCAATTGTTTCTAATTGATACTGATCGATATTGATCATATTCATCTACATCTTCATCTTGTTGTTTGAGATCGCGTTGTTTTCATGTTCGTTGAATGTCATTTACGTCTTCACCTCCTAATCGCACTTATGCTCAAGTTGTTTTACAATCTGACACAATGAATACAACCACACCTCCTTCAAACAGAAACGCAAACACATCTCGTTCAAACACAAACGCCAACACTCATTCTTCCACTTCTATTGATAATAATGCACATCCTCTGTTTTTGCATAATAACGATCAACTTGGAATGGTTTTGATCTCTAAGAAACTCACCGGATCTGAGAATTATGCATCCTGGAAAAGGTCTATGCATATTGCTTTATCTGCCAAAAATAAGTTGGTAATTGTTACTGGTGAGTTTGTGGCTCCTGATGTTTCTTCCCCTCTTTATGCTCATTGGCGTCGAGTCAACGACATGGTCATTACCTGGATCTTGAATACTATCAATGATGACATTAGTAACAGTATGAATTATATGGACAATGCTGCAGTAGTTTGGAATGAGTTGAGTGAAAGATTTTCAGCAGTTAGTGGTCATAAATTCTACGAAACTCAACGTGCTTTGTTTAAACATGAACAAGGGAATGATTCTGTGGAATTTTATTTCCACAAGCTTAAAGGTTTCTGGGATGAGCTTCGAGCCTTATCACCAGCCATTCAGTGCACCTGTACGACCAATAAAGAGTGGGAATCACAGATGGAAAAAACTCGTCTCATACAGTTTTTAATGGGACTTCATTCAAGCTATATTTCTGTTCGAGGCCAACTTCTCATGATGTCTCCATGGCCTAGTGTTAATCAAGCTTTCATGCTTATTAAACAAGAGGGAAAACATAGACAAAACCATGGGTCTACTTCTTCACCCATTGCTATGATGGTTAATATGCCCTCTGTTTTATCAAGTCACAGCCCCTCTCCTTATATTCCTAGCAAGTTCAGTGACAGATCTCATGCTCATGTTCAAGAATGTTCTCATTGCCATATGAAGGGTCACACTAAAGAAAAATGCTACAAACTCATAGGCTATCCTCTTGACCATCCTGCTCACCCTAATAACAAAGGAAAACGCAGACCTCAGTATTCCAGATTTCAGCAAAATCCTTCAAAGCCTGCTGCTCTTCAGGTTTCTCAGTCACAACCTAGTGCAGATGCAGTTCCTATCTCTCACTCAGCTTCTCTTACTACCAGAATAGAAGAACTTCAAACTCGGTTGAATTCCGTTATGAAAAGTCTCAACACTCCACCTCCACTCCATCACCAAATTCTTTCAGCTTTGCTACACACTTGGCAGTTACTGTTTATTCCTTATTATCTTTTACATAATGTTCACATAACATATGGGTTTTAGACACCGGGGCCACGAACCACATGTGTTGCAACATTGATTTTATGCAAGATGTTACTCTCTTAGTCACACCACTAACTGTTAAATTTCCTAATGGGGAGAGTGCTCTTGTTACTCATATTGGTTCTGTTTTCCTTCACCCCGTTTCTGTTCTTATCCATGAGGTTTTATTAGTCCCTTCTTTCAACTTTAATCTGTTATCAGTCCATAAATTGTCCTCTCAATTGGCTTCCACCATTCATTTTACGTCCAGCACGTGTTATTTGCAGGACCAATACCGGATGAAGGCATTGGTTCTTGGTAATCTCAGTGGAGGTCTCTACCAACTCTACAATACCAATATTGTTTCAGTGTTTCAGTCCTCACTACTTCTACTACTTCGTCGTATTCTCTTTGGCACAAATGTTTGGGTCATGTCCCTGCTAATATTTTGTTCAAAACTCATGTAATTGATTCCCATTGTTCAAGTAATAAATCTGTTGAGCCCTGCACTACTTGTCCATTAGCAAAACAATGTAAGCTTCCATTTTCTTCAAGTTTATCAAATACTTCTAGTCTTTTTGAACTAATACATTGTGACGTTTGGGGCCCGTATAGGACACCCACTTATAATGGTTGTCGTTATTTCTTAACTATTGTTGATGATTGTTCTCGTGCTATCTGGACTATTCTTTTGCCCACTAAGCAACATGTCTCTCAATCCCTATTTGATTTTTTTGCTTATGTTAAAACACAATTTTCCACAACAATTAAATGCATTCGTACTGATAATGGGGGGGAGTTTCTTAACAATGCTTTGAGAGTTTTCTTGTCATCTAATGGTACTATGCACCAGACCACCTGTCCACACACCGCAACAGAACGGACGTGTAGAACGTAGACATAGAAATTTACTTGAGATGTCCCGTGCTCTCCTTTTTCAGTCTCATCTCCCTCTTTCTTTTTGGGGAGAGTGTCTACTTACTTCGACCTATCTTATTAATCGTAATTCCCAGTTCTATTTTGGGTTTTATTTCCCCATATGAGAAGCTTTTTGGCAAACCACCATGTTACAATAATCTTCGTGTTTTCGGTTGCTTAGCTCATATGTCAATTCATGAATCTGGCAAGCTTGCTCCTCGAGCATTGCAAACTGTCTTTATAGGTTATTCTATTTCTCAAAAGGGTTACAAGTTGTTGGATCCTATTACTCAACAAATTCACATTTCTCGTCATGTTGTCTTCACTGAGGATGTTTTTCCTTATTTCACTAACTTGTCATGTTCTGATTCTCTGCCATTTTCCATACCCACCACCTCTTACTGTGATGATTCACATGACACACCACTGGATACTTTTGTTTTTGCTAATCCCACATCAGATTCTCCATCATCATCTGAATTAATTAATCACACATCCACACCTGAATTGTCTACTTCATCTACCTCACCTCTTTTGTCAGCATTAGACACTTCTTCTCCACCTCATATCACCACTGATTCACTTCCACCACAACGTATTTCTTTACGACATAAAATTCAACCTAGTTGAATGAAAGACTATGTAGTTCCAGCCATTCCTTCTACTGTGTCTAAAGCTAATGCCATCCTTTTAGATTGTCCTATTAATCCACATAAATATAGTTATTCACACTATTCACCTCCAATTGAAGTTTTTGCCTGTGCTGTTAGTCATTCTACTGATGTACCAGAACCACACACTTTTAATCAAGCCAAAACTGAACCCAAGTTGATCGAAGCTATGTAAAAGGAACTGTTGGCTTTAGAAACAAATGATACTTGGACTATTGTTGATTCTCTTCCACAAGGAAAAAGAGTAATTGGGTGCAAGTGGGTATACAAGGTTAAATACTTGGCTGATGGGTCTTTAGACAAGTTCAAAGCTCGCTTCGTAGCCAAGGGTTTTACTCAAATTGAGGGGCAGGATTATCACAACACATTTGCTCCCGTTGCTAAGAAGGCCACGGTTCGTACACTTTTGGCTTTGGCCACTGTTAAAGGCTGGGATCTTCACCAATTGGATATTAATAATGCCTTCCTCCACGGAGATTTAATGGAGGAATTTTACATGGAACTTCCAAAGGGGCACCCTTTACATGGTACTAATGCAGTCTGTCAATTGAATAAGTCCATTTACGGGCTCAAACAGGCCTCTCGTGTTTGGTTCGAAAAATTAGCTTCAATTTTATTGGGTCTTGGTTTTGTGCAAACTGTTGCCGACTATTCACTTTTCACTTATACAAGTGGTAATTTGTTTGTTGTTACTCTCGTTTATGTCGATGACATTTTATTAACTGGGACAGATTCTGAGTTTATTACACATGTCAAAAATGTTTTGCACTCCTCCTTTACTATTAAGGACCTAGGCTTTGCAAAGTATTATCTGGGCTTGGAATTACATCGCACTACTGAGGGGTTGTATATTCATCAACACAAATTTGTGTATGATATGCTAGTCGAAGCAGGCCTTGAGGATTGCAAACCTCTTTCCCTTCCTATTGACACCCCTGTCAAGCTTTCTCCTCATGATGGTGAATTGTTAGATGATCCCACTCCTTACAGAAAATTTGTTGGGAAACTTCTCTATCTCACGGTCACGAGACTAGACATTGCTTTTGTTGTCCACCACTTAAGCCAATTCTTACAGAAGCCTCGTGTTCCACATATGCAAGCTGTCCAACGGGTTCTCCGTTACTTAAAAGCTACACCTTTTCAGGGTATCATTTATTCCGTTAATTCTGGTCTTACTTTGTCTGCTTTCTGTGACAGCGACTGGGGCTCTTGTCTGGATTCTACAGGCATGTTCAGAAGTATAACTGGGTTGTGCTTACTGCTTGGTTCTTCCCTTATTACCTGGCACTCTAGCAAACAAAAGGTTATTTCTCGCTCCACGGCTGAAGCTGAGCTCCGTGCTATTGCAAATACAGCATGTGAATTGTCTTGGGTTACCATGCTTCTGTCAGAACTTAATATTTCTCAACAATTGCCCATTGTCATTCACACAGACAATCAAGGTGCTCTTGACATTGCCGCAGATCCCGTCACACCTCATCTCTCCTGTCTACACTCCAAGCTCTTCTCACATCTTTACTAAAGGCCTTGATCGTCAAGCTCATTGGTCGATTCTTTCCAGCTTGAATGTTCGACAACCACATTCAACCTGAGGGGGGAATATTGCTCATATCTTATCACATTTTGATAAATAGGCTTTACGAGTAGACTTTGATAAGTAGTACTATTTATCATAATCGTTTCTTGTGTATATATTCAGTTTTGTTAGCTCCTGGAGAGTTAGTTAGATTATTTTGTAAATCTCTAAATCTTTCCTCTCGAATGGATATCTCATTTCCTTCGTAATTGTTGATTATCTTAGTTACATCTACAAATATATACAAGTTTGTAGCAGTTTATATAGGATCTTAAGAAAAACAAATAATTCTAAATTAAATTATAAATGTGAACTTGATAAATTCATCAAAGTGATCTAAGTTGTAGACAATTAGTTTGAACAGTCCAGCTACTTTCTAGCCAAATTCCTACATAAACGGACATACAGTCGTTGATTTATCCACTAACAAAGGCCGAAACTAACAAAACGGCACAGCTGTTAGTTTCAACCCTATACAACCTTCGCATCAAAATAAAAGCCAACCGTAACAAATCACAATTGATGCATGCAACAGCCCTAGAGTGGCTTTAATTTCATAACAATATCCTGTATATGGCCTGACAATATGGATCCGGATAATGAAAAACTGAAGATATTACGATCATTCAATCTGAGGAGCGACTCATTTAAACTCCGGCGCACCGATTCTTCAATAAACAGAGATAATGATTCAGATGTAGATTCTGAAGGCTACACAAGCCTGAGAGACGTTATGCATTCGCCGCCTCAAAACACACAATCTATAGAATCTAACTGTTTTGATTCTTCCACCATATCAATAAGAAATGAGCTGATGAAGCATGCAGCCTCAGTTTACGTGCAATCTGCGATCATTTCATCACGTGATCAGGATTTCTTTGCACATTTCCTAGATAAGATTAAAGATGAGGGAGAAATGTTTCGATCGTGCTGCAGGACACGCATTAGGAAGCCATTGCAATCTTGTTTCGGGGTAATTTATGGGTTTTTTGTTTACATGGCCAATCACATTGCTAGAGTGTGGAGAGGGAGGGTGGCCATAAGGTAAAAGTAGACGGATCCTCTGCTGCATCTTTTCGATGTGTAAATATTTGTTAGCGTTTCCTCAAATGTGTTATAAAACAGCTTCTAGTATGGATAATTAAATATAAACCTATCTGTTAATTTAACTGTAATACTACAATTAAAATACCTAACCTTGTTTAGATCAAAATTTCTGTCATTCATGGATATTATCAGGAACAAACTCATTTTCGGCTACTAAAAATAATACTCCTGTCTTCCCATTCATTCCCGGTGGATCCTTTTCTCTAAGAATAAAGTGCATGCATGCACAGTCGCACACTTTGATGCTATGCAATGTAATGGTTGTTAGCACAATATTGCTTTCTTATATAAAAAGCTAAGCAAACACTGACCTCAAGGCCAAATCCCATTAACAGTTAATGTATCAAGGATGGTTGAGAATTAACCACCAAAAATTATTACTCAACACTCTTTATCTTTGGGTAAGCCTACTTTCACACAAGAAGACGATTAACTGTGTGAAAAAAGGTATTTTTAACATTTTACCTAAGACCCTGGCCTGGAACGTCAACTTTTAGTTAATTCGCAAATGTCTTCACTCAGCTATTATGATATAACATTAAGTACCGGGGTAGAACTTTTTTCTGTAGATATCATATATTGCACTTGCTAGTTGCTAGATAGACTATTTGTAAGATATTAATGTAACTGTGAGTTTGTATGCAATATACTACCAACTGTTTGCTTATTTTTTCCTGCCAACAAAAAAAAAAGTTGCTTGATAGATTTAAACAATAAATAACTAAATCTGAGTATTTAATTTGCAATACTGCTAATTATGCAAGCCTGCTAACCACAGGAAGACCTGTGAGCCTCACACTGTATGGTTCTTCACCAAAAAAAGTGTCCCACAGTGTATGACATAAAACAACACAAACATGTTTGTCCTTTCATCTAGACAAACTAGTACAGATAATTGTGTCACTTCAATAGTAAAGCTAAATTGCAATAGAGAAATTGTAGATTATCATATCCAACAAAATATTAAAGTTTGGAAAGGATCCCAACCTCATGCAATATGCTCTGCGAGACTCAAAATCTTGATATGCTTTTTCTTCCTCAGCTCATGTGGTACAGGCCCATGAACCCTCTTCCCAATCGGCTCACCTTGCTTGTTGACTAGTACACAAGCATTGTCATCAAATTTGACCTCACTCCCATCACAACGTCCTCTTGGCATTGCAGCACGAACTACAACAGCATAAACCACAGCTCCCTTTTTCACTGTGCCACCTGGTGCAGCTTCCTTCACAGACGCAACTATTGTATCGCCCAATCTCGCCCCTTTCTTACCCTTCAATGCTTGTATACACTTTACTCGCTTTGCGCCGGAATTATCTGCAACTTTGAGATTGGTCCCCATCTGTATAAATGTCCTTGTTTGCTGTTCAATGATAAAGTAAATAGGATAACGGTGAATTCAAATATAAATTATCTTTTTACACAATCAGAAGCATACTTAAACACTGGAAAACGTAAAAGATAAACAGAAAATTAGTCAAGACCATAACATATGTCTTGTAATCTAATAACAAGACCTACAATAATTCAACTCCGAAGGGGGAGAGGACTAGTTTGACCATGGGTTCCAATGCAAATTTCTTATGCAAAAATCAAAACCTCGGCAAGATGCTATACCCTAAGATAATGTATTCTACAATGCACAAAGTATAACTCTCAGCATTTTTTTTTTGCTAAATATAACTCTCAGCATTTACCGACATCTGAATGTGCACATTTTTAAATCTTAAACTCATTTTTAGAGGTAATTTCTCAACTTATCAAACCTATGCATACCAATTGTCACAGCAGAAGTCAATTACTTAATAATGAGGTCAAAAGGCTAAAACTGACTAGCAACTATGAGGTACTCAGGCCAAAGCCAACGGCAGCAATGTAAAGGGAACCAAACCAGACCACTTCATCGTTACTGTTCCCTTCGTAGCTTGTAAACTCAAATCAAACTTTTGATAAGAGCTCTGAGTTGGGTTATATGGAAATTCCACAAACATATTTGTCCTCATGTTTTCTTAATTCCAAACTAAGACGGGTGCATGAGGCTACATATAAAGTTAGATCTCTGTATAAATAAATAATCTCGGGATTGGAAATTTTTTATAGATTTATAAAATTTATTCATGTATCGATGATAGATATACGATGTATCTATTGTGTTAAGAATAAAAAAAATATTTAGAAAAATGTTTTATCGTGGCTTATTAATTTATCGAGGTTCTATTGTAGTCTGACTTCATGACTATCCTTCTGTTTAGTGTCAATAATATCACTTACAGATTCATATACCAACTATCATAGCTATATTTACTACAAAAATCTTTTAGAACGACTATAATGCAGCAGCCACACGAAAACAGTGCTTGAACTTTAATAGCAGAGGTTGTTCATCATACACTAAATAAGGTACTGCAAAGGAAACACATTTACGAAACAAGCTCACCTGCGACAATAAATCACAGAAGGCTATTTCCCGTGACATTCTTAGTAAACCAGGTGAATTGCTGCTGAGTCCTCCCAAGAATGAACGGCCAGCTATCAATCATGTACAATGAAATAGTTAGCAGTTGAATTTAAGAGAATAGTCCATGGAAAATTTCACAAAATTAAAACGACTCACTGTCTAAACTGTGAACAACAAGCTCAACTTAGCCTACAATACAGTTGAGAGGATTTTCTACAACAACAAGATTCTGATTTTTTTTTTCTCCTTTAACGAACATCAAACAGTGAAGGATATAAAGGATTAGACAATTATGTCAGAATATTTCAACACCTTAGGACGAGTCACATTTCAAAGAGTCGGCATGTCAAAAATAGTTAAATGCACAATGCAGAGTAATTTCTTTTCAGTGCCAGTACCTGCTCCTGTACTACACAAACTTACACTTTTTAGCCACTAATATAATCAAAATACGGAAGGCATAACAGGTCCGCTGAAGAGATTCTTTATTTTTCACTACAAGGACAAATGACAATAATAGACCATCATAAGTCACTACCCCAAGCAAGGGTATTTTAAAAAACTCCTCAAATGGTTTGGCCAATCTGAAATAGCATACGAACAACTTTAACAAGATAAAGCCCTGGTAGAGTAGATTTCTAATAACACTTTTCCTAGACTGGATAAATTAGTTTGTCAAGGTATAGTTAAGTAGTTTATAGTTCGAGCCTTTTACCTGAATAAAATACATGGACTGTAGTTACTAATAACAATGCCATCCTTTTAGATTCTCAACTAATCTACTACACACTAGAGGATAGAACAGAGGTAGAAAAGAAAAGCAATGTGATCTGAAGAAACAAATGTAATGTAATACACTTCTTGCAAGCTATCAACATTTCGCCAATCAAAAGGAATCTATTTAATCAGTTCATTACACTGGTTAGATTTCTTAAGAGTGTTACAATAAAACATGCATCGTGATAGTATTACTACATCATTCCATGACTAAGGGTGAAGTGAGAGAGTAGATAATCATTTTCAAACTAAAGAAGCTTAAATTTCCCAAGTTCAACTATGAAAGATACTGAAAATTATTTTATCAAATTAGAGCTAGTACATTTCCCAAAAAAAAAGATCTTTTAAAAAAAATACATTGTTTCCGATTTTATAAAGTATGTGAATATCATCTAGTCATTGTCCGATTTTCATCATAAATTTGATTTAACTAATGTTACAAAAGCCATAAGTCTACTCAACTTCAGAGGTGTACGCGGCACTGTAATAAGATATGCCCAAGTACAAATTGCACTGTAATAAGATATGCCCAAGTACAAATTGCTAAACACTTTGAACAATAATGTGTAGCGAGGAAGGAGGTCATAACTCATAAGTGTCTCTCCCTTTCTTTATAGTTCCTGTGCGGCACTAGAGAAAGCATATAAAAAACGAACTCATCTCGACTTTCAACTTTCTGTATTTAATTTATCCTCTAAACTCAATTTGTTAATCAAACTACCACTACACTCTCTATTATCAAACCTAGACACCGTGCTCATCAAAGCAAGCAAAGAGCTCGAAGTTTACTAAATTCGAAGAAATTAGATAACAACACGATAATCGGAACAACCGAACATTTTTAGCAGCTAGCTAATGTGGACAGCTATTTCAATTACATAACACAATAGCAAAAACCAACAAATAGCTAAATGAAATTAAAATATAAATACATACCGCGAAACCATTTAGAAGCAGCCATATCTTTACTTCAAATAATCGAATCAAAATAAATATGAAGAAATCACCTGAAGACAGAAATGTAAGATATTTTCAGACAATAAAGAGGATGAAACAAAACACTAACTCATATTGTTTTAGTTACACACAGATTGAAGCGGCGTCGTTTTGTAAGAACCACCTGAAGTTCGTTTGTTTGTTTCTAGGGTTTCGGCAATTAAGTGAGGAGACCACTTGCGAAGGCAACTCAAGTCAGAGCAAGTTCAATTGGCTAGTTATTGTTGGTCTTACATTGAAATTGAGTTAATGAGCTAATTGGTAACTGTATTTTTGACAAATTTTCAATTGGGTCACCAATTCATAAAAGTTTTCGGTAAAACAATTGTATAAATAGAACATTTCAATTTAATTACTCACGTCTATCCTCGTTAAAAACACTAACCACACTCTGACGTGGCATTCTACATGACAGATCAGTTTCTCTCAGATTGATCCAATTAAACTAACTCATTTTCTTTATATTTAATTATATTTATCCCCTTGTATATTTCTTCTCTCAACCCTCATTACACCCGTTATCAATCCTTGAACATGTCTAGTTTAAGAAATTTCTCTATTTCGGTTTGCAACCCGTATAACTCAAATTATTACAAAACTGCAACGAAACATAGTAGCTCGGATTTTGGAACTGCTTGAGTGAAATACAAATGTGATTTTTCTTCTCTTTGTCAAGAAGTTTAGAAGGAAGGCAAAGTTGATTTGGGACGCCGATTCTTTGATTGTAGTTGATATAAAGTATGGTATTTTGCATAAATATTACATAATATGTCATAAGTATGCATTTTTCATAAATTTTATGTTTTAATTTCAGGATCCCAATACAAGTTACAATTTTTTTATATGGGGGGTCCTCCATACCTGGAAAGAGTTAGGGATGTTATCAAAGAATTTAAGATGAAATTGAGGAGGAAAGATGATGAGTTTCATCTTGCTAAAGTTGATCAGAATTTTTTGGAGAAGAAAATGTTGGTTTTAGATTAAGAAGTAACTAAACTCCGAAAGCAACTTGAAGCTGAAAAAATGGCAGGTGAAAGAATGCGGGGAAATTTCACAATGGGAAGGGCGTTAATTTTGTTGCTTGTAATTTGGATTATGCATGTTATTATCAAGTGAAATATTGTGTTTGAATGCATATTGTAATGTTGATTTTAGTTCAAATGAAAAAATGTTCATTTTAGTTGATTCCTACTAAGATGAATTGAAAAAATTTGAAATAAAAACCGGCTTTTCATTGAAAAAAAGCTTAAAATTCCTTACATATTGTGCTTACAAAAATTGTCATAGAAACAAGCACATGGGTTCAATAATATATCCCACTACAATAATTCAACTAAAAGACCAAGTATGTGCTTCATTGAGCCTTACAAAAGAGAATTACAATAATAATCCATGGCACTAGTTGTTACTTCCTTTGTCCCATTGAATTCTATACATCACTTTTTGGCACGCTTTTCAATACTCGTTTAAAATATAATTCAATAATATTTTTTTAAAATTTTTTTAATAAAATTTTTATGTTTAAACTTTTATTCAAAAAAAATTATGAAACTATATTTTATATAAGTTTCGAAATACATGCAAATAGTGCACGTATATATCCTAGTGGGACGGAAGGAGTAGTAAACTAATACTACTTCTTTTTTGGGATTTTGAAACCTTTGACCGAGCCTTTTCCCTTCCTGCTTGAAGTTTCAGGAATGTCTGCAATGGGAGTGCCATCACCACCTCCTCCATGAGCCATCATACCAGGTGTAGACATCTGTATTTAGAAAAATAGAAGATGCATTACAATAAACATACCACTGTCTAAAAAATAAGAAATAATTGTGATAGTTGGTACTTACAAACACAACATTATCAGCGGTTACATTATTTTCCTCAATTGTATTCTGAGTCCCTTGGGCAAGCCTTTGGCTCCTTCTTGGAGTATTAGGTGTTGCTGGAGTTTCCATCATTAGAGCCTCTTCCATCATCTCTACTTCTCCTGTTTGCACCTCCATGACATTCTTCTCCATTTCTTCATCAACTTCTTGATCTTGTTCAGTAGGCTTCCTTTTTGTCCCTCTATTTGTCATTGTAGGTGCAGTTTTTGGTAGTTCAAGGCATCTTATTCTGTTGTTCCCAATTTTATTGCAATTTGAACAATGCATCACCATGCCTTGTCTAGTAAGTTTCGTCAACTTACCCATAGGTGTCCTTGTATTGCTTTTCTCCCATACCTTTTTTCTTCTCATTTTTTAGGTCTCCCTCTCAATTACTTGACAATTGGAGGTGGCAACACATCATTCCCACATGTTTCTTCCCAAGAGGGCATACAGGTGGCAACACATCATTCCCACATGTTTCTTCCCAAGAGGGCATACCTCTTAGGACTTCAAGACTGTGTGAGTATGTTCCTGTATATGTATCTTTTTTAAAGTAATTAGAGATATAATCATAAGGATTATATCTCATTCTTTGGATAACACATATGGCATGAGCACAAGGTATCCCTGTTAACTCCCAAACCCTACAGCTACAAGTTTGTTCAGCCAAGCTCACACAAAATTCAATGAGTTATTTTCACTGTGCATCCGTTCGATTTCAGCATAATGTGGATTGGGTCAAGAACTTTAATTATATGCAATATGCATCCATTAGGTTTTAATACCCTTATTATGACCACCCTTCGACGTATTTTTGTTAATTTTGACCGTTAAGTAACGGTTGACTAGGGGCAAATGGAGATATTAAGTATAAAATACTTAAAAAATATACTAAAAATTCAAAAAAACTCCAAAATAATATGTAAAAATTATAGTTATTTTTTTATAGTGCGAGTATCTATATAAAATTTTTATAATGTGCGTCATAATTTTAAATATATCAAAAAAATATTTATTTAACTTGAATATTTTAAAGATGAAATAATTAAATTGAAAAACTAAAAAAATATTATTATTATTATTTTTAAAAAAAGGCTTAAATCAGTTTAAAACTTGATTCAATTTTTTTAAAAAAATCTTTATATTTTTTACTATTTTTTCCAATATTTTAAATTTATTAATGTTTTATTTAAATATTTTATATGTGTTTTCTCCGTTTTACCCCTAGTCAACTGAAACTTAAAATTGACAGAAAAATGGCTAAAGGGTGGTTATTGTAAGAGTATAGAAATGTAAGGGATGCATATTGCATATAATTAAAGTTCTTGACCCAATCCGCACTATGCTGAAACTGAAGGGATGCAAAGTGACAATAATTCAAATTCAACACCCCTTCATTTTACTTGAAAATTTTTATTCCCATCCCATATAACACTATATTATGCACTCTCCTTAACACAATCATCTAGTATTCTTTTAATCCTAGGAAATACAATACAATCTACTGGCCTCATTGCATCTCTTTTTTCATGTAATCTTTCCATTATCATGTTATGAATTTCAGTAAGCATATCAATGATAGGCATATACCTTGATCTGAGGATCCAAGAATTGAAGCATTCATAGATGTCATGTTTAGTGATGTCTTTTTTACAATGAGTCTCAAAGTAAGCCTTGCCCCACACCTTTGGTTCAAGCTGATTCATCTTGTCAAAAGCCTTCTTTGATGCCTTTGCAAGATCCTTCATCGCACTTTTAAAAACTTGTGGATGTGTTACAGTGCTTGCTTGAAAGAAGACCTTCCTGATAGCCTCACTTGCATGCTTCCCCTGGAGATTGTTGTAAATATGTTTTGTGCATTTTCTCAGCATTGGGGAAAAGCTCTTTAACTGCTTTCAACAAACCCTGGTAGTACATAAATAATTGATAGGATATATATGTATATATATTTTATATGATTTTATTCCTCATATTTGTTATATTTTGTATTAATTTGGATTTTTATTAATTAGATTTTAATATTTTATTCTAGGAAGCAAAAAAATCATAAACTTGGATGGATTGGAGAATAAGAGTTTAATTTGGAGATTTATTAGAAGGAAATTCGGATTTGTTGGACTCCATGCGCGCAATTCATTGTTTGAGCCATATCTTGAGTTCTAGAAGTCGGAATTGGATGATTGAACATCCCACGCGAAGCTAAGGGAATTATCTTTCATTTTACAGAGGTCCAAGTATCAAATTACAACTGAAGCATTCCAAAATTATTGAAAAAAAAAGTTAGATGCGAATTTTCCTTTGGAAACCGAATCAGTTTAGGAAACGCACTTGTAATTTTCCCAGAAGCATTAAAGGACTTCTATTATATACATATAAATACATATACAGAGGAGGGGGATCATTACTTTTCTTCTTGTAAAAGATTGAAGGATTTTTTTCCTCTATTCTCATTAATATCAATTATGTGTTCTTGTTATATTATGTGTTTTGCTAATCTAGTTATGAGTGAGTAGATTTTTAATCTAGAGTCAAGTTGAACCCTAGTTATGATTGATGTATGATTTTTCCAATTCCCCCAATTTAGTTATATTATATGCTCTTGCTTATTGAGTTGTGCTTAATTAACAATTACATGTCAGACGTTATTATGTGTATTGTTTGAACCCAATAACTATTTATCAACGAAAGTTGTATTTAGGTGGTTGTGATTTATCCAATAAGGACATGAACTTCTCCATGAAAATAGGTAGAATGGATTGTTAGGAAGTTAGGATGTTGTATATAATGTCTCTAAATTGCATGATACCATGAAAATAAGCTTGATTGTATTTTAGAGAAGCCATTAATACTCGAGAGAGGTTATTGGTATTTTATAGGGCGCGTATTTCCTCTTGAGTAGTATATGATTGATTTGGGTGGGAAATCATAATTGCTTCGATTCATGCTAGTGGGGATACTTAATTCTGGATGTTTTTAGTTATTTGATTAATACAACGTATTTGCTTTAGTATATTATTAGTTTGCTAGAAATATGTTGTAGACTTGATGATATGCTACAAAAATACCTTAGTAGATTTGATTAAGTATAATTATAGCTTTCAACAAATAATTTACTCTGTCATCCGTTGAAAGAGTAACTTATGTTTAAATAAGTTTTGGTAGCATATTCCTGCATATTGTAATGCCTTGGAGAACTAGAAGTTGTAGGATATTCTAATTCATGTTGATTACTAGATTGATATGCAAAATAGGTTGGCTAATTGTAAATATTAGATGCCTTGTAATCTTGCATAAGTGAAAAAGAGTTAACTGCTATGAAGATACTCTCAACGGATGTTCCACAAGATTTCAACGGAAATCAACTAGAGTTTCAACGGATGATCCAAGAAAGTCTCAACGGATGATCCAACAAAGTCTCAACGGATGATCCAACAGAGTTTCAACGGATGATCAAATTCAAAAAGCAGTTGATAGCGACTTGACAATCACATGGGTTAATTATATACAAATGGAATATGGTAGCCTATTAACAGGTTTTAGAGAACAAAGAAGCATTTCCACTTTCATGCTAACTTGAAGATATTCAAAGATGTTGGATGGAGAAATGGAGCAGCATGTAATTAGACTAAGACATTTTTGGCTTATTAGTTTATCATTTTATCATATAACTTGGTGATATATATAAACCAAGAGTAGCAAGTAGAAAAGTATCAATTAAGTTAGCAAGAACTGAGAAATAGAAAAAGTTGTATCTGTTAAGAATTTCTCTGTTCTAAGTTTATCATACTTATAAGCAGCTGTGTGCATTTTTGCATCACAGAGTTCTCATCAATATATATCTCTGGTGGGTAAGTTTAATCCACCAGAAATTTTTTAATCCTTGTGTTTAATTACTTTGTGTTTGAATACATCTATATTTTCATTCCGCACTTATGTATATTCAAACACTGATATATTTATATTTGCGAGAAGTTCTTAAAATCGAAAAAAACCAAGAATTACATTCAACCCCCCTTCTGTAATTCTAGTTGTTAGATTGTTTGGGATTAACAATTGGTATCAGAGCAAGCTCTTGACACACTAAGAGTTTAAAGATCAAAGTAACTAACAAGATGAGCAGGAGGGATGTTGGAGTAAAGATCTCGTTCTTGGATAAAGACAACTATCACCATTAGAAGGTGAAAATGCACCTGCATCTTCTCTCTGAAGATGAAAGATATGTTTATTGCATTGAAAAAGGCTATTATGCTCCTATAAAAGCTGCTAAAGATACTGAAGGAGTTGTAGGCGATGAGCAAACTATTCCAAAACCACAAACAGAATGGACAGATGAAGACATTGAGCAAGTACACAAAGACAAGAAGGCTATGAACATTCTGTTCAATTATCTTGATGGAGATATATTTGGCAATGTCATCAACTGTAAGACTACTAAAGATATTTGGGATATAATTCAAATCATATATGATGGAACTGAGTAAGTGAGGGAAAATAAAATGCAACTTCTAATTCAGCAGTATGAGCACTTTCATTGTGACGACAGTAAATCTCTAAGTGACATCTTTAGTAGATTTAAAAAACTACTAAATGCACTAAAATTGCATGGAAGAGTCTAACAAAAGATTCAAACTTGAAATTCCTTAGATCTCTACCAAAAGAGTGGAAGCCTATGACTGTCTCTCTCAGAAATTCTCAAGATTATAAGGAATTTACTTTGGAGAGACTGTATGGCATTCTAAAAATTTATGAGTTTGAAATGTAATCATTATCTATGTGTAAACAAAATAATTTATTAAACATGAAATATAACTATACATTAGTATAATTTTTCTAATTAATTTTGACTATGCCATTATTTCTCGAATGGCACTTTCTCCGACCAAGTTTAATATACTTACGTATAGGAGAAAAATCGAATTGAAATCGAAAAATTGAACCAAATTTGTATTCGGCTCGATTCGATTCGGTTCCATAGAAATTAACAATTTTGATTTTTCTCTACAATATTATGGACTAACACTATACGCAAAAACGTATGAATTAAGAAGTAAACAAATAAGCTCATTTGTTCCCCTTTAACTACGTTACTTATAACTTTATGTAATAAGTAACTTATTTTTTTTAAAAAAAAATTACATTTATATATTTTATTTTAAAAATAATATTTATCATAAAAATTCAATATAATTTCTTAATTTCAAATTTTGAATTTATTTACTTATTTTCAGAAAAAAATGTTATTATACTTATTTCCAAATTTAAGATTTGTGAAGCGGGCTCGACTCGGCTACTCTGAGTTTCGACTTCAATACTCTCATCCTAGCAATAATCTTCCCAATTATAGGGTTAAAAATTTATAAATTCAGGTCAAAACAAGTCACCCAAATTTTCTAAGATAATCAACGACGACTAATTAGACCGATAGAAATATCATCATTTAAATTTTCACATAAGAGGATCAGGGACGGACTTACATTAAAGACAGTGGGGGATTGGGCCACAGTCAAATTTAGCCCAATAGCATATTTGAGGGATCGGGCCCAGTCAAATTTAGCCCAATAGCATATTTAATTGAGGTAAAATTTAGGTGTGCATTAGGTAAATAAATGTGTCATCAATAACCCACATATTTAAAAGCCCAATTCATTAAGATGTGAGTCCGGTCTGAAAATGGTTTTAAATAATAAGCGAGTCTAGTAAGTAAAATTTTAATCGACATAAAAAGAAAGGATTAGGCTCAAATGAGAACTAATTCCCCGGAGAATTATTATGTTCTGTAATTATGTTAAATCCTATGCGATGCACGGGTTCCCGTTAATATTTAAATTTTTTATTTATCTCGTCAGATTATAATTTTAAAATTATTTATATAAATATATAATAATAATAATAATAAATTTATAAATAAAGTAATAGGATAACCAGTTGTCGTAGTTTAGTAGGATAAGTATATTTTATATAGTAGTTTAACAATTTAGTAATTTAGCGGATATATAACACTATTTTTTATTTTATTTTTAATAATTAGATAAGATGTGGTTGTAGTTTAGTAGGATAAGTAGACTTTGTGTGCAGTAGTTTAATAATTTAGTATTTTAGCAGATATATAACACTATTTATTTATTTTTATAATAATCAAAATTAGAGAATAACCGTTGAACCAAATTATACCCCATTCTGGTTATTATAGTATAATATAGATGTGTTCTGCAATTTTTTTTCACTTTTTTCCTGAGTTGCATTTTAGTTTTACATAACACGTCAAAATTTTAATAAAGATTGTCATGATTACTATAGAACACTAAATAAAGAAGTATATTATGTTCTGTGATTTGTGCATAACATATGTATATGTTCTGTAAAAAAATTCTCGTATTTTTTTTATCTATATACAAATTTTTGTTTTCTTTAACATAACATATGCATTTTGAATAAGAGATAAAAAAAATATAAGAAATATGAAGTATTTTTCGGTGTTCTCCAATTAAGGTGTTCTCCATGGAACTCAACCCTAGAAAGAAGAGATGAAAAGAAGGAAAAGATCTCCACCTTCAGTTAAATCAAAAAAGAAGCAAGAAGCTGCTAGTCTTCGGGTATGATTATCTCCATATTCTAATCTTCGATTAGTTATATCTTATTTTTTTTAAGTAATGTCGTGTCTCCACTCTCCACTAAACTTTAGTCCTTGATATGTTCATTTTTCATTAGAATAGACCTTACACGATCCAATTTTTGCCTCGTCACGCAGGCATCATGTTATACCCAGATTTTTATCATGACATGACACGATCAACAGAGGACAACAGTTCGGTTGGCGACATTGCAAGACGGGAAGAAGTGGATCATGTTCGTGACGGGATAAGACAAGAAGGTGTCAAGCAGCGCGGAGTGATGGACCAAGTCAGTAACAAACTGAATTTGTAGGCGCGTGAGCTACAGAATTGGATGAGGTTTGCAACCATAATCATGTACGTTAGAGAAATGAGGGATAAGAGATGAGGTTCAAAGGAGGAGAAAAATAAGGGGAAGTTGGAGAAAAAGAAGACACGACCAAAGAGATAAATGGAGGAGAGAGGAAGGAGAAGGACAACTCGAACAACACAAGATATAACAGCAACATTCATTCTTCTATAGCTACATCAGCTCGAGCTCTGGCAAGAAGATAACAAGCACACAAACACCCGAAACCTAAACCTACGAACACATGTATAAACACCTTAACCAACAACCTTATTTGATCATGTATTTTAGCTTAAACACTTTGTAAATATAATCATCCTTCTAGTGGATTACATTTTAGGTTGGGTACACAATCCCACCCGCGGTTTTTCCCGTTCTCTGGTTTTATACGTCACCAATTTCTTGTGTTTTATTTATTTTCATTGCGTTTATTTAGTCACATTATAATAGACATACTCTACCCTAACCTTAGCAATTAACCTTACAAAATTTGGTAAAAATAATTGGCGCCGTCTGTGGGAAATTTGCTAAGGGTTTGATTGACACATATGTTGGCAAACGACGAAGAACAAGTTACAAACTAGGAGGGTGAAGCTGAAAATAACAAAGAAATGGCTGCGACATTGAAATGGTTGCAAGACGAAATGGAGAAGATGCGCTTTGAGAATGAAACATTGAAGAAAGAGCTAACTACGGCAAAATCAAGAACTAAGACTATGACGAATAAAACCATCCCAAGCGTGATCAGGTGTTAGGACATGGATGGTGCAGAAGATTACGATCAACATGAAGGACCAACGAATGGAACATATGATGTTATTGACATAGAAGACACGGAGGATGTGCCAAATAATGACGAAGACATGGAAAGAAGGTGTGACGAGCAACGATACTATGATCATGATGATCATCAAGGAGAAACTGACAGGAGAAGGTCACAACATAGGAGTACTAGATCCCAGAATCAAATTGCAGAAGAATTTAAAAGAGAACTACAAGAAGTGAGAGACTTGATTGAAAGGATTCCTGGTGTTCCAAAACCGTTAGAGAAGGCGACTCCAACAAGCTACGTTGATTCGCCTTTTCATGACAACATTGCCTTGGTAGAAATACCAAAACATTTCACGGTGCCACAGATGAGACCATATGATGGAACTAGTGATCCCTTGGAACACATTGCACAATATAAACAATGAATGTTTACGGTCCCAATTACGCGTGATCTAAAAGAAGCTTTTATGTGCAAGGGATTTGGTTCAACGTTGTCAGGACCAGCCCTACAATAGTTTGTGAACCTCCCACATGGGAGTATTACGACGTTCGCCGATTTGTAGACGCGTTCAATATGCAATTTGCTAGCAGCCGAGTGTTTGAAAAAACCACCAGTGACTTGTATAAAATTGTGCAACGGAATAGAGAACCCTTGCGTGATTATTTGACGTGATTCAACAGGGAGAAAGTGACCATCACTAACTGTAATATTCCTACAGCTATTGAAGCATTCAGAAGGGGGTTAGAACAGGAATCCCCATTTTACGAGGAATTGACGAAGTACCCATGCTGAACAATGATGATGTACAAGCCAAAGCAATGGCACAGGTAAGGTTGGAAGAGGACAGACTAGAAGATGATAAAAAATATTATAATCCTTCCAGGAAGATCATGACGCCAAGATCCAAGGAATACAAACCCCACACAAGGCCCCCAGGGATGAAGTTTATGTAAATTCAACACGAGAACGCAATGATTGGAAAAGAGAAGAACATGATGATTGGAGGAAAGACCCCAACCTGCCACCAACTTATGACAGGTATGGCTTCACGATAACGCCTTCAGCCATGATGAAGGAGTTCACCAAGTTGGGGGGTATAGTAAAGTGGCCAATGAAGAGCAACAAGCCTAAAGCGAACCCGGATTCCAAACTATGGTGTGACTATCATGGAAACTACGGACATAAAGCTTATGACTATGTGGCCTTGCGTAAAGAGATACAATTTCTGACCAGGAAGGGATATCTCACGGAATTCATGACATCAAAGAAGACGTCTTCTGTTAGGAAGGACGTGTCGCCTAGAAAGGACAACTTGACACCATTAAGATAACCACCACATCCACCACATCACAAGGTAATTAAATTCATCTCAGGTTAATCAGAGATATGTGGATCAATATATTCACAGGCTAAAAGAGTAACCAGAGAAACAGACATACGAGTCACACAAGTGGGGGTTGGCAACGATAGCTTGCAGTCCTTGATGTTTGACGAATTAGATAAAAGAAATGTACGTGAACCACAACAAGATGGGCTAGTTATTTCACTACCTATGGGAAATTGCTTAATCAAAAGAATATTGGTGGACAACGGGAGCGCTGCCAACATCATGATGCTTAGCACACTAACACAAATGGGATTGGCGGAAAGGGATATGATCAAGAAATCGACGACACTAGTGGGATTTAGTGGTGAAACAAAACGCACGTTGGGGGAGATCACATTGCCAACATATGCCCAAGGGGTCAATCTCTTGGAAAAATTCTATATAATTGATGTGGATTCGAGTTACAACATAATCTTGGGAAGGCCTTGGATTCATAACTTGAAGGCAGTACCTGAAGGGTTTTTAGCACATAAATGCAACGAAAACATAAATTTAAATCTTAAAAAAACCGAAACCCTCCGTAGGATCCATGCGAAAAATAATATTTAATTCATAGTTCAGTATGTTTACCTTGAGAAGCTTTACATTAATGGAAAGATGAAGGTCTTTAGTACCGATCCAAGAAACACGAGCGAAGATCCTTAGCAGCTGCTCCTCAAGTGTGAAGCACTCCACCGGTATCCACCAAGAAAATGATGTAATGGGGAAGGAGGAGGAGGAGAGAATTAGGGTTTTGTAAAATTTTTAGGTTTTGGCAAAAATAGGGTTTATAATAGTATATTTATAGGCAAAATTTTCAGCTGAAAATTTTCCCATAAAATATTATTATTATTAACCCTTTATTATTCTCATTAATAATTAAAACACCTTTTAATTATTAATCCTTTTTCTAAACACTTTACAAATAATTCTCTCTCTTGATTTAATTTCCAAAAATTAAATTCTTAATTAATAATATTAAGAACCTTTTCTTAATTAATTTATAATCAATTAAATCTCATTTAATCAATTATTAAATTTGCCAATTAATTATTTATTTCATAAATAAATAATTATCAGCCATTATTAATTAATTCCTCCACCATTAAATCATTCTCTTTTATGGTGTGACCCTGTAGGTTCAATATTAAGCCGGTAGTAGAAATAAATAATAATAAAACTATTTTATCATTATTTATATAAATTCTCTAATTCATTAAATATGATTAATTAATTAATCATATTTATTCTACATCGTGAGGGATACTTCTCAGCATATCGCGACTATCCGGATAATACAAATTCACTGCTTAGAATACCAAGAACCTATTCAGTGAGTAGTTACCGTATAATTAATTCCTTCGACCGTGCAATGTCACGATAAAATATAAGGCATGGAACTTGTGTCAAGCCTATCTTATTTAATCACTTACTTTCCCATTCACTATGCTTAGTTCTATTTAATGTAAATTAGAAACTCCTTTCTAATTTCATTCACTCTGGCCAGAGATTCCTGAACTAACATAAGTGGATCAACATTGAACATTCTCTTCCTTCACTGGAAGGGGTAGATCCTTTATTGATCATACACTATCTTCGTGTACAAATTCCTATACCCAGTAGAGCCCTTATAATTTTCCCTTGAGACTAAGAACTAAACCAAAGCATAGTTCAGTGTACACAAGATGACTATGATGACCTCAAGTCTAAGGATACTTGTACAATTATCACTATGTGAACAACTGCTGACACGTGAGTGAACTCCATCAGTTGTTCAGCTGTGTGAGTCATGTTCAGTGAACTTATTCTATAATAAGCACCTACATACTAGCTATAGTGTCATAACACAAATGTCTATGAGAACAGACATCCTTCATAATGAAGCAAACATAGTATGTACCGATCTTTGCGGATTATTAATTACCAGTTAGTAATCCTACGACCAAGAATAATTTAAGTTTAGAGTTATCATCTTTTAGGTCTCATTATTATGATCTCATCACAATCCATAAAAAGCTTTACTCTAAACTGTGGTATATCTTATTTAAATATTTAAATAGATAGAGCCCGCAATAAAAACAAAATAAATCTTTTATTAATATCAATGAAATCAAAACAGATTACATAAAAGTTATTCCTAAATCCTCATACATGATTGGACTTAGGACATATCTCTTTCAGTACCAACCACGCTTAATTCCTTAGAAAGGAGTATTGAGGCTTTGCTAAAATCTCAAACTAATTTGACTCAATCTCAACAAGCCTTCATGCAAACCATGACCCAAGATAGGCAATTATTGAATTCCAATGCCCAAGCCATATCTAAGTTAGAGGTT
The DNA here is from genome assembly GCF_009905375.1 of Apium graveolens. Lineage (NCBI taxonomy): Eukaryota > Viridiplantae > Streptophyta > Magnoliopsida > Apiales > Apiaceae > Apium > Apium graveolens. The sequence continues at coordinate 73,178,842 of NC_133653.1, read as the reverse complement.
CAAATGGGTCAATTAGCTAACACGATTTGTGAGCGCGAGAAGAATAAGTTTCCAAGTCAACCCGAGGTGAATCCTAAATTTCCGCTTAATCAAAGACCTCATGATGTGAACGCCATCATCTCTCTACGCTCGGGAAATCAAGTGAGAAATTGAGTTGGTGTTGATGCTAACGAATAAGAGAATTCGAGTTCGAAACCTAATCCCTCACCTTTGAGTTCGAGTCTAGATCACTCGAAGCAACCGGAGAATTTCGAGTCTAGCGAAACACCTCATTCGATTGCACCACCTTCGAAACCTAGCCCCGATTTGTCTAACGAAAGAGTCTTTATGCCGAAAGCTCCGTATCCTCAATGACTTATTTTGAACAAACAATTGGCTCAAGTAGACAAGATTTTAGAAGTTTTCAAGCAAGTTAAGGTCAACATTCCTCTTTTAGATGCCATTCAACAAATTTTTTCTTATGCTAAGTTTCTAAAAGAGTTGTGTACTCATAAACGAACCACTCATGTTCCTAAGAAAGCCTTTTTGACATCTCAAATTAGTCGAATGAAATTCCAGTGAAATATAAGGACCTCGGTTGTCCTACTATTTCTTGTGTCATAGGCAACACTTTTATTGACAAAACTTTATTTGACTTAGGTGCTAGTGTGAATCTGCTTCCATATTATGTCTACCAAGAACTCGGTCTAGGTGAACTTCAAAAGACCAATGTCACACTTCAATTAGCCGACCGTTCTATCAAAATTCCTAAGGGAATAATTGAAGACGTGTTGATTAAGGTTGGTGATTTTGTTTTCCCATTGATTTTGTGGTCCTAGAAACTGAATCGGTCAAAAATCCTAAAAATCAAATTCCAATCATTCTAGGAAGACCTTTTCTAGCCACATCCAATGCCTTGATTAATTTTAGGAATGGCTTAATGAAACTAACATTTGGCAATATGACCATTGATCTTAATATTTTTCATGTCGAGAACCAACCCAATGACTATTTTGACCAACATATGGAGATTAATTTAATTGATAAAATGCTTGATCATGAAACCATGAGTGTCGATGATGCTCTTGACTTTTGCTTAAATCATTTTGGTCAAAATTGGGTTGATTCTGATTACAATAATAAGGTCAATGAAATGTTAGAGTCCACCATTCCTATTACTAACCAAGAGTTTGAACTACCTCCTTTGTCCCTTTATCAAGCTAGTGAACCTGTTGAGCCAAGTCCACCAGAATTAGAACTCAAACCTCTTCCTAACACTCTTAAGTACATGTTTTTTGGTCCTAATGAGTCTTTTCCTGTTATAATTGCTTCTAATTTGACCCCATCTCAAGAAGAGGAACTTTTAAGAGTGCCTAGAGAGAACAAAGAAGCCATAGGTTGGAGTATTTCTAATATTAAAGGAATTAGTCCGACAATTGTCCAACATAGAATTCACTTAGTTGATGATGCTAAACCAGTTAGGGAGTCACAAAGGAGGTTGAACCCAACTTTGATGGAAATTGTTAGGAAGGAAATTCTTAAGTGCCTAGATAATGGGATCATCTTTCCCATTTCTGATAGCTCGTGGGTGAGTCAGATTCAAGTAGTACCTAAGAAATCGGGTATTACTGTAGTGACCAACGAGAATGACGAGCAAGTTCCGACTCATGTTCAATCTGGTTGGAGAGTGTGTATAGATTATAGGAAACTCAATTCTGCCACTAGAAAAGATCACTTTCCTTTACCATTCATCGATCAAATGTTAGAAAGGTTAGCGGGTCATTCCTATTATTGTTTCCTAGATGGTTTTTCCGGCTATTTTTAAATCCCCATTGCTCCCGAAGATCAAGAAAAGACCACGTTCATATGTCCTTTCGGAACGTTCGCTTATCATCGTCTAGCTTTTGGTTTGACCACGGCCCCTGCTACATTTCAACGATGCATGATGAGCATTTTTTCCGATATGGTAGGTGAATTCCTAGAAATTTTCATAGATGACTTTTCCATCTTTGGTTCTTCTTTTCATCAGTGTCTAAACCACCTTGACCTAATTTTGAAAAGGTGTAAAAAAATGAACATCGTTCTTAATTGGGAAAAATGTCATTTCATGGTTAAAGAAGGAATCATCCTTGGTCATAAAATCTCGTAAAAGGGAATTGAAGTTGATAAAGCTAAAATTGATCTCATTGCTAGTCTCCCTCCACCAAAATCGGTCAAAGCAATTCGCTCATTTTTAGGACATGCTAGTTTTTATAGGCGTTTCATTAAGGATTTTAGTAAAAAGGCAAGACCCTTGACCAATCTTCTTTCTAAAGATGTCAAATTTGAGTTCAATAGTGATTGTTTACAATCTTTTAAACACCTTAAGAAAGAATTGACTCCATCCCCGATAATTAAATCTCCCGACTGGAATGAGCCTTTTGAGTTGATGTGTGATGCCTCCGACTATGCAGTTGGGGCAGTTTTAGGGCAACGAATCAATAAGATACCTCATGTCATATACTACGCTAGCAAGACCTTAAATGATGCCCAACTTAATTACTCAACCACAGAAAAAGAGCTTCTAGCCGTAGTATTTGCCCTCGAGAAGTTTAGGTCTTATCTTATTGGTTCGAAAATCATTGTTTACACCGATCATGCCGCCCTTCGATATCTTTTCTCGAAAAAGGACTCAAAAGCTCGTTTGATTAGGTGGATCTTGTTGCTCCAAGAATTTTACCTAGAATTTAGGGATAAGAAGGGGTCTGAAAATGTCGTTGCCGGTCATCTTTCTCGATTGGTAGTAGAGTCAACTGTTGACTTGCCTTTGAATGAATCTTTTCTGGATGAACACCTTCTTTCTATCTCTACCCACCCTTGGTTTGCCGACATTGTTAATTACCTTGTCACCGGCAATATTTCGAATCATTGGTCCAAGCAAGATAAATCCAAATTCTTTTCACAAGTCATATACTTCTTTTGGGATGACCCTTATCTCTTCAAGTATTGCCCGGACCAAATCATTAGAAGGTGTGTCCCAAATCACGAGTTTAGAAGTGTCATTTCCTTCTGTCATGATCAAGCTTGTGGAGGTCATTTTAGCGCCAAAAAGACGGCTGCCAAGATACTCCTAAGTGGTTTCTATTGGCCTAGTTTGTTTAAGGATTCCGCGGAATTCTGTGCCGCTTGTAGTAGGTGTCAACATTTAGGAAAGATCACAAGACGTAATATGATGCCAATGAATCTGATCCTAATTATCGAAATTTTCAATGTTTGGGGGATAGATTTTATGGGCCCATTTCCTTGCTCATTTGGCAACCTCTACATTCTTTTAGCGGTCGATTATGTGTCTAAATGGGTCGAAGCCATTCCAACTAAGTCTAATGACAATAAGGTCATTCTTAAATTCTTAAAAGAGAATATCTTTTCTCGATTTGGTACGCCTAGAGCTATCATTAGTGATCAAGGCAAATATTTCAAGAACCATCAATTTGAGTCTCTCGTAAAAAGGTACTCGATCACTCATAAATTGGCCACCCCTTATCATCCTCAAACTAGTGGTCAAGTTGAAGTCTCAAATAGGCAAATCAAACAGAATTTAGAAAAGACTGTCAACTCGAATAGGAAGGATTGGTCAACTAGGTTGATAGATGCTTTATGGGCCTATAGGACCGCGTATAAGACTATCTTAGGTATGTCCCCTTATCGGCTTGTGTTTGGTAAAGCTTGTTATTTGCCGGTTAAACTTGAACATCGAGCCTTGTGGGCTATTAGGGAGTTGAATTTTGATTTACCCACTGCCGGTAGTCATAGGAAGTTACAATTGTCTGAGTTAGAGGAAATGAGAAATGATGCTTATGAAAATGCTAAAATCTATAAAGAAAGAACCAAAGTTTTTCATGATAAATCAATTTTGAGAAAATGCTTTTCTCCCGGTCAAAAGGTTCTTTTGTACAATTCTTGGCTTCATTTATTTCCCGAAAAATTGAGATCTAGATGAGAGGGACCATATATTGTTAAAGTAGTTTTTCCTCATAGTGTTATTGAAATTGAAAATCTTAAAAATGGTGAAATATTCAAAGTTAATGGACAACGTCTCAAACCATTTTTAGAGTTGCCAGTCGATTCCGAGGAAGAGGTCATCCACCTCATTGACCCATGATCAAGTAAGTCTCTTTCAGTGTGTAGTTTTAACTCTCTTCATCCCTTATCAGGTATATTCTCATCATTTTCCTTGATTATTTCTCTCTTTTGCATATATTGAGGACAATGCATGATTTAGGTATGGGGGAGGGTTTTAGTGTAATTCTTAAAAAACAAAAAATCAAAAAAAATAAAAAATTCAAAAAAAAATAGAGACATATTTAGCTAAGTTGTCTTACTCTCTCTTGAACTTTAGTAGCAGTTGGTGATCAACATGTTTTCAAAAACTTATATATATAGTGCCTTTTAGATTATTTAAACGTAGTTGAGTAAGGTGTCTTTTTGAATCTTGTGTCAACTGATTTTCACTCTAGATTCCAAGAAGACATTTTTGCACAAGACCTTTTTTGGAGAGATTGTTAAGGGATGTTATTCGATACTTGAGAGAGAACCCACATATTGAAACAATGTCGAATCAAGCCTTTGCGAAAATAAAAAGAAAAGAAAAGAAAAAGTAGAAAAGAAAAAAAAACAAAAAAAAAGAAAAAAGAAAAGATGAATAAACTACTTCAATACCCATTGTTCTTATAAACAAAAATCTTTAGATAATAGGCACAAGTAGAATTGACTAGTCTTGTTTTGTGGCTTTTGTTACTCGAGTTATTAAGTTCGTCGGGGGATTTCAATACCTAGTGCCCTAAAACCATCTGGTTTGAGAGTCACTGACCTAAAACTTGCTACATGGGTAACATAGAAAGCTTAAGAAAACAGACATCATAAAGTCAACTGAAAAAAAAGAATAATTTTGTGAAGTTTAGCTAGATACTTGTTTTGATAGAGAATGGGTCAGTTCAATATTAGTTGAAAAAGAGAAAATGTTCTTAGACAGTTAAATCCATCAAATGCCTTAAATTCACTACACACCTTGGGATCTTTTGTAAAAATTCTAAGTCGACATAAGCTGATTTGAGTCACCTACATCTTGACTATTATTAGAACACTCTTTAAGGCACATATTTTCCTTATAAAATCTTTTTGTTGACACCAATGAACATTAGAGTAAAATTGAAGTAGATGTTTGTTAAATTATCTCAAAGATTTTATGGGTATATCTTCTGTAAACCCTTAGGAGACAACACTCCTCCTATGGAGATCGTCCATGGGTTTAACGGGTTGGTAAACCTGAAATTTCCCGTCACGCCTACGAAAAGGAGCATAGGATTTTTCTTTGTTAGCATTTTTATTTTTGATTTTACTCGAGGACGAGCAAAAGATAGGTATGGGGACATTTGATAATCTCATAATTTTGCATTAATTAATACCTATTTATTGCTTGCTCCCGAATTTAATAATTTAATTTGTTGCATTTATAGGTATTTTGTGCAAAAAGCAGAAAAAGAGAAAAAAAAATGCAAGAAGGGCAAAAGTGGAAGAAAAAAAAGAAGAAAAAGAAGAAAAGAAAAGAAAGAAAAAGAAAAGAAAGAAAAAGAAAAAGAAAGAGTTGGTGGAAATCAAGGGTCAAGATCAACAAAACACACCTCTCACTTGAATGGCCAATATTCACCCAACTCTACCCTAATCCCTACTATTTAGCTATAAATACCCCTCATTCCCCCTTGTATTCATCACCTTAGTTTTATCTTAGTTTACTCTAAATTTTGTAGTAGCCGCTTTTTTCAATTTCTAGATCTAGTTTTCATTTCCTTTGTAGTTGCTCTCTTGTAAACACTCTCTTCAATTAATATCATTCAAGCCTTTCAATTTATTTTCACTTTCTTCTCATCTACCTTTATTTTTATTTTTTTTGTTATCTTCATATGGGTTATTATATCTTTTAAAATCTCACAAGTTTTATACTTGGTGAAATAAAAGGAGCCCTCTAAATTAAGTTTTTATTGTTGACTTAACGTTATAAATTAGGTTTTGAGTAGTGCTTTTCTTATTTTGTCTTCCGGCTTCTTACAATTTCCGGCGATAGCTAATCTCTTCATCAACTTGTTTGATGTTAGTGATGTTGATTTCAATTTATTAAATTACAGTTTTTTTAATATATTTTTTTCGGCACCATCTATTCATATGTCATATCATTAACTTGTTTTTTTTCCCGAGAGCCTTGTTTCCTCCTGGCGGCCTACCCGTTTGTTTTTTACAGTAGCTTTATTTGTTTTTTTTGTTCTTTTCTTTCTTGGTCATTTGACAAATTTCATTCCCAAATCATTTTCTTTTCTTTAGTTTTTAATCTTCCGTAAATAACATGAGTTACTAGTATAGCTTCCATTTTTGTTTACTAGCTTGATTGCCATTATTTTCTTTGAGTTAAATTGTGTCATAATTAGTATAATAATTACATATGTCCTTCTTTGACCAATCCTTAAATGCTAGTAATTAAATAGGTAGTTGTCATTTATGTAGCCTTATTACTATTTCAATTTGCTAGTATGATCCTTTTTTTGGGTCATTAGTTTCCTTGTTAATTAATTTAGTGACCCATGTTTAATTGTAGCCCATGAACCACTTCCGGTCCAAACTCAGGTTCTTTTTTTTCTTCTACTTGTTGGAATATGATAGTTTTTATTATCTAGTGACCATTTAATTTTGTTTACTTTAGTTAAATATCATCTTAATTAACAAAATTTATTGAACCTGTTTTGCTTACTTAATTTCCATTAATGCTTAGTATTAATTTTAATCATGTTTAGCCGTAGCTAATTAGTGGTCAAATTTCATTCTCTAGCCCACTTGCATTTTATGGGCTTTTTTTGTTTCTTAGCCCATTTCATTTTGTTTAGTTGCACTTGTACTTCTTACATAACTAGTTTTTACTAGTCCGTGTTCAGAACTAAATAATTCATATTACATTTATATTTTAATTTTAATGGTTCAATTATTTTCTTAGTTCTATTTCACTTTTCTCTTTTTTATATAAATAAAATTCTCTCAAATTAAATTTCCTAGTTCGCCTAAATTAAAAAAATTAAGGTTGTGTGAAAGATTTGTAGACCTTGTGGTTCGAATCTAAAATATTAAAACGATGAATTGTGCGCTTGTAATTTAAAATATTTATTTTTGGCACATCAGGTATTCGTACAACGAAAGTTGGCGTTTACTAGTTTCGTGTTATCCGATTAGTGTCATCACCATTACATGCTAAGGTTAAGAACAAAAAGGCTATTGAATGAAGTATTTAATGAAGTTAGGATCCCATGTTTGTCTCATATAATTAATTCAACCTCAATTCTCTTAGTTAATGCTATTTAGTATAATCTCTTAGTTTAATCAAAACCAAATTTGTTATTTATCTTAGCATTGAGCGATAACCATACATTGTTGCATAGATGCATAAATTGAACTTAACCTAAACCTGTCTCTGTGGGAACAAATCTGATTTATATCTTATACTACTTGCGAACGCGTATACTTGCGTGAATTTTAGTGCGTGTTTTTGCCCTAATAAGTTTTTGGCGCCGCTGTCGGGGACTCGATGTTAATTTTTAGTTTATGTGCTTGTCATCAGTGGTCGTTAAAGTTCACTGACTCGGATTCTTTTACTTTCACAGTTTATTTGTTTGTGTTTTAGGTACTCATTATAATGGGAGATCCAGCAGCACGAACGGAAGCCTTGATGGATTTTTCTCAACCCAAGATCAATGACATTCAATCTAGCATTGTCAGGCCAACTATCACAGCTAATACCTTTGAGATCAAGCCTGACATAATTTAATGGGTGCAGAATTCAATCCAGTTTGGAGGTTCTCCAACGGAAGATCCCAATATGCACATTAGGGATTTCATTGAGATCTGCGACACCTTCAAGTTCAACGGTGTTTCTGACCCTTGCTCTTGAAAAAATTTGGCTTCTTAACCCTTATGTTAGAGAATTTTCTTGCAAGGTAATCCATTGACTGATCCATCCCATCCAGTTCATCAAGGGTGTAGAATTCATCCTCTTCTATTTCCAGTATGACTTGCTTTTGTGATTCCTTAGTCATCTGCTCAACAGGTTGAACAACTGAGGTTTGAGCTTCTAGTTCATCATCAGATGACTTATTGTCACTGGCAACCAATGCACTAGTTCCATCAATAACATGTCCTTGACCAGCTCTCAATGACTTTCTTTGTAACATTTCCAACTCATAAGTCTTCAAGATTCTATACAAGACTTTTGGTGTCATTCTGCTTAAGTCTCTTATTTCACTAATAGCAGAGATTTTTTGTTCCAAATGGTCAGGAGATTGAGCAAGAATTTCAGGTTAACCTCTTCAGCTTCAAAGTATTTTTCATAAGGTTGCAAGTCATTTGTCAGCTTATTGAACCTCTAAAAATATCAGTTATACTTTCCTTTGGTTTAGCCATAAAACCCTCATACTATGACACCAAGATCCTTCTTTGATTAGATCTAACTTGTTCTGTTCCCTCACACAGTATCTCAATTTTCTCCCAGATCTGTTTAGAGAATCACAGTTGATAATGTTATATTACATTACATTATCAAGAGACTCAATTAATATGAGTTGTAAATTGTTATCCAGTGTAACCTTTTCTTTTTCAGGCTCTGTGTAGGTTGAGGGATCTTTAGGTGCATAATGTGCTGTTATGATCATGTCTCCATCTGTAGCTTCTGGAACCCTTCCATAGGAATAAAAGGTCCATTTTTGAGAATTTGAATGTACATGGGGTTGGCCATCTTTATGAACAACGTCATTTTCTTTTTCCAAAGTGTGTAGTTGATCTTGTCAAAGACAGGTATCTTGATACTGCTTAATTTCTGAGCACTCATTCTTCCAAGATCTTTATTTGTTTTCTATCAAATTTCGCTATGATACCACTTGTTAGATATTGAATGCAAATAAATGCAACACAAAGGGGGGTGAATGTGTTTTTTGGATTTTATTTAACCTTTAAACTGTTTGGAAAATGGTTGAACAGGGCGATTAAGAATTTATAGAGATATTTTGTAAATCACACAAACACAATATTTCAAAAACTCACTTAATTGTATTAATTAAGTTTTTCTTACTACAAATTTGTGTTCTTAAGAAAATAAGAACTCAGCTTCTATCTTAACGGAATATAAGATTTTCTAGATCTATTTATTACATCTAAACTAAAGAACCGTGCATGCTTTATAGACTAGTAACACGTGTTTACAAAACTTGCACTAAAATGTACTAAACCAATTTCTAAAGTAACCTTGTCTATTTTCTTTTTTGGTGTTAGCAAATCTATGTAGAATCTTGCAGGTCTGTGACCATCCTTTGTGCAGTGAATCTTGGCCCTTGATCTTGTATTCTTCAAGCTGCTTTTGTAGACTTTCCAATTCAGTGAATGAATTGTTTGTTGACTGATAATCTTGAATCTTGAACTTATCTGTATTCTAAATTTGAGAAAGTATGTCGACATCTTCTTTTATTCTATAGAGAAGTGACATATCCATAAGTATAATGACTTATCGATATCTCGAGTTCTCGACATATGTAAATGACTTATCGAGGTCTCTAGTTCTCTACATGCTGAATAACTTGTCGGCATCTCTGGTTCTCTATATAGGCTTTTTGTCTTGTCAACATCTTGAGTTTTTTACATGAAGAATTTGACTTGTCGATATCTCTGAGATCTCTACATGTAAAAATGACTTGTCGATATCTCAGAGATCTCTATATACAAATTTTGACTTGTCGATATCTCTGAGATCTCTATATGAGGTATTAACTTGTCGATATATCCAGTTCTCTACATCTTCATTCGACTTGTCGATATCTGAGATCTCTACATGCAGAAATGACTTGTCGATATCTCTTAGGACTTCTCTACAAGTCATTCTGGACTTCTCGGCTGACTTCTCGATATACCTTGATTTGTGACTTGTCGATATCTTAACTTAGAACTTTTTTTATAGAACAACATTATTCAACTCCAAGTTTTTTCTTCTTTCCTCTGATGCATGATCAGAACTTGATCTTCTTTCAAAGTTTATTCCTTAGTTTGAAACTGTTCACAGAAAAATCCCCCAGTCTAATATATTAAACATTTTTACAGACTCAAAAAATACAATTACAGAATACAAATATTGATTATCAAACAACTTAATCTTAGGATTGTCAATATGACTTAGTCTTGTTATTATACATGTCTTGCACAACATAGCCATGTTCTCAAATTCAAATTTATAATATGTTACAGTAGCCTATTTCGAGCAGATGATAGCTCCAGAAAATGAGTTAATTATAAAATAGAACTCAGCTAAAATTGTCATTCATGCCTAACAAAATTACAATGCATATGTTAAAATATGTTTATATGTCACCAGACTTCTTAAATAAATGCTAATGAATGTGGATTTTGTCAATATAATATATTTAAATGGTATTTTTTTTTGCGAACATCATAAATAATGATCTTAAGAAAGTGAAGCTGAATTTAAGATTCAAAAATAGCTGCAGATACAGAGCCGGGAACGGTACGCATGGCCAAGTTTCGCCCTGAACTATCCAAATCCTTTTAACATATTGGTTTGAAAATTTCGGTTTGAGAAAGGAATCAAGATCAATGTTCATGTATGAAATGACACCACAAATTCCAAAACCAATGCTCGATTGCATAAGATTGCCTTTTCTACCACAAAAATTTCACAGACAATGATCCTATACCACTCTGCAAGAACCTGGAAACCAAAGTGTAAGAACCTTTACCACATGCATGGGATCTGTCACATAATATGAGAAAACCCCGAAGAAGAACACCGGAACAGTAATTACGTTACATCAAGAGTATCAATATGTTCCAACTAAAAGCCAGAAAACCAATAAGTATTCAATAAAAATTCTAAAAATATATGTTCATAATCAAAAGTAAAAAAGTATTCATTAAGGCATTTCAATCCTTCACACATTAGTTCAAAAGTAAGTGAAGCAGATCATATATGGCCTGATTACATATTATTGCAACCATTATTATACTCATCAGTCATCAGTAGGATAGCCAGTAAAACCATTGAGCATAGGCCTAGGCATCTGCCTTTGCTTTGCATAACTACTGTACCATATCATAGGTGGAACCATTCTTCGAGCATACATTGATGGAGGTTGAAGATGTGAGTTCATGATAGGATAATTATAACTACCACTGCCAGGATATAATTGTGAATAACCAGCGCCATAGTTAATGTTTGGAACATGATCAGACGTTGTATAATTATCTCTCGTATGCAATGTACAATAGATGTCTGTGCAAATATGATCCGGAATTTCTTTCTTAGAAGATGCATTGCTTTCACAATTATCATTCTCCTCCTTTGCATTGCTGCTGCCTTTATCTTCCCCCACAAGCGGGAAAATAAATTCTTGTGAGGAGCTGAAGAATCTTTTTGACGAGATGAAGAATTTTCGTGGTGAAATGAAGCATTAAGTAAATCTTCTTTTTCTCCATCATCTTCATCATTTCTTTCAACCGTATATCCTTGAGGGTTGGTATCTTCTCTCTCAGGCACTAGCTCTGCTTTTTTCCCCATTTCTTGATTGTATCGATGACTTCCTTACAATCTATTAAGCTTTCCATTGTTACTAAGTTTCGGCTTACATCAATCTCAACTGATTCAATACCTAAACAAAAACAATTACAAATATAAAACACAATATATCGTTGTTTCAATCATGTCATGTATAACAAACTTAATTACTATGCAGTGATTTGATTTGATTAGATTAAAATGACATATGAATGATTTTTTAACCAAGGAGCTAATATGCATACTCTTTTTTTTTAATTAAGATGCACAACCTAAGTTGTTGGAGAACTAAAATACCCTTAATATGTTGAATATTTATTTTTAAAATTAGTCCTCTAAGCTATGTTGCAACTCTATAAGCAGCAAAATACGGTTTCGTACTTTTCTCCAACCTGACTCTAAAAATTACACTATTATGGTGTCACGTCAAAAATTACGTCAAATTTAATGTCACGCTAAATTGTTTTAGAGTTTTTGTATATTCCCATATTATCCTTCCGCTTTTTTACTAAAAACAAATTTATTCCATTTATATCCCACTACTTTAGTACTTTTAATTTTATTTTTGTAGTTTAGTAATGAAATAATCTATATGGTATAAGAATAGTGTAAAATTTATGGTTGATGGGCTGGAGTTGAAGATTAAAATAGTATAGTTTTTACACTAATTACACCAGTAATAGGTTGGGATGCTCTTAAGCCCACTATAGCATGTAGGCCGCACAACGATCCACCGATAAATCGTCATATTTATATTAGGACCAGACCGAATACTAAACTTTTTCAAAATTACGATCGGGTACTACTAGACCGACTAAGTCTGGTTGTGTGACCAAATCGAACCATAAAAATTCAGATTGAACCGGGACCGGACCGGTATAAACCTGTTTAATTAATATTTATATATAATTTTAATTTATAAAATTTATTTTTATTTCTCTTTCAAATTTATATGCATAAAAAATTAAGTTATTTCGTATGACAATAAAAATTTAAAACTAAGTATCTAACTTATTATTTTAAAAATAGATATTAATTTTTAAATATATAAATATCGATACTTTATTATAAAAAGTATGAAATTTGGTAATTTGGTGTGTAGTGTATATCTATTATATTATATTAATTTATTACCAATTAATTTGAATCATTAAAATATAATATACATAAATCTTTAATATAATTTAATTTTTTATAAAGGACATTTGAGATATAGGACACTTTTAGACATACATACATGCATATATATCATGTTTAATTACATCTTGAACTGAACCAGATCATATACCGAATTTCTTTTATTTTAATTGGTCCGGGTCTTGTACCAATTGACCCGGTCTGATTATAGGTTTAAACTGAACTTGTATGGGCCAGCGACATAATATTGTTGCATTGCAGGTGGTCCACATGAATCACACCATGCCATAATAATATTGTTGTATTGTAACACTTTATTTATTGTTCGCTTAACTCGTAATAATCTATAAAAGTCAGTGATAAGCCGAAGAAAAAATTCATCTTTTCATTTTTTTGTTAACAATTAACATAATTTTGATCTAACGCGTCTTAAAATACGCGTCAAGTTAAATCAGGCAAATAATTTGATACGGAGTGGATTGTTAGTAGTGAAAATACTATTTAATACTGTTATTATTTTCGGTGATATGGGTTTTTTTGTTAAATAAGTGGCCCTGTTTTTACACGTTTACTTTATTTTTAATTCATCAAGTTCTTAAAAATGAAAAATATCTACAAATAATGAAATTCGAAACGAATCTATCTATACTATATTATAATAAACCAAATATTAAAAATTTGGTGGTTGGTGGTCGGTACTTACTGAAATTATTTAATTAGTCTTATTTAATTTTTCTAATTCAAATTATTGGGTCAATCAATTTTAATTGATATTGAAGTCAATTTCCTCTATTATTTTACCAATTTCAGTTCTATTTTATATCATTATAATTTATATTAAATTCAACTTTTTCTACCAATTTAAATTTTAATTCATATCCAATTTCTATATTATTCTAATTTGTTACTTCGGGCTAAATTAAATTTAAGCAAACTAAATATAATTATTAAGATTCGGTTGATATAATGTAACATGGGTTAAAATTCGACCAACAAAAATAAAATCATTTATTCTAATTATTCAGTCTAGATCAAAATTATCTGACTCATCCATATTTAAAAAAAAATAAACTAAAAATAATTAGTTTTATTTGGTCGGTGTATTGGGCATCAGGCTAAAAAAATATAATATAATGTAAATCATTTATCCGAGATAAATCAAATTGATATTAAACTAAGTATAATTCGTATACTATTGATTTGAACTAAAAAGTCAAATTTTTATTAAAACGTAAATATTATTTTTAAAAAATACACATAGAATTATCGATAAAATTACATCTTTCAATCGATAATATTGTTTTTTTCAAAAAAAATTATAGAGTTATAGTTAATCGATTAAGCCATGCTAAAATAACTTTTTAAAGTCTCAACATAATGGAGACATCATATTTTTACTTTCAATAAAATAATAATTTTTTTATAATAATATTTCCCCCTACCAATACAATGCTATCACTTTAAAAAAAAATTAAATATTCTTAAAAGTTATGAACATATATGTCTACTAATATAATTATCATTAAATCATATCATTTAATGTTTAAAAGGAAAAAAAATTATAATTGAAAATATTAAACTAAGTATAATTCGTATCCTGAACTAAAAAATCAAATTTTTATTAAAACATAAATATTATTTTTAAAAAATACATAGAATTATAGATAAAATTATATCTTTTAATCGATATATTGTTTTTTCCAAATATCTTTTATAGAGTTATAGTTAATCGATTAAGTCATGCTAAAATAATATTTTTAAGGTCCCAACAAAATGGAGATATCATATTTTTACTCTCAATAAGATAATAAATTTGTTATAATAATATTTCCCCTACCAATACAATGCTATCACTTTAAATAAGTTTAAATGTTCTAATAAGTTATGAACATATACATCTACTAATATAACTATAATGAAATCATATCATTTAAATTTTTAATTGAAAAAATTTTATAATTGAAAATATTAAACTAAGTATAATTCGTATCTTATTGATGTGAACTAAAAATCAATTTTATATTAAAACATAAATATTAATTTAAAAAATACATATAATTATCGATAAAATTATATCTTTCAATCGATAATATTGTCTTTTTCAAATATTTTTTATTGACTTATAGTTAATCGATTAAGTCATGCTAAAATAATATTTTTTAAGGTCCCAACATAATGGAGATATTATATTTTTACTCTCGATAAAATAATAATTTTGTTATAATAATATTTTCCCCTACCTATACAATATTATCACTTTAAATAAGTTTAAATGTTCTAAAAAGTTATGAACATATACGTCTACTAATATAATTATCATGAAATTATATCATTTAAAGTTTTAAATTAAAAAAATTTATAATTAAATTCAAAATAAAAAAATTATATAATATTAAAAAAATCCGGACGATCCGTGCATCGCACCAGTTTTAAGCTAGTAATTACTAATAACTATTATACAAGAAAAAAGTTCATGTTATTAGTACAAAACTCTAATTTAGAATTCAAAATTAAAATTAACTAACAACTTCAAAAGAACAAATGGTAATGAATTACATCCACGTGACGACATTACTAAAAAAGAACATTAAAAAAAATGTATTTTATCTCAATAAGGAGACTGAACTACATACAGAGACGAATACAATACACAGACAAATACAATAATGCTTGGGAGAGCGCGGTTCAGTTCGGTGCGGTTTTTAGACGAAACCGCAATTAAAACCGCATGTCCTTGATTTTTAAAATTGAAAACCGAAACCGCAACGTAAACTATTGGTTCGGTTTCGGTTTAAAAAACCTCGGTTCGGTTTTATTCGGATCAGTTTCAGTTTTAAAATTGTCTCAAATGAAAATTTGCAAAACAAATATGAATACTATAATTTTTTAGTATAAAAATTACAAGGTACAATTGTTCAAAAATTAAAAATATAAAAATTTTAATTTCAAAATCGTCGCTAAATTAAAGTACATTAAGGTTCAAACATGATGGCCTCGTTTCCTAGAAGTAGACTGGATTCATGGTTACATAAATATGGGTGGTGATATTCTATTTACTAAAGATGGAGGCTGGTTGTATATCTCGGACAAGAAAGAGACAGAAATATGGATGACAAATTAATCCGATCCGACGGATATCCGATCTGAAACCCGAAGTTTTGGATATATCGAACCAGAAGTTTTGGATTTGGATTTGGATTTCAACTATACCGAACCGATAACCGATCCGAAATCCGATCCAAACCCGAAATCCGATTAAAACCCGACACATTTATTATAGATTATATATAATATTTTAGATGTAATACATATAATTTACATAGTTTTCTTGTATTATTTGTCTAATAGTAGATTATTATCAAGATTATCAACATTTACTTAGTGAATTATAACTTTTTATTTCAAAATCAGCTTTTATTATGTAAGATATACTTTGTATATATTTATAAAAATAATAATTTGTGATAAATACTAAATATTATGTTATCAACATATCTTAGATATTACTCATCATGTGCAATATAATGTGTTTAACTACTTATTAGTTAATATATTTTAATTTTAGCTATCATATAAATGTGATTAATAGTGTTTGTATGTATAAATAATACAAAATTTGACTACATTATTTGTAATTTTGGATATCCGAAAAATACCAGATCCGATACGAAACCCGACGAATTTGAATTTGGATAACCCGAAAATATTTGGATTTGGATTTGGATTTTATAATACCCGATCCGAACCCGACCCGTTGTCATCCCTACAAATGTCACGATTCCAATGGGTACAAGTGAAACATTCAGGCACACAGAGAGCCCAGTTTCAATTCCAGGATGAGAACAACTCAGTAAAATGCTAACAAAGACGGAAATGAAACACTAGGCGGAAAAGCAAGATTCATCTAAGGGCACATCGTTTCTTGATTTGCTGCTGGTTATAAGTACTTTGCCTGGGTACTTTGTAGGACTGCGAAATTTTCTGCGTAAAGCTGATATCTAAGTAAGATTGATAAAAAAACAATCTTTTTTATCTTTCTGATTTGGTGCATATAGGCCTCTCAGTTTCTTGTTTCTTTTAAGCATTACACGTTTTTGCTTATGAAGCTGGTGTTTAATATTAAATATAACCATTTTTAATACTTGTGAAATATTTAAGCTTCTGTATGTCTCTCTTTTATTTTATTTATTTTAATAATCCGATCGGTTTCGGGTTTTTACGGTTTAAAACCGAAACCGCAAATCGGTTTCGATTTCGGTTTTTAATTTTTCAGTTTCGGTTCGGATTTAAACGGGTCAGTTTTTATCAGTTTTTAACGGTTTCGGTTTCGGGTTTTTTCGGTTTTTTGCTCAGCCCTAATAGGAATTGTCATATGATAAGCCGAACTGTAATATGCTACGAGGATACGTTATAATACATGCTATCTTCGCAATGGTAACATTCTGTTACAAGTATATGCAGAATCAAAATCTTGAAATCTACTTGTGCTACTATGCTACTTAAGTAAATACATAACAAAATTGTGAATACTTTGTTAACTACATGAATTACTTGTAAGAAAAGCCCTAAAGATTGGGCCAACTAATCCAGCACCGGTCGAAAGCTCAAGCAGGGCAAATCTCATCAAGCTGGTTGATTAAGCCGAATAATTTACAACATCGCTACTTCTGCAGTTAAATACCACGTGAACTTACAACGGGTCGTCTAACTCATCTGGCACATGCAACTTCTCTATTGCAGCCTGCCAAAATGATGGATGTTCGAATGATTAAATATATAAGGGGTGGGGGGGAGGGGAACCAGAACCTAGAGTTTTGCATTCAAGTGAAAAAAATAGAATTTGTAAAATACAATTTAGCAAAGAAAAAAAAATTGTAAACACGGCAAGTTTGTTAAAGCAAAAGCAAATTCATATTTACACTAATTTAGCCAACCTACAGATATTCCAAATTAAGATTTACATCAAAAAACCAAAACTAATAAAAAATCATACTTTCATATTACCATTGCTTTTCAATTCAGTGTATACATCTATGATTTATAAGTTATAACTAACTGAGTGCATTTCTGCTAGCAGAACAAGCATGCATGTGAAGCACAAATGAATGATCACAAGACCAACACCTTGAGTAAGAAGTTCACCTAATATTATGATTCATCAAAAAGAAAAAACACCCTAGATTTAAGTGATTACCAAAAGCAACTTATAATAAGGGGTGCCGGTGTATGCAAAAGCACATACGGTTCATAATGGTCATTACGCAAGCATTATAATTTCTAGTGAACAGGCAAATTATAAAATGGTAATAATCTTTTTTTTCAATCCCTTTATCCCTCAAATTTCGAGATGACGAGTTTCATATATTAACCAAAAATAATAATAAACTATTAACACGCACCTTGATGGTCGCAACATCTGTTGCAGATGGTTTCAAATCTAAAGCTAGTCCAAAATGAAGCATGGCTTTGTCATGCATATTGCATCTTTTGAATATCTTACCCATCAAAGCATACACACTACTTTCATGAGGGGCATAATCTTTTAGCTCCTCAAGGACTTCTAGAGCCAAAACAAATTTTTCCATACTTGTAAGTATATTAGCCTTCTGATACATGGGAAGAGGATTCTTCTTATCTGCTGAAATAGCATTCTCTATCACCACCAAAGCTTCATCACTTCTCTGTCAGTTTTTTAAAAACAAAAGTTAAGATTTGTAGATAGAAAATTTCAGCATTAAATTAACTAGGTAATGCACTTGGCTGAACCTTTAAGGTATGCAAAGCCGTCCCTAGATAAGACATAATAACAGAAGAACGTGAATTTATATGGAAAGCCTTTCGGAAGTGATGCTCTGCAAACTCAAATTTCTCTTGGCGGAGGTAGATCATACCAAGACCATACCAGGCATTATAATGTCTTTCATCAACTCGTAAAGCACTTTGGTAGCTCTTGATTCCATTCTCAAAATCCTCTAGGGCTACAAATCTGCAAATAAAAACTACACATATTACAGAAAATGCTTACACATATAAAAACTTGTAGACCGAGTTCTTTTAGATGAAGAGCCCTAAGATCATTCGTCATTACATACTCGTGACCGCAAAGGGTGTGAGCATATACGAATCGTGGGTTTAGCTGAACAGCTCGCTGAAAATTCTTAAGAGCAGTTTCATGGTCTTTCTGCAAGCTATAACAGTTACCCATGGCACACCTGCAAAATCCCCATAATACTGCTTATAAAATCAACAATTCCGACTTTAATAACTGATAGCATATTATATATTTTAAGATTAGAAAACATTTGGAACCAAAGCACAAAGCTGCATTATACATTTTGGAAAGATAAATTACCTACCAAGACTGAGGAGCTAAGCGGTCAGTTGAAACCAGCTCCTGAGCCAAGTAGCTTAATTTCATGTCCTCCTTTAAATGCTGCAACAGGCAAAGAAGAGTCAAGGAAGTACAACAGTCGGAAACAGTTAAATTATATTGACGTTAAAACAGAGGAAAGCATAGCCACCCAAGCCTCAAGTCTAAATACGATAAATAGGCAGATGACTAAACTGAAAACACATCAGATGACAGATCAAAAAGATATTATTCAGAGATAATAATGTCAATGAATAGGAAATCTAACAACATATTGGTGTCGACAGAGAGTTCTTCAATGCAGGCATATTAAGAAAAAAAAACTACAAGATACCAAAAGCGATCTGATAACTTTTATAGACAGTTGACATTGTTTTGGGGGGGTCGTGTTCACGCGGCATACAAAGTCAATAACCAACCTAGAAAAACTCTGTGATTGTAAAATAAATTTTTGCGCAGTACAGAAGTTGACCTACAAATAAAACTGTAGAATATATATCCATTCCTGCCAAACTGTAGGGAGAGATCAGACGGGCTTGACTAAATGCACGATCCGCTTCCAAATAATTAACCAACTCAAAATTCGCTTTTCCGACCTGTGAATCACACAAAATGACACTATAAATTAATTACAAGAATACATATATTTATATTTATATAGGCATTTTAAAGGACCAACTAAAAGCATAGGATCAACAAAAATAAACTACGACAAAATTATATGGCAAAATGGTTGATAGAATTGTTATACGTATCACGAGACAGAGAATTCCATCTATTTATGAATTTGGATGATAGTAGATACAAACACTGCTAGATAAAAGTAAGTATTGAATCACCCATGAATTCACAATCAATTTTTTTTAAAAAAAACATATACATCCATTATCCACCCCAAAGTTCTTGATCCAAAACCATGGAAATAGGGGTGGCAAAATCTGACACGATCCGACTTGAAAAAATACAGATTTAGGTCTGGAGTTTTGATTTTCAGGTTAAATAAAAGTTTACTAAAAAATTTAGGGTCGACCTGAAATATTAATGCACACTAATATTTATTATATGGGAGTAGTACAACACCTGTGATGTCATTTACATTTGACCTAAACTACTCTATAACCTAATATCTAGCTATCATAGTCACAGCAAAGCATCAGCGATATTACCGCACACCAATATTCTATTGACACCCACTTTTTCTCTCATGTTTCTATCTTTCTCTTCGCTATTCAATCATTTCGTTTTTGCATTTATAAGAGATACACCATCTTCTCTTTTATCTGCTAAATCTATTTTGTATTTGCAGTTCCTATTTGCTGATATAACTTATATGCATAAAAACATAGCAGCTAAGTTCATGAATTGATGACACCAACAGATCTCCGTAGCTGTTAGCTTATCTATTTCTTTTGTTGTTGAATTTGAGTTTGTTAATGATTATATGCTGGTCGATTCAGATTTGTTACGTAATTATCTTTTTGTGCTGTTCTTGAATTTGGGTTTGCTAACTTTGGGTCGTGTTTGGTTGACCCGAAAATAGGACCGGGTACGACAACCTGACCCGACTCTTTACCCGAAATTGCCACCCCCTACATGGAAACATAGATGATAGTCGAAACAAGTAGACACGCAACCAAAGTCACCGGAAAAAATTCATTCACTACCAATTACCAAAGTGGGTCGTCGCTTGTCAGATAAGAAGAATATGTTTAGTGTGGAATAAAATGAATATCGCCTGTCGGAGCAAAGTCACGCAGCTGTAATTACAAGCATTATCAATGATTCTTAAAGCTAATGAAGTCCCGCCTTCAAATCAAATTTAAATGGACTAAGGAACAAAGCATAGACGCAATTATGGTTATAGAAGCCATATCATTATCACCTGAGAAAGAACCCAACCGGTGTTATAATGCTTCTGTGGAAGTCTTCGATAAACATCCAGCGCATCCTGTGCCAGCAAAATATACAAGTCAAAAAAGGAAAACAAAGATTCCTAAATAAACTACAACATATATTCATCTATCACTATGCAATACCTGGCAAACATACATGCACAAAAGTCTATACCCTTCTCCAAGAATAGCCAAGAGTGCTATTAAGTCTGAAGCACCAGTTATTGCTTGTGATTCACTCATAATCGGTCCTCCTGTGGCCATCAAGATCCCTTCTTCAAGGAATTTGGTATCACATGCAAGGGATGAAGTAGAAGTTGTCGTCATACTGGGACGGGAATCATCACAACTCTCTTGTTGGACCCCTGCAACAGTGAGAACAGAAATAATTCACATGATAGAAACTGAAATGTACACATATGAAACTGATTCTCAATTCTTGCATTTACAAAAGATTGTCTTACCTTATCAAACCATTTTTATGTAAAATCATGCAATAGCGTCCATTAGGTGGTTCAAACATATATAGTAATGCTAAATGTCACTGGTTGCAGAAATGACAGATAACCAAAAAAGCAAAATACTGAAAAACGACACAATCCGTATACATCACCTTCATCAAAACTTTCAGAACCCCGAGCTTGTGCCTTTCTAAAAGTCACAGAACGAAATGCAACAGAGTTCAACTTGGAGCCACCTAGATACTTTGAGGAGTAACTAGTTCCATTTCCAGTAGATGATGTCACACTCGAGCCTGTGTTGTGTCCTGATTCTCCAGCAAGCCTAGTGCTTCTTCTTGGGCCAGAATCAAATAATTTTCCTGAGATCTGGAAACAACAAGATGTACGGCCACCCTTTGAATAGGGAAAGTGATGCCCATGATGGGATTGTTCAAAAGGAAAACCACATGAACTAGATAAATACAAATTTTGAAAGGTACAGGTTGGGGGTGTTGCAACACTTTAAAACAAAAAAAAACAACACTAAATTAAGAAAAGCAGAACACCAGCAAGACTACTAAACTTGTAAGAGTAAAATGTTTGTGTATAACCTTTCTTAATTTTCCCTCATCCACAAACTTTCTTCGAGGGGCGTGCATTGTTGAATTTATTGTTGACCTTGGGGATCCATCACTACCAAGTAAATTAGGATTTGGACCATTTGCTTGAATGTTTCTATATATAGGAGGCGGAGCAGCAGCTGATATCTGCAAGTTTTCAGAATGATGAGATCAGTTATTTGTTTCATATTCAATGCTTTATAACACTACACAAAAGCATGTACACCAGGAGAGATAGAGAGACACTGGCAGCCAGATAGATAGAGTGTGAGAGCTCGTCGAACTCAGAGTACTACTAAAAAGAAACCACTGCCATTTCCTTAAATCACGCACATGAAAGACTATAAATTTCTCAGCTGAACAGTATCACGAAAGAGAGTGTGTTTGGGGATTAACGATTTTTTCCAAATTAAGGGTAAATAGGAAAGGTAGATCTCTCCACAGCACTTAAGTTGAGAGAATGCTGCCCCCCTCCCTCCCCGCAAAAGAAAAATAACACTTGAAATATCAGTTACTTAAAAAGGCTGACAGACCAAGCTTGTTATTTAATTGAATTTCAGAAAAAGCAATTAGTATGGGGGAACTACCAATTGTTCAACAGAAAAGATACGGGGTTGGATACAATAACGCTAAGACATATTTTCAATGAGAGGTTCCAAACCTGGAAGTTGCATGAAAGAAAAAAAACATGTTTATGTTAAAGTTAAACGCACTGCAATTGTTATAGACATACAGATGCAGTCAACAACTAACATCCAACATTTTAAGTTTTTAACTCTAAAGTAACGAAGTCTGTAATCAACGTGTTTATGTACCGCAAATAGCTAAACAAAGATGAACAACTTAATAGATTTAGCTACATGAATATCATTACTATGCCTAAAAGAGAGTAATACCAGCTGACCCCTGCCATTTTACATAAAGCCTATAGAGTAGCAAAGCGGTCGAGAGAAAAAAGCAAAGGAAGAAAGAAAACGGAAATTAATGCAGATTGCAGAAAGAAGCTGCGCACCTAAATTAAGTAAAAAACACAAAATAGTGATGGCTCAACAGCATCAATTGCAAACAGCACTAAAAAAGAAGGAAATAATAAAAGCAATATAGGGTATCTACCCAAGACACTAAATACTAAGCAAACATCGATAGCAAGATGTATAATTAGTTAGAGAAACCTGTGAAGTCACTGGAGAAGGAGTGCTGTAGAATGACATATTGGCAAAACTTCCATTCACTGGCTGACCAGAAGCTCCTCCAGACAAAGCTGTTCCATGACTTCCAGGGTTATCTTTCAAAGTATTACTGTGCAAATTCTTTACCTGTCTTGGACTAGGGTCATGCGGACTTAAATTTCTCACTGGAACCGAATTTGTATTTTCAGTAGATGACGTCATGCTCTGGGAAACTAAACCGTGACCTGAGTATTTCTTTTGCACATAAAGTGAAGCCGATTCACCAAAAGTTGCATTTCCGTCTTCAGCAGCACCTGTAAATTTAAAATCTTGAAGTGAGCATAGGAGAATGAATAAAGATACGTCACTGATAGCAATTTAGTACTGTCCCCAAACATAAAATCCAAAAAAACAAAACTGAGATCTGAGAATCAACTAATCCAAGTCGTAAGGGCGTATGCACTTAATAGTACTTTCTATATTGATTAGTTAATTACATATTTTGACTGCAAAATTAGTTTAGGCAGCAGAAGACACTGTGATACTCCAATTTAAGCACCTAGATAATTATCATTTATTGAGCTGCAACTTTCAACAATAATATAGTCAATTGGTCATAGTGACAATATAAATATCAATCTTAATCCATGGAACTGCGCATTTGAGGAAACATCCATTTGAAGGATGAAAGTTGCGAACTCATAAATGACATATATTGTGCTTTATGCAAGAAAAAGAAAAATAAAATGATAAGGACGTTTATGGTGTTTAAATTAAAAAATGTAATTTATCTTAGCTGTTGCCTAACACGACATGCACATCAGCTCAACATTTACCAAATCCCATGGAACTCAATTTCAGCTGTCTAATTGTACAAATTAAGGTTGCATTATGCATGTGCCAGACTATATGTTTCTCCTTCATGATTTTTGCCACTAACCTAATACACACAGCTCTTCATATGCTGCCCAAAATAATGGGTCAGCTGATAAGGCTTGGTTAAAGTGATGCACAGCACTTCTTCTTCTATCAGTGTACCTAAAAAGGAGATGAATTCAAGAAATACTCAAAAGATAAGGCATTTATAAAGCGATATTCACAAGCCATTGATACATGATCTATGAGCAAAAAGAGATATGCAAAGCCGTAGTGTGTACACCCGTGTGTGTACAAGGGAGTGGGAGAGGGTTCATATGATAATAATCAAATAAAGTCGCTTATATGTCAAGTTTTAGGGTGAACATATAATACATAAAAAGTTCTTTTAGTTTATAACTCATATGGTTTAGTATATTTTGTTGGTCTTTCAAACATAGCTACAAAAGGACTTGGTACTTGGTTGAGAAATCTCCTTTACACGGCCTAAATAAGAGTGAAGCACAACCACTTCCTATCTGTAGATGATAGCAAACCATATCTAGTTATCTATCATGTGCTTCAATTTAAGTTGAAGTCCACTATTTCATTCTACACCAGATTCTTTTGTCAATTTCTAGATAACAAAACTCAAAAATAGTACAATATTTTCGAAACTTAAGTGACACAATAAATATTATGTGCTTCTAGTAATTTATTGATGAAAGAGCTCAAAACAACAAAAAACATCAGCATAGTGATGGCATTGTATGAATTTCTAAAAAATTATATGAAAGTCATAATCACAATTTACTGCTTATGTATAACATAAAAAAATAAAAAGATGATTTAAAAAAAACATAATAATACATGCATTGAATTACTAAGAGAAGATGGTGAGGAACCTATAGATGAGTCCAAGAAGATAATGACCAGCTGCACCATTTGGAACCTACATAAATATAAGTACATGATTTAAGTAGAACCGCATAATATGATAAACATGTCAATCTGAAGACTCCAGAAAAATATAATGTGTATAACATTATTTAAATTTTGACAGGAATCAAATTATCAGGTGTTCAGTAAGTAAATTGTTTAAATATTATTCGCGTTATATCATGACTTCAATAAACATATGCAGATGCTTTCATGATTAAAACTAACTGATACCTCAACATTAGGCTCGCTAGGAGGACACAATGCAGTTTCAGCTTCATTAAGCAGATCCATCTGAAAGCATGCTGTGGCAAACAGATATCTGGATTCAGCCTGTTGTGCTCCTTCATTAATTTACAAGAATCACGGCCAAGAGATTATGGATTAGTCTAGCTTCGAGGTATAGAGAAAATTCAAGAATATCCATATCTCAAATAGTATTTTCATAATGATCTCGATTCTCGAGGGTAGCTCATAAAATAATTTTGAAAATAGAGCAAAAAAGTACATACCCTTTAGAATATGATAAGCAGAGTACGCTTTATTATCTTGCAAGTAACACGCTGCTAGCAGTTGTGAATTTGTCTGTATTCAATCATAAACCATTGTATATTCAAAGAAGAAATATAATTGAGAACTCAAATATAGGAAAAAAGATCAACTACAATGCTTCTTAAGCATGTGACGTTGAAGGTGAATTTAGAGTTCAAACTCGGTGCAGAAATAGAGCTAGGGATGGCAGACATGGTAAACCTCCCTCATCAAGTATAAAATTGCTTTCAATAAAGAAGTCCAAAAATGGACTTTATGCAGGAAACTGTAAGTCTATAACAATATAAACATATGCCACCAACTGGGATTCTAGTGCAACAGTTTGACTGCATAAGGTTATATTTTTAAACCAGAATAAGAAATAATATGGCATAGACCTGATAATTATAATTAAGATGGTTGTCATGGTGGAAAGTCGAGTGGAGTCTACAGAGGTTCAACTAGTTGTCCGCTAGTCAAGACTAGTCGTTGAATAGTCAATAAAATAAAGATAATAAATTGTGTGCGCACACATGTGAACACCTTAAGTAACTTTAAGTACTTTCTAAGTTTAATGTTTTTATCTATAGAATTAACTCATAAATTGTAATACTTTATGTTAAATAATTAAAAGAAACAGTTTTTTATCTATAAGGCGATGAAGAAGCCACCTTTCTTAGTAGGAAGATAAGTAATTACCTATCCAGTAATAAATAAATAACTAACCTTTCTATTTTGATGTATCTGCTTACAATTAAGGGGGCCACAGAAAAAGAAAACAATATTGACAAAAATATACAAACGCGTTGCTTTTAGTGACACATATATGTCAATATATACAAACATCTACATATACATATAATTCATATAATTCAATGAAGAAGATGATTGAAATAAAGAAGTGAGGCGGCAATTGAAGATCACAGGCATAAATGATCATGGTTGACACGTCGATAAGTCGAGTCGAGTCGATAAAGGTCCAGCTTGTCGACTAGTCGAATAGCCGTAGACTAGTCGCTGACTAGTCGACAAATTTATAATAATTAACTAAATAATATATAATAATATGTATCTTATATACGTGGTTTTCCACAACAAAATTCTAACATTCCCATACTCATGTATATAAGAATTACATAATATATATGATAAACACAAACATATCTTTCAAGTAGATAAGCTGACTATACAAATATATAAACAGATTATACTACATGTATATTCAGTTTTATTCAATTTCTATATACATAAACACACCTACATAAAGAATTAAGCTGAAATTATTATTGCTGATGTTTAGTAGGTTTTTAGAAATTTTTTATTTTTCTCTTTGATTGGATTTTGCACTAGTCGACCAAGTCCACCGACTAGTCGACAATTCGCAAGTCGAGCTCTCCAATCAAATTTCTCAAACCGACTAGTCCACTAGTCGTCGACTAGGCTAGTCGACTAGTCGGGCCCGTGACAACAATGTAAATAATAGATCCAAGGTCCCCCACCCCCTTTCTCTTTCTTGTTGCAAATCTTGGCCGAAAACCCTAGTCCAAGGTCCAAGTCAGTGGCTCGACTCCAGCTTTACAATTAATCACGACTTCGGCGGCCGTGACAACCATGCTCAAGATTGTAGCTATATTATATGTATATAGAACAGTGGAGTAAAATTAAAAATGCAATCCGAAAATACATCATTCTTTATCATGTACCACCAGTATACCAGGTGTTATTATTTGTAACACCCTGAGCCCAAGGGTTTGATGAGTACAAGATTAACAACGCCCACACAAAAATCCAATATAAATATTATTAGTACACTTGTGTTTATAAATCTATATAAACATTACTAACTAATCGATGAGTGATATTAAAATAACGCATTCCCTAATAAGATACAGTCATTTGGGGGCACAAATCTATTCAACTAGACGACTACTTTTTACTTTACCACCGGATATAGCCCCCAACAGTAATAGCTATCACATATATCTAATTACTTGTGTTTTGCAATGTGCAAAGAAGGTGTCCAAGCTAGGGAAGGAACAATAGTTCTAAAAGGGAATCCACACCCTCTACGGATTTACCTACCCAGCCCAGGCTTAATAGTTACGACTCCATGGTAATATAAGAAATACCCTCAACACCTGTATATCTTATAAACACCATTCATTTAGCCGCCTATCACAAAGTACGACATTTTATTCTAGTAAAGTTTTAATAACGTAGAAACTATAAGAGCTACTCAACTGCAGTAGCTCCGGTAGATATAAGTATTAAACATAGCAAACAATTTGAACTAGTTTCGAGGAGTAACAAAAAGAACAAGTGAATTAAGTTGAAAAAATAGAATAAGATAAAAAAAAAAAAATAGGAAGAGATTAGAGATTGAATACCTCAGAGGGAAATTCAGCACAGAGACGTTCGCACATGAAAATAGCGTTGCGGTAGAGCAAGTGACGGAGACTATTTCGTACACAGTCAATTAATATCGTCTCCATTTCTCTCTCGATAGGTTTTGTTTTCCGGGGTACGGGGATTACAATTTTCAATTTGAATTTACTATTTCGGTTGGGTACCCACCTCCTCCTCTCTTTGTTTTTCTTTCCAATTTGCTTTTAACTCAAATTTTGTCGGAATGATTTTAACTTTTAAAACACCAACAATTATTGTATGCAATTTAAAACTATCAATATGCACGTAATAAAATTTAGGTGATAAATTTTTTATTGGTTTTTATTTCACTACTCCCTCCGTTTGCTTCAAAATATACAGTGAAAACGTGTGAAACACACGGGTTTGTGTATAATATTATTTCCGATCTATTTGCGATTCGATTTTGGTGTATTAGTGTTATGGATAAAAAACTAAGGTTATTATTTGCTGTATTTATTACTAAGATTCGGGAGCTCAAGGCCTTTAATGGCTGCTCTCGTGTTTCGTGGCTCGATCTGCCTTTACGAGATGCCTACGTATCTCTGTGAATTAGAGAATCAAGCCAAAAAACGTAGTTCTGATTTGTGGGGTGAGGCCCCTTATATAGATGTTGGGAGTCCTTAAATTGGATTTGGTATAGGAGACTTGGTGGGCAAGTCTCATAATTAGAATGGACTTTGGAGTCCTAGATAGTAGGAAACTGATTCCATATCCTTTTAGGTCCCCTTGAGGCTAATCTCTAAGGATTTATATCCTTATCGGGACTCTTCTCAACATCTGATTTTTCCCTTATTAATTAATTACAAAATTAATTAATAACCAGGGCTTTTTGGGCCTTTTTTATTCCATTAGGCCTGATCTGGTCCATCAGGCTTAACCTTTCTGGTCTAAGTATCATATATCTTTTTATTGGGCCTAGCAGTCCACAGCTTGTACAATTAATGCAGTATTTAATTATACAATCATAATTAATTTATCCCTATCATTTGCCCCCCAACTTTTGGGAAACATTAATTAGGTTTCGCAGAAGTTAAGTCTATTCGTTCCCTTACAGGGTTTCGTTTTTCCGTAAAGTGTGGAGCGACCTACACATTTACAATGAATTTTCCTTTTATTCAGGAATTATCTTAATTTCCAGGAATTTTTCCCTTGTTTCCGTGATTTTTCCCTAATTTTCTGGATTTTTCCCTAATTTTCTGGGATTTTCCCTAATTTTCTGGGATTTTTCCCTAATTTTCTGGGATTTTCCCTAATTTTCTGGGATTTTCCCTAATTTTCTGGGATTTTTCCCTAATTTTCTGGGATTTTCCCTAATTTTCTGAATTTTTCAGATTTCCAGCCCTATTTCGACCAGGATCCTAGTCGAAATTTCGACCTGGATCCTAGTCGAAATAGGGGTCAGCCTTGCCATCCTGGTCGAAGGAATTCGACTAGGATCCACGACCTGGAATTCGACCAGGATCCTAGTCGAAATTTCGACCTGGATCTAGGACCTGGAATTCGACCAGGATCCTAGTCGAAAATTCGACCTGGATCTAGGTCGAAAATTCCACCCCCTTTTTTTTAGCTTCTTGTCATGAGCCTATCGACTAGGATTTCGACTAGGATTCTAGTCGACATTTCGACCTGAATCCTGTTCGAAAATTCTTTGGTTTTCTTGCTTCCTGGTCGAAGGATTTCGACTAGGATCCACGACCTGGAATTCGACCAGGATCCTAGTCGAACTTCGACCTGGGTTTTTAATCCCCATTTTTTGAAAGATGCTTGGTTCATTCGACCTCATTCCTGGTCGAAGCTTCGACCTCAATTCAGTCCCGTTATTCCAGCTATTTTCGGGTGTCTGCTCGAAAGATTTCGGGCAGGATTCACGACCTGGATTCTGGTCTTTTTTACCCGTTATTTTCGGGTGTCTGCTCGAAAGATTTCGGGCAGGATTCACGACCTGGATTTCGACCTGGTTCCTGGTCTTCCACTAGCCTTCTTCATTTAGCTTTAATTTAGGGTATTGTATTTTCCAAATCCTAATTGGATTTGGGCCTGGCCTTTTTATTGGGCCTTATTAAATTTTACTGAGCCTCTATTATTGGGCTTTTCCAAATCTTATTGGGCCTCTTTTATTGGGCCTTTTCAAATCTTATTGGGCCTCTTTTATTGGGCCTTTTTAAATCTTATTGGGCCTCTTTTATTGATCTGGGCTTAATACACCCTATTTAGAATGCTCTAGAATTCCTAGGAATATTCTGGAATATTCTTTTTTTTGGGCTTTTTCTTATGGGCTTTTGTTCTCAATGGGCTTTTCGTCCCTTCAATTTCCTTTTCCTTTTATATAAAGGAATGAGGAAAGGCTATTACTCATCACTTTCTCATTTCTTAGTTTTCTTCTTTATCTTCCTGCTAAGATTCTCAGAGAAATAACAGCAAGTCGGAGCTCAAAGCCTTTTTCAGGAGCGCTTCTTCAGGTAAGATTCCTCCCTTTGCTTTTCGTGTCTATTTTTCCATTGTGTGCCATTTTTTTTTTTTTGCTAAATTGCTTTATAGATAGAGAAAAGGAATATACAAGGGATTCACCCTATGATCTATGACAAGCCATAGATAAACTATCTATAACCAATCTTAAGGAAAGATTGGAGATAGAAAGCACAAAGCAGCGAAGAAACTACAACAACTAACTACAAACAACTACAAGGAAGTACAGACAAGATACAAATTATAAGAACAAAAGATCTGGTCTTGAAGAAGTAACTGCATTGAACCATTCTGAGGATGACATCCGAGCTTTAATATCCTGAACCATGCCATGAAGTAATTTCCTTGGTCCGAAAACACCTTTACCATGAGACCTCGCATTCCTTTCCCTCCATATATGATACAAAACACCTGGGCATAACAAGCAGCTATATTCCCTTTGGCTTTGTCTGGCAACTCCGTGAAACTCTGCAGAAACTCTGTCCAGGAAGCATGAGCAATCGAAATATCAAGATGCCTAAACAGCTCCATCAAAATCCATCTACTATAGGTGCAGTGCAAAAATAAGTGAGTGATGGTTTCTCTTCCCATAATGCATAAAAAACACTGCTGAGTAGAAGCAATGCCAAACCTATGGAGTCTGGCCAAGGTGTTGAGACGGTTAAGACAGGTAAGCCACTGATGATGAGCAAATCTATTAATCTGCAACCTGTGCCAAACCGCTCTGTGCCATAGGACCGGTGGTTTCGTATCACGGATGGAGTTCCAAATATTCCAGGTCCTGATCTTAATAGACGGCACCCCATCCCATAAAATGTGATCACATCCAGAAGAGTGAATAGTTGGAAGATTAGGATCTTCAATCCAAGCAGTGAGTAAAGGAGCAACGTGATGGGTTCTCAGGTTTGGTCTAGGAAGCATCCAATACCCTGAGTTAATGACTGAAGCTACCGTAGCAGTATGAGGCAATGAGCACTGATTAATAATTGGAGAAGAGGTTGAATCTGCAAGGCAACAAGACCTCCACCACGGGTCAAACCACAAGGATATAGATTCACCCGTGACAATGTGATAAGAGATGAATTGAATTGCCACCATTCGAAGATTGAGAATTCTTCTCCAAATCCACGAACAATCTGTTGGGACTTTCATTGTCCAGAAGTGATTGTGTTTAAGCACAGTTCGATTGATCCAGGTTGCCCACAACGTAGGAGATCTTGAAATTATTTTTAAGAGGTGGTGAATCATACGAGCCTTGTTCCAATGAACCATATTTTTTAATCCCAATCCTCCCTCATCCTTTGGTAAGCAAATATGTTCCCATGCCACCTTAGCACCTCCTTTCTGGTTTATGTTACCCTTCCACAGAAATTTGGTAAGCATCGATTGAATATTACGGTGCACAGCAGATGGTAAAATGAAGTGGCTGCACCAAAATCCCTGGATAGCATGAAGAACGGCCTTGATCAACATAACTCTCCCAGCAAAAGACAGAAGAAGATTAGCCCAAGAATTTAGCTTAGAAGTCATTCTGTTAATCAACGGGACACAATCGTTGATGCATAGCTGAGAAGCAATCAAAGGAACGCCCAGGAACTTTACCGGTAAAGATCCTCTCGGAATTGAGTAAGTAGAATCAAACCAATCAACAAACCCCGAATCACAATTGCATAAAAAGCTGGTGCTTTTGTGCACACTGGGTTTTAACCCACTCCAAGCCGAGAAGACAGCCAGGTTATCCATAATGTGGGATACCGATTCCCTACATCCTCTAGCAAATAAAAGAACATCGTCAGCAAAGAGCAAGTGGGAGATGTTCAAATCTTTGCATCTCCAGTGATGCTTAAACCCAGGAGGAGTCTTGGCTAACAAACAGGAAAGGATATTCATGCTTAAGGAAAATAAATAAGGAGACAGAGGGTCCCCTTGCCTAATGCCCACTGTGCCTTTAAAGTACCCATGAATTACTCCATTCAACTTGACTGAGTATCTGGGAGAACAAATACAGCCTTGAATCCACGAAATCATTACCTCAGGCAAGCAAATTTTTTGCAAAACTGCAACAATAAAATCCCAGTTTAGAGTATCAAATGCTTTGTGAAGATCAATTTTGAGTGCACACCTCGAGGCCCCAGTTTCACGATCGTAACCCCGAAACAACTCTTGAGCCAAAATAATGTTATCAGAAATAGAGCGTCCAGGAATGAAGGCTGATTGAGCATCATTGACAATTGCTGGTAAAACACGTTTTAACCGAGAGGCAATGATTTTCGATATACATTTGTACATTACAGTGCATAGGGATATTGGCCTGAATTCTTGCATTCGGGAAGGAGTAATAACCTTAGGGATTAATGAGATAAAAGTTGCATTAGTTCCAGGGAGCATCCTACCTGTTGCAAAGAAATATTTCACTGCTTCACAAAAATCAGTCCCAGTGATATCCCAGGTTGCCAAAAAGAATTCAACATTAAACCCATCCGGTCCTGGAGCCTTGTTACGCTTCATTGATTTCAAAGTCAGGTAAATGATAGAATTGGTGATAGGGGCCACCAACTCCCTCGCTTGAGTCTCATTGATGCATTTGCAATCCACCGAGCTGAGGTCCAAATCATTAGAACGCGAAGCATTGCTCATCAGACTTTGGAAGTACGAAACTTCCACCTTAGCACATTCCATTTGCCCATGAACCATAAGCCCCTCCTCATCTTGAAGGCTAAGGACCTTATTGGTATTCCAATTCGCCTTACATTGGTGGTGAAAGAACGAATTATTGCCATCTCCCTTATGCATCCACTTGACCCTGGATTTTTGCAACAAAAAATGTTCTTCTCTAAGAAGTGCCAAATTGAGTTTATCAATAAGCTCCTGTTCCTGTATTTCAAGAGCTGGATTCCTGTTTAAAGCCAATAAATCTTGGGTTTCATGAAGCTGAGTACGGAATTGATGCACCAGGGTTTGAAGATTCTCATGCTCTTTGTTAAGATCACGGAGAGCGTTCTTAACATTTTTAAGTTTGAAGCTGAATTGCTGCATTGGACTGCCCAAACAGCCTTGAGACCAAGTGCGAGATACCAACTCAGAAAAACCAGGAATGTCAAGCATGAAATTGAAAAACTGAAAGGGTTTACCCAATCTAGAGATCTGCATCGGCTCTTCATACAGCAGCGGATTATGGTCCATAAGACCCCTTTGCTTAATGAAAACACTCCCCTCAGAAAACAGATGGAACCATGCAGCATTCCCCACCATCCTGTCCAGCCTTTTCAGAACCAGGTTATGCTCTCTCTTATTAGTCCAAGTAAAGACATCTCCAACCGTACGAATTGGACCTAAACCATTATTGAGAAGACAATCCTTAAAGGCCTGCATATCTGGAGTCCAATGCTCCCTGCCCCCTGAAATCTCATCCAAGCCAAGAACATAATTGAAGTCTCCCATTAAACAGCCAGTAGCCTATTTACGTGCCCCTTACTTTTTTCAGATGGCTGACAAAAGAATGACTCGCTTGGCCAAGATGAACGTGGCTAGAAAGTCCAACGATTTTCCTATTCGATCGAGGTATACTTTCTTAATCGACATGATCAACACTCGAGGGGACGAGTATCCGTCTGATGCGCATCTGGACGCGCACGATCATATTAGTGCTTTACGGGATCCCAAGGAGCTGGAAAAGTTGAGCAGCTGCTTCAAAATCAAGGAGCCTTTTAAGCTGGTTCTTGCGGGTCCGGCCGACAGGGCCTGTCAGTGGAAGAAGGACGCGCTATGCGTCTATAGGGATACTCTAAGGGCAGGTATTAGACTCCCTTTTCATCCATTCATTCTTTTGCTACTGGCTGATGTGGGCATCAGCCCTTGCCAACTTCCCCCTAATTCCTGGAGGTTGATTCTGTGCTATCTGTCGCAATGCGCCAAGCACAACGTCCCCACATCTGTTGTTGTCTTCAGGAAGATTTTTCAGTTCAAAAACAGCCCTGATAAAAGTCCGGGTTGGGTTTCTATCAACCAGCGCCCCACTATCCCCCATATCGTAAATGGGAAGTCCATCCCTGACAACAACTTGGGGTGGTAGAAAGATTTTTTGTTTGTTATTTGGGAAGGTGGAGATTGGGGCTCCCTGTTTCGATCATCCTTTAGGCTGGCCGTGGACGGGAGCCCAAATGACATAACTTTGTCTGAGGAGGAGGCTAGAGGTTTCAACCTCCTTACGCAAGACAACGGTACTTCCCATTCTTGGGACCTTATCCGGGAGACCGTCCTGGTAGAACGCGGCCTTTCACCCGTTAATAAGAAAAGTAAGTTCCCTTTCTTACCTCCTTTATTTCCTGCACTTTTATTTCATTGGTTTTCAACTGACTTTGTTTGTTGCAGTGGCTGAGAAGATTGAGGAGGCTACCAAGCCGAAGGACCTGGAGACAACCAGGATGAAGAGGGCAGGGAAGATCTTTAAAGACCCTCGACTGGGTGACCGCTTCCCCGAGTTCCTTCTTCAGGCAACGGAGCCAGATGAGGAAGGCCCCAGCCAAGTTCTGCGCACCAAGCAGAGGCCAGGGGCCTATTTTCAACCTGCTTGGGGGATCCGGGGCAAGGACTCAATTGTGGGCAGCACGGCGCTGTCCAAGGAATGGTCTAAGCATTCCATCTCCCCGGTGGATTATCAAGATTTTGTCCTTCAACAGGACTTAGAGGGGAATGAGCTATTTGGAGCCCAGGCTCTGGCGACGGTACGTCCTTTACTTATGCCCTTCGTACTTATCTTTCCATGTTTCTTTTCTAAACTTTCGCTGTTTTTCTTGCAGGCTAACGCCCATTTCCAAGGGGCCATTCACCAAGCTAAGGCTTGGAAGGTTGGCCTGGAAGATGCCAACAAGAAGTTGGAGGAGGCCAACCAAAAAATAGAGGCCCTTGAAGCTCAACTGGCCTCTTCCACTTCTGACCTGGAGACGGCACGGGCCGAAAATGTCATTCTGAAGGCGCAGAAGGACAAAGCCTTTGATGGCTGGATGGACACCCAAAAATTCAAGGACTTGATGGTGGAACATGATGCCCTTCTTCACCCGGTTAGCTATAAAGAGGGCTGGGATGCTGCTGTGGAGGCCATCCAGGATGAGTTTCCAGAGGTCCTTGAGCAGTCCCCCTTTCCTTGCCCTGTGCGGGTTCCAGAGCTTGGAGGTGTTACTGAGAAGCTTGTTGTTATGATCAAGGATGGAGATGAGGAAGATTCTTCCGAAGAGGAGTTTGAGCCTGTCGCTAAGAAGGCCAGGGTGGAAGAGCCTCCAAAAGCAGCGCCTCAACAGCCAGCATCTCCTGTAGAGGGAACTTCTACAGGGACTTCGGAGGGGACAACCGAGACGTCCGAAGGAACGACTGAGACTTCCGAGGAGACTTCGGATAGTGGTTCTGAGGAATCTCAGCCTTCCAAGGCCTAACTTTTTGTATATCTTCTTTTTGAACTTTATTCATATCTGAACTTGTTACCCTTCGGGGTTATATTTCATATGTTGCTTTTCTTGCCTCTTTCTGTTTTAACTTTACAATCTTAATACGCATTTGAACTTTAAACATCCTTAGATAGAAATAATTTCAAACTCTTTAATATGAAGTCTGGTTTTCCAAAACCTTACACAACATGGGTTCGACCCTAATCAACAATAACTAGACAATGTAAATTCTACTGGAATATAAAATCCTACGCAAGCAAAGCTTCAAGGTGCTTTTAAACCTACTTGTCACAATGACAAGTGAGAATCGTACTTTGCCTATCTTACACGTAGTAAACCTTCAGGTTTTGTGCGTGCCAGGTCCTCGGGACTTCAAAACCTTCCATAGTTTCCAGCTTGTAGGTTCCTCTACCCTGAACGCTCTTGACTCTGTACGGCCCTTCCCAATTCGGGGCAAGCTTTCCTTTCTGTCCGACACCAGAAGCCTCTATTTTTCTCAAGACTAGGTCACCTTGTTTGAAAAACCTCTCTTTAACCCTTAGGTTGTAGTAGAATGAAGCCTTTTTCTGATATTCTACTATCTTTGCATGTGCTTTATCTCGCACTTCATCGATTAAATCCAGGGCTAACCTCTGCCCTTCCTCATCTTCTTCTGCATTGAAAGCCTGAATCCTTGGAGAGGAATGTGATATCTCTACTGGAACTACTGCTTCTGCCCCATATGCCAACATGAAGGGAGTTGCTCCTGTCGTGACTCTACAGGTAGTCCTGTAGGCCCATAATATTGGAAGTATCTCATCCACCCAATTATTTCTTGACTTCTCGATCCTCTTCTTTAGTCCATCCAGGATTATCCGATTTGCTACCTCTGCTTGCCCATTGGCCTGCGGGTGAGCCACAGAGGTGAATCGTAACTCAATTTCATTTTCTTCACAATACTTCTTGAATTCCTCATTGTTGAATTGTGTTCCATTGTCAGTGACGAGGATACGGGGAATTCCATATCGGCACATAATGTTTTCCCACAGGAATTGTGCAACCTGGTTAGTTGTGATTTTGGCCAAGGGTTTGGCTTCGATCCACTTGGTGAAATAATCAATGGCCACAATCAGAAATTTCCTTTGTGCCGTGGCCATAGGAAAAGGCCCTAGAATATCCATCCCCCACATGGCAAAGGGAATAGGCGAGTTGATAGAGGTCAGCATCTCGGGGGGTTGTCTAACAACTGGTGCATGCTTCTGACAACGATCACACTTCTTCACATATTCTTTGGCATCAGCCATCATTTCTGGCGAATAGAAGCCTAAACGAGTTATCTTATGAGCCAAGGCCCTGCCCCCCAAGTGTTGTCCACAAATACCTTCATGCACTTCCTCAAGAGCCAAGCGTGCCTCGTCGGGCCTGAGACACCTCAAGTAAGGAACCACGAAAGATCTCTTATACAGAATTCCATCTATCAAGGAGTACCTTAGTGCTCGAATAGTTAACTTCCGTGCCTCAGTTGCATCGCTTGGCAACTAACCGGTCTGAATGTGAGCCTTGATGGGATCAATCCATGACGTCCCCAAGCCTATGGGAGCCACAAGCTTAACATCTATGCTTCGTGTCTTCAAAACACGGAAGTACACACTTCCTGAACTTTCTTCAATCTCAGATGAAGCAAACTTTGATAGCGCATCTGCCTTAACATTTTCTTCCCTTGGAATGTGTTCAACATGGCATTCATTAAATTGGGTCATCACAGCCCTTACTAGGCGGACATACTTAGCCATCGTATCATCCCTTACCTCAAATTCTCCCTTTACCTGGGATATGATCAGCTTCGAGTCTCCACGGACCTTTAAGTTTTTGACTCTAAGTGTCCCAGCTAGACCAAGGCCAGCTATCAGGGCTTCATACTCTGCCTCATTGTTTGTGGTTGGAAAATCTAGCTTCATAGGATACTCAATTAAGAACCCATCAGGGCTTTGCAAAACCAACCCTGCTCCACTGAAATTTGTTTTTGATGCTCCATCAAAATAGAGAACCCAATATTCTTTCTCCTTATCATCCTTCTCCCTGTCCCCATTGTCGACTCCCTTGTCTTGAGGTATGGTATCTTCCTGCCCCCCGACTTCTTGGTTGGGTATGGTACATTCCACCACGAAGTCAGCTAGTGCCTGGGCTTTTATAGCCGTACGTGGCTTATACTTGAGATCAAACTCTCCCAACTCTATTGCCCACTTAATCAGTCTCCCACTTGCCTTGGGACTGTGAATAATATTTCTCAGTGGCTGATTTGTTAGCACTTCAATCTGGTGAGCTTGAAAATAAGGACGCAGCTTTCTTGAAGCCATTACCAAGGCTAAAGCGAATTTCTCAATAGTTGAATAATTCAACTCAGCACCATGCAAAATTTTGCTGACATAGTATACGGGTTTTTGGACTTTCAGTTCTTCCTTAA
Organism: Apium graveolens; assembly: GCF_009905375.1. Lineage (NCBI taxonomy): Eukaryota > Viridiplantae > Streptophyta > Magnoliopsida > Apiales > Apiaceae > Apium > Apium graveolens. Next base: position 73,140,507 of record NC_133653.1, on the reverse strand, counting down.
CCAACACCGCGCTCAAGACGCTCTCTGAAACAGCCAAGTACAAGAATAAAATTTCACTCAGAACTGGCTTGGCCAACAACGGGGCCTGGGCCATATACTTCTTTAACTCTTCAAATGCCTTCTGGTTTTCCTCACTCCATACAAAGTCTTTGATGCTCTTTAGCGATTTGAAGAATGACAAACACTTGTCCCCCGACTTGGAGATGAATCATCCTAGCGCAGCAACCCTTCCTGTAAGCTTCTGAACATCCTTAACAGTTTTTGGTGGTTCCATGTCCAGGATCGCCTTTATCTTATCCGGGTTAGCCTCAATTCCCCTCTTTGAGACCATCAGTCCCAAGAATTTTCCAGATCCTACTCCGAAAGCACACTTCGTAGGATTCAACATCATCTTGTGGTACCTCAGGACCTCAAAAGCTTCCCTTAAATGGGCTATATGATCAGTCTTTACTAGACTCTTGACTAACATGTCATCAACATAGACTTCCATAGTCTTACCAATAAGATCCTTAAAAATTCTATTCACCAACCTTTGATAGGTGGCTCCTGCATTCTTGAGACCAAACGCCATAACAAGATAACAATAAACACCAAAGTCAGTGATAAATGATACCTTTGGAATGTCATCCTTATGCATTTTGATCTGGTTGTATCCGCTAAATCCATCCATGAAACTCAGCATCTCATGTCCAGCAGTGGCATCAATCAAAGTATCAATTCTAGGCAGCGGGAAATAGTCTTTGGGGCATGCATCATTCAGATCAGTGAAGTCTTTACACATCCTCCACTTTCCATTAGCCTTCTTCACCATTACAGGGTTTGCTAACCACTCCGGAAATTGAATCTCCTCAATGAAACCAGCCTCTAAGAGTTTTTCTACTTCCTGTTTTATAGCCTCTTGTCTTTCCGGGGCAAAATTTCTTTTCTTTTGTTTCACTGTCTTCCGGATTGGATCCACGTTTAGCTTGTGAGTAATTAACTCCGGGTCTATGCCTGGCATATCAGCTGCTGACCATGCAAACACATCACTATTTTCTTGCAAAAATTTCACTAACTTCCCTCTAAGGGGCTCCTCTAATGTGGCTCCAATGAAAGTCGTCCTCTCAGGATTCTCGGGGTCTAAAGGAACCGAAACCAATTCTTCTGCTGGCCTTCCTCTATTCTCATCATTTTCTCGAACATCCATATCTTCAATAGGAAGATCCTGCCCCCCGACTCCATCTGCCCTCAAAGAGGCCACATAACAGCTTCTAGCCATTTTTTGATCTCCTCTCTCTTCTCCAATCCCGTTTCGGGTGGGAAACTTCATGACTGAATGGTAGGAAGAGGGGACTGCCTTGAAGGCATGTATCCCTGTTCTCCCCATGATAGCATTATAAGTTGAACTAGCCTTTACCACCACGAAATCCAGCATCTGCGTTGCTTGCCTTGGCTCCGTACCTATGGTGGTTGGCAATTTGATTATCCCTTCCACAGGACATTCTACTCCAGCAAATCCATATATCGGCATGTCGGTTGGTGTCAACTGGGAGTCATTATACCCCATCCTTAGAAAGGCATCGTGGAGCAAGATATCCACAAAAGCACCATTATCCACAAGGACCCTCTTAACCGGGCTATTTCCTATTATCGGTGTTATGACCAGCGGGTCGTCATGGGGAAACTTCACGCCCTCTAGGTCAGAATCATCAAAAGCCAATGTTACTTCTGTCCTGGCCCTCTTCGGGGCTTCTCCAACAATATGCATAACCTCCTTAGTATATGCCTTTCTGGAATTTTTGGACAATCTAGCAGCAGTTGGACCTCCAAAGATCGTGTTTATCACAGGCCCTCGAGGGCGTCGCGGTCCTCCAAAAATTGCATTTATAACCGGCCCTCTAGGTTGGGGATTCCGCCCCTGATCGTCTTGGTCCCTCCTACGATCTTCAAAGTTCCTCCTTCCATTATTATTTCTGTTCCCTCCATCTCCAGTATACTTGTTCAATCTTCCTTTTCGAATCAAAAACTCAATTTCATCTTTCAATTGCCTACACTCATCGGTGTCATGGCCAACATCCTTGTGAAACCTGCAATACTTGCTCTTATCTAGCTTGGCGGGATCAGCCTTCAAGGGCTTAGGCCAGTGAATATCTCTATCTTTCTCAATCTCCATCAAAATCTGACTTCTAGGAGCACTCAGCTTAGCGTATTCAGTGAACTTTTGCCCAGGTCCTCCCTTTTTGGGGGTTGAATCAGGGTTTTGTTCGGTTCTAGGATATTTGTCCTTAGCGATATACTCCAGATCAGTTTTTCGCTTCTTGCCTCCAGTGGGCTCATTACTTACTACGGTCTTCCTCATGCTTTCTTCAACCTTGATATACTTCCCTGCCCTCTCTTGGAGTTGCAACATGTTTTCAGGGGGACGTTTGGCCAAGGACATCTTAAAAAACTCATCCCTGGTTCCTTGTTGCAGTGCTATCATGGCTACCTTATCATCAAGGTCTGGGACTTTTAAAGCCTCCTTTGTAAAACGATTCAGGTAATCTCTCAAGGATTCCTTAGCTCCCTGCACAAGACTCATAAGAGATGCTGAACTTTTCTCATGGACTCTTCCACTGATGAATTGCTTAATAAAAGCCTGACTTAATTCTCTGAACGATCCAATAGAATTTGGGGGCAGGCGACTGTACCATCTTTGAGCCATACCCGACAGGGTTTGAGGGAAGGCCCGACACTTTATAGCATCATTCACGGGTTGCAGCAGCAGTGCATTAGAGAATGTCCTAACATGATTAGCGGGGTCTCCCGTGCCATCATAGGCTTTGATAGTGGGCATCTTGAATTTCCTCGAGATATGGGCATTCATTATCTCTTCTGTGAAGGGTGGAGTTGGATCATCAGGATCTCCAAGGGGAAGGAGATTGCTTGGATCAGTTCTTGGGACAGCAGCCCTTCTTCTTACCGGACCATCCAGGTCTATGACAGGAGGAGGATTTCTCCCCCTAGGAGGTATCTGGGGTCTGGTGGCCTGGTGAGCCTCCAAATCACGCCTCAGCCTTTGGATTTCAGCCTCATGAGCCCTGATCCTTTCCTGCACTTCTTGGGGATTCGCCCCTGGGGTGCTTTGGGGGCGTTGCCTTCCATCGGCCATTGGCTCTTTTCCAGGACGCCTCCTTCTCGGGGCCACTTCATCATCCGAAGATTCGGAGTCTCTCTCAGTGTAAGGACCAGAAAATTCCCGATCCTCAGGAATAGGACCCAAACCTCGTATATAGGGGGGTGACTGCCCTCGTGCTTCGCCTCGCCCAACATATCCGCTTCCTCCAACCTCAGGGCGAAGGGGCATCCCATAAGGGGGGTTAGTAGTAACAACAGTTGAATATTCATACCCGACGGGTCGAGAATTCACAGGTATATGTACTTGTTGAACTTGAGGATTCGTACCTTGAATAATCGAAGGAGTTGTCCTTTGTGGCTGAGGTTGAGTTCCCCCTATCTGGGCATCCCCCTGAGTAGATGCATAAGTTGAATGGGGCGGAACCTCCACGGTTGACGAAATCACCTGAGTTGTCCCTGATGGTGTTCCTTCCTCCAGAACTCCAATTGTTCTCCGTGTTCTCGCCATGGTTGTTGTTGTGCTTTCCCACAGACGGCGCCAAATGTTATGGATAAAAAACTAAGGTTATTATTTGTTGTATTTATTACTAAGATTCGGGAGCTCAAGGCCTTTAATGGCTGCTCTCGTGTTTCGTGGCTCGATCTGCCTTTACGAGATGCCTACGTATCTCTGTGAATTAGAGAATCAAGCCAAAAAATGTAGTTTTGATTTGTGGGGTGAGGCCCCTTATATAGATGTTGGGAGTCCTTGAATTGGACTTGGTATAGGAGACTTGGTGGGCAAGTCTCATAATTAGAATGGACTTTGGAGTCCTAGATAGTAGGAAACTGATTCCATATCCTTTTAGGTCCCCTTGAGGCTAATCTCTAAGGATTTATATCCTTATCGGGACTCTTCTCAACATTTAATTTTTCCCTTATTAATTAATTACGAAATTAATTAATAACCAGGGCTTTTTGGGCCTTTTTTATTCCATCAGGCCTGATCTGGTCCATCAGGCTTAACCTTTCAGGTCTAAGTATCATATATCTTTTTATTGGGCCTAGCAGTCCACAGCTTGTACAATTAATGCAGTATTTAATTATACAATCATAATTTATTTATCCCTATCAATTAGGTCATAAATTAGTTTTTTACTTGATTCAAATTTGGGTAAAATCGGATTACTCGAAATAAACTCGATTTAGAAAAAAAAATTTAAGTTAAATAAATATAAAAATTAAAAATTAGTATTTTATTATCCGAATTTTTGACCGAGTACTCGGCACTCACCGAGTACTCCGAGTACTTGTTACTCCATGCATTCGCCGAGTCGAACAGAGTACCGATTTTTAGAACACTAGCATATATATTTAAATATTATCTCGAACGAATTTGCATCTATACAAGAATAATTTTTAAATATGATAATCATTATTTTAACTTTTCACTACATTGTCTTGCATCTTTTTCTTTTCATATATACTATTAGAGCGGTATTAGATAACTTAAGTGATGAGAACTTATTTTTTATCATATAGTTCGATTTTAACTTAATCCGAGAATTTGAAAATTAGATATTTATTGTAAGTTATGTGATCCTAAGTAATAATAAAACTCAAAACTATATCATTGTAACAAAAATATTTGAAATTTGTTTGTAAGGATATGCATCATGTCACTTTGGGATATGAGAGTACTATCCACGCCCCTTATCCCTGAACACGCCTTGAATTTTAAACGGATATTCTTTTCATTATCGATCCCCGCTGGAACGAGGATGCGGGGAATAATTAAAAATAATTATTTTATATTTTTAGTATATTTTTTAAATAAAAACCCGTCTACTAATTCGTAATATATAAAAATATTGATAATATCTCATATTTTAATATCAAGTCATATTAAAACTAGAGTAGTTTCCGGGCATATTTAAATTAATATTATTATTAAATATTCTATAATATTAGCATTATAATAGATAAATTGATAATCATAATTTGTTTAATTTTAAGTAATCAGTATCACTTAGTTGAGGGAAGTTGTATGGAGACTACAATTTTATCAGAGACCTTGTTCTGTAATCAAAATACTATAAAATTGTGAAGTATTTGTAAAAATATCATTAATTCATTTAAATTTTTGAAAATCATATAATTTTAATTAGTAGAATGTGTATGTTCTGCAAGTTGAACAAATACTCTGCAAACTTGACATGTTTTGTAAAATAAAATATTTTGTAATGTTCTGCATGTGATACATATATGATATTCAAAATTTTGAATTAAATAATGATCTTTATAGAGAGTGATTCCCATATAAGTTATTTAATGTTTTTATGCAACATTTAACTTACAGAATGTAAGTATTTCCAAGGTCTCCAAAAAAGTGGTCTCCATAGAATGCTATGTATAATTTATTTTAGAGTCACTTGGATAGTTGTAGGTTGCTTAATTTTAATTAGTGAGGCCACTTCATATGTCAAATATATGTAGGATTGAATTTTGATTTGATATATAGTTTTAGAAAAATGTTTAAAAAAGGTTATAAAACTGAAAAATGAAGGAAGAACGCGAATTAGTAAGATAAGAGAGAATAATGTCATTAATGTTAGCCTCATTAATCTTAATTTCATTAATCTTATCATGTCAACTAAATTGAAATTATATCTAGATTAATTGAGAGAATGATAAGTGTCTACTTTTAAGAAGAGAGTGACATTTGTCGTAATTTGAACTTTATTTTAACGTAGTGTAGATTTGTAAAATAAAATATTTTGTAATGCTCTGCATGTGGTACATATATGATATTCAAATTTTGAATTAAATAATAATCTTTGTAGAGAATGGTTCGCATATAAGTTTTTCAATATTTTTATGCAACATTTAACTTATAGAATATAAGTGTTTTCAAGGTCTCGACGGTCTCCAGAAAAGTGGTCTCCATAGAATGCTAAGTGTCATTAATCTTAGTGTCATTAATCTTATTGTGTCAACTAAATTGAAATTATATCTAGATTAATTGAGAGAATAACAAGTGTCCTCTTTTAAGAAGAGAGTGACATTTGTCATAATTTGTACTTTGTTTTTGTATAGTGTAGATTTGTAAAATAAAATTTTTGTAATGCGCTGCATGTGATACGTATATGATATTGAAAATTTTGAATTAAATAATGATCTTTGTAGAGAATGGTTCGCATTTAAGTTTTTCAATATTTTTATGCAATATTTAACTTACAGAATATAAGTATTTTCAAAGTCTACAGAAAAATGGTCTCCATGGAATGTTATGTATAATTCATTTTAGAGTCACTTAGGCAGTTGTAGGTTGCTTACTTTTAATTAGTGAGGCAACTTCATATGTCAAATATATGTAGGGTAGAATTTTGATTTGATAGATAGTTTTAGAAAAATGTTTAAAAAGGTTATAAAACTGAAAAAAGAAGGAAGAACGAGAATTAGTAAGATAAGATAAGAGAGAATGGTGTCATTAATGTTGGTGTCATTAATCTTAGTGTCATTAATCTTATCACGTCAACTAAATTGAAATTATATCTAGATCAATTGAGAGAATGACACGTGTCCCATTTTAATAAGAGAGTGACATTTGTCATAATTTGTACTTTGTTTTAGTATAATGTAGATTGATTTATAATGTAAATGAATAATATCTCATATTTTTAATATCAAATTATATTAAAATTGATTTATAATGTAAATGAATGACAAATTAAAAATATATATTATATTACAATGTAACAAATTGATCAATAAAATTATAAATTATTTTAATATTATTATAAATTTTTAAATACTACCTTTTATAAAATTTATATAATAAAAAATATATACCTCGTCCTGATACACACATGTATACATACATATATATATATAACCGGGTTTTACTAAGAGTATTTATAAATGTGAAGTGTGTGAAACAAATTGGAAATGAATATGAGGTGAGTGAAATAAATATGAGGTGGTGGCATTTTTAAAATTTTCTAATAAAACTAAAAAACTAAATAAAAAGGAAGCACGTAAATAATATAAACCAACATTTTATTTACTCAAAAATTAAAATAATAAAAAAGAATTTGATAAAAAAAGAGGATGTGGCTAATCTAATAAGAAATTTTAAAATAAACTCAAAAAGTTATGTAGCACAATGACAGTGATAAGAAACCTTTGAGTATGAGGTTTGGGTTTCGATTCTTAGAAGATACAATAATATACCTATTTTAAACAAAATTTATGCGAAGGATGACAATTTTATAATTTTCCAACATAAAGGGCAAAATTAGCAAAATTATAATTTTATAGCCATTAAAATGGCTTAATTTGCCCCTAACCTTTTGTTGTGCAAGACATGTCTATACAATAATATAACGCCCTCAAATTCGGGGTCTAGATTGGAGAGTTACTATACGATAAACAATACTAAAATATGAACGGCGGAATAAAATAATAAATATGACTCCTTGCATGCAACTGGTTCGATCACAGGTTATAGTATGAAACATGCACTAATACAAATCAAATGTTATTACAACACATAAGTCTATTTAGTTTTACAACTATTCAGATTTTACTGCAAACCTCTAGACTAATCAAGTCTGGAATACACACCTAACTATTTACAAGTACACATCTCCTGATAAAACCTGGAACTCAAGCCTACTCTGACTTAGCTGAAAGATCAGAATAATAAACAAGTATGAGCAAAAGAAATGCTCAGCAAGCAGTATATAGCTTATAATTGAACAACAACAACAATATCTGAGTAAAACCAGAAGCTAATATAAGCTTTAATGTTTAAGCGACATTTTTAAAAAAACACAATTATGCACTATGTTGTTCCTGATGATAAGCCATGAAACAACACCGGTATCCCTCAGCCATACCGTAAATATAGGTATCGGTATCCCGCACTCATACCGCACCTATAGGATATCCACAAAAAAGGCATATACACGTCTTGCAAGATATTACACTTTCGTATAATAGCTCACGCTGGACCGGTGCCTCGGCCTCTTACGCTAATCAGTAACCAATTCACAAAACAATTTTTATTAAAGGAGTTGCGTCAATGACATCCTTATCAATTTAACTCTCCATTTCTCATGGTCCGGAGTAACTGCATCAACTGATGGCGAAATAACTAGAACAACTGGTTATTCGCTAATCCCATCTCAACATTCCACTATATAGAGTAATTTACAGCGAAATATAAAAACATTTAACTATTCCGAACTTAGAATAGGGAAACAATACTTAAAATATAACACAAGGAGGTTCGAGAATACTTGCATGATATAATTAACAATCTAATAAGTAGAATGATAAACTATTCTGAATTTAGAATAGTACAGAAAACTTGCCTGGTATATTTGATAACTTCTCACTATAACCTTAGCTTATAACTGCTGGCTACCAACTCAGTCTAACACTTGGCTGCGCTCCTTGCCACACGATTCTATAAACAAAAGGACTATGTGGCGCCCCAAAACCCTGGGTCAGGAGTCTCGGAAGCCACGCCATTTAAACTCACACAACTCACAATATAATATATAAATACTCACACTTCACGACCCCACACTTATCACACACACGCTTACAGGTTATTATCTTGGAAACGAACCATCATCATTAGAGTAATTGTTAACCATCAAGTGATATTTATTACAATCCAAAAGTAATTAATCTTACCAGGGAGTGACCTTTAGGTAAGGCTAGTCCGCCAACCAAATATACGTTTCTTGTTTCTTATCTTACATAAATCATACTTATAAATAAGCCGAACTATAAACAACTGAAAACTAATCCAGCTTATTCTGACTACCTGTGGTACTGCACCAAACAATCTATGGAACAGTTGGCCATTTCCTACCCGTTTCCTGGCTGTGGTTCTCATGGCAGGCATCTTGATTCACTGTTGTGTTGTGTCAATTTAAGAAAACAAGTGTGAGCTATAATGCTCAGCATAATAATGTACAGTATGGAAATGACTGTATGATAATATCATATATTATATATATTTTATTCGAGAATAGTTTTCCTTGGTGTCACACACCTTCTTACGAAGAAAATTCTTTAAGGGGGTTTTAATAACCTTCGAATACCTTAATAGTAATCCCAACACCTAGGCTTGGGTTACGGTATTGTATTTCAATTCCAATTGGAAGAGTTTGGATATTCACCGGAGCCACCGCATACGATGATCAGTCATACTACGGAAATAGTAACCTTTTCTACTAGTAGAAGGACGAAATCGTCATCCCTCAGGTATCACCCTTGCCACATTCGGGCTACGTGTCCCATTTTCGGGTATACACATACTTCACAAGTTCCTGAGTACACTGAGTACCTATGCCTGCGGTACCTTTGGTAGCCCATCTAGCACACATAGTACCAGAGTCTACCCCTCTCTTGTCCTTTAAAAGAATTCTGTCAATCTCGAGAACTCGAACCACATCGAAGTCCTCAAGCATTTTGCTTGTTGATAGAAATAGCTTATTTTTTTTTAAGATATAAGTGTATATATATGCATATACGTACTTCCGAGAATTTCGGAGGAAGTACTAAGGATGTGAGTTGACCGTTGTCAACATATAATTATTAAGGGGGAAAAAGTTTCTTCTCGAAACTATATTCAATATATTAATAAGTCGGGATAATATTCACCGACGATCTTAAATTATTCGAATGATTATCTGTAATCAGAAGTATATTTTAAATTAGGATCTATGATTCTTAAATCAATAATAAACCCTTTTAAGAATAATAATACATTAAATAATAGTTAATAAATAATTAAACCTCGAATGAGTTTACTCTCTAGAAGGTTTATTTAAAATAATATTCCTCAACTAGTTTGTGTCTACGTAATTAATAATCTATAATAATTAATCGGGTTTGAAATAAATAAACGTTGGAGTATACTACTCTCATAATAAAGAAATAAGTATATAGTATTTATTATCCGAACAATAAAATATAGTTGAGGGAATATGATCGTTGGGAAATCGTTTTAATAAAAGTTCGAGGTGTTTTAATGTTTCGTAAGTGGACGATGAGTCCTTTAAAACATACTACTATGGACTTATAACCGTCCTATAATATCTCCGGAATGATTCCCGGGTTTTGTCTTAAATCCCGACCGATTCTCGGTCTTATATAATACGTCACGCTTAAAGCGAAATAACATTTTACGATATATACTTATTGTACAACATCGCTACATTATGCGAAATTCAACAACTACGTATCATGGCAAACATGGTATTTATGCGATGATAGTAAAACAATCTTTTCACAACACAACAGTAAAAATGGAGTTGGGTTTGTAAACTTGCCTGGGTATCTCGAGGGGGAGGATGCTCTAGGTTCTGCTCGGAAATCTATGACCATAAACATATTTCATTTCGTTAGGTTCCGTTCTAATTTACGATAACTCGCACTCATGCGCTACTCATTATGCACCCTCTCAACTCATACCACCCTTAACATTTCTTTTAAGTTATAATCACATTATGGTTACTTCATTTTTTTAAGTATCTTGGGTTCATTCTCATTATCGTTGTCGGCTCCGCTTATGGATTCTCTTGGCTTCTACTCGCGTGGTCTCGGCTCCGACATTTTTATAAAATTGAGAAATCATTATTTTCCCTTGAAATTTTTATGGAAGTTAGGAAACTCAATATGTTACTCTCTGTAAAAATTTCATGATTTATGAATACATTTAAGTCTATCCTTTATATTTTCAAAGTTCGTAATTCGTAGCAGTTTTTGTCACGTAAATCACTTTTACTAAAACGACCATAACTTTTGATCCGTAAATCGAAATCAAGCGATTCAAGCACCTAAACGATCCTTATAATATTGTCTATCCTAAACAAAGGTTATTTTTCAAGAATCTACAGTTTACGACTTCGGAAATTTCTGCAGAAACTTAAAGCTACGGTTTGTTGGTTTTAACGAAGTTACGTTTACGATCGGGGTTTCGTTTACGCCCTAACTATCAACACAACCACCAAAAATCATCATATCATCATCAACACACAAACTCCTGTCAAGAATATCATGTTCTTGAGGCAACAACAACCAATCTTAAATCTACTTAACTTAATCATCAAGATTTCATCATTACTACTTAGTAAGCTAGGTTTACTACCACATACTAAATGGATCTTAAAAATGAACCTTAAATAAAGATGGGACAAATATTTTTACCTTTCTGGAAAGCTTGAGATGTGTTCTTGAGGATGGTGGAGGCTTGGAAGTGTTTGGTATGATTTTTAGAACCTAAAACAACCATTGAAATCAAGAAACCAAAGAGAGGTTACTATTTATACTATTCACTAGTAAGTTTCTTGAATTTATTCAACCCATCAAACCTTGGTAAAAAGAGATGAAAGAATTTTCTTACCTTAGTTTAGTTTCTAGGAGGCTTGGGAATTAATTGGGTGATTTTACAAGAACTTGAACTTGGAGTTTTGAATTCCAATTCTTCCTTTTTCTTCCTTGGGGCCGAATGGAACAAATGGGGATGGGGGGTATTTACTACTTGGTTGCTTCTCTTGGATGCTTTGGATAGGTTGCTTCTTGGAAGGTGACTTGATATCTTGCAACTTGATTTTATTCTTCCTAGTATAGCATTCTAGGTTTATTCCTTGTTGCCAAATCCATGGACATATCTTTGTAGCTTGCTAGCTTACAAGCTAAACTACAAGGTTAGCTTCCTTAGCACACTATTTTGCTAGCTAGCTTGGTCATCCTATGGTTAGCTCACTATTTGATGAAGTAACCATGGTTACTTCCTTACCATGGTTTAGTTAGTGCGTTACGTTTATTTAATCATTTTCGCGTTCGCTCGGTTACTTAAACGTTCTCCGTAATACTTACTCGTAAATTTTTTTCGCGATGTAATTCCTTTCGTATTTATTCCTTATATTGTTATTTATCCTACTTGAATATAAATCCATAGGATTTTAATCTCGTAATTATATTGTGATTCTTGTAATCCTCGATAAGTCGTAAATACGGTCATTTTTCAAAGTTCGCTTTCTTCAAAACCTAATAGCGTTTATATACACTCATTTGGTACGTATAGTCGTAATATCAATTCCGAAACTCATTTTCTCATGCACTACATAGTGTGGGCTCAAAAGTTTTTCCAGTCTGTCAGGGTTACTATTCATTAAACATTTTACAAGGTCTTAAAAATTCGAGTTATTACAGTCTTCCCCTCTAACAAGGATTCCGTCCCGGAATCAGTTAGAAAATAAGTGGGGATATCTATTCCTCATTGTATCTTCAAGTTCCCAAGTTGACTCTTCGACATTTTGATTTCTCCATAAGATCCTAACCAGTTTCACAGTTTTGTTCCTCAACACTTGTTCTTTCTGGTCCATTATCCTTACTGGCTGCTCGATGTAGGTCAGGTCTGGTTGTAAATTTACCTGCTCGTATTCTATTACATGTCGTGCATCGGTATGGTATTTCTTCAACATGGACACGTGGAACACGTTGTGTACTTGTTGCAAATTAGGCAAGGTGAGCTCGTAAGCTAGAGGTCCTATTCTCCTCAAAATTTCAAAGGGTCCTATGAATCTGGGACTCAGCTTCCCTTTCTTTCCAAATCTCATCACTCCTTTCCACGGGGATACCTTTAATAGCACGGAATCTCCTACTTCATATTCCTTATCTTTCCTGGTCTGGTCGGCGTACTTCTTTTGTCTGTCCTGGGCTGCTACCAGTCTTTTCCTGATGAGTCTTACCATTTCTCTGGTCTGCTGGACTAACTCTGGTCCTAATATCTTGTGTTCTCCGACTTCGTCCCAATATAGGGGAAAGCGACATCTTCTCCCGTAGAGAGCTTCATACGGGGGCATTCATATGCTAGCGTGATAGCTATTGTTGTAAGAAAATTCGATCAGGGGTAAGTGGTCATCCCAATTTCCTTTGAAATCAATGGCACACACTCATAACATATCTTCTAGGGTCTGAATAGTCCTTTCGCTTTGTCCATCAGTCTGGGGGTGGTAAATGGTACTCATGTTTAGTCTGGTGTCTACACATTCCTGGAAGCTTCTCCAAAATTGGGAATTAAACCTCGGGTCTCTATCTGACACTATGGCTACAGGAACGCCGTGTCTCACTACAATTTCCTTTAAGTAAATATCTACCAACTTATCTATGGTGTATCTTTCGTTGATTGGTCGGAAGTGTGCGGACTTGGTCAGTCTATCAATGATAACCCATATAGCATCGTGATTGGTCTTTGTCCCTGGTAAGCCTGTCACAAAATCCATGGCTATATGCTCTCGTTTCCATTCCGGAATTTCTAGGGGTCGTAATAGTCCACTAGGTCGCTGATGTTCCGCCTTCACTCTCTGGCATGTCAAGCACTTGTTGACCCATTCTGCTGCTTCTCTCTTCATGTTAGGCCACCAATAATATTCCTTAAGGTCACGGTACATTTTCGTACTTCTTGGGTGGATTGAATATCTAGAGTTGTGCCCTTCATGCAACAGCTCGTCCTTTAATTCTTGCATATTCGGAATCCAAATTCGGGACGCATACCTCATGATCCTTTTCTCATCCTTCTCGCATCTCACTTCTTCACCGGTCAATGTCCCTTTTTCCTCACTCATCTTATTTTCCTGACATACTCGTATCTTTTCAGTCAGTTCTGGTACTAGCTTAATCTCAAATAATCCTTCCGTTCCCTTATCGGTCACTCTCACGTCAATTTCCATCTTCTCAAATTCCTTAATCAACTCCTCCGATGTCATTATCATCTTGAGTCTTTCCTTCCTACTAAAGGCGTCAGCCACCACATTGGCTTTACCCGAATGATACAAAATTTCACAGTCATAGTCTTTTATCAACTTTAACAATCTCCTTTGTCTCATGTTCAGTTCCTTTTGAGTGAAAATATATTTGAGGCTCTTATGGTCAGTGTAGATCTCGCATTTCTCACCGTATAGGTAGTGTCTCCAATTTTTTAGGGAAAACACTATGGCTGCTAATTCTAGATCATGCGTAGGGTATCTGCTCTCATATTCCTTTAATTGCCGAGAGGCATACGCTATAACTTTGTCGTGCTGCATTAGTACACATCCTAATCCTTTAAGCGATGCGTCGCTGTATATCACAAACTCTCCCTTTCCATCGGGAAGAGCGAACACTGGTGCTGACACCAGTCTCCTTTTTAATTCTTGAAAACTTTCCTCACATTTCTCTGTCCATACAAACTTTTCTGTCTTCCGGGTAAGTCTAGTCAGTGGACCGGCTATCTTAGCGAAGTCTTGCACGAATCTTCGGTAATATCCTAGAAGAGGGTACCTATTCTTTATAGTCAGCTTATTCAGCTCTCGATAGTCTATACATAATCTCATACTGCCGTCCTTTTTTTTTACGAATAGTATTGGCGCTCCCCATGGCGACACACTAGGCCTTATCATTCCATTATCTAATAACTCTTGCAGTTGAGAATCTAGTTCTTTCATCTCAACTGGGGCTAGCCTATATGGGGCCTTGGATACTGGTGCCATTCCTGGTGCTAACTCTATTTCTCGGTCAGGTGGTAATCCTGGTAAGTTCTCTGGAAATACATCCTGGAATTCGTTTACTACTGGTATGTCCTGTATATTGGGGACTTCCTTCTTGGTATCTATCACATAAGCCAAATAGGCCTCGTTACCTTTCCTTAACAATCTTTTTGCTTGAAGCATGGTTAGAAATTTCTGGTTCTGTCGTTGACCTTCAAACACTACTTCTTTTTCATTCTGCAGTCTTATCTTTACTTTCTTCCGTTCACAATCTATTTGCGCTATGTTAGTGGATAACCAATCCATCCCTAAGATTACATCAAATTCTCCTAACACGAATGGGATTAGGTCGACCTCGAAGATCTTCCCTTCTAATTTCAACTTGCATTTAGGGTGTACTTGATCTACAAGGATTATTTCTCTGTTTGCTATTTCCACTCGCAATGTCTCACGTAAGGGTATGGCATTAAGTTTTAACTTTTTAGCAAAATCTTGAGATATAAAAGACTTGGTTGCTCCAGAATCAAATATGACATTTGCATGTTCGGAATTTAATAAAAGGGTACCTGCTATCACGTTAGTGTTTCAGACAACATCCTGAACAGTCATGTTGAAGGTCCTAGCAGCTGGGGGTCAGTTGGATGCAGCTTTGCTCATCCCTGAGGCTGGGGGCTTCAACATTGGGCAATCCTTCTTCATGTGTCCTACCTTTCCACATTGGAAACACGTTACATTGGGTCGGGTGCAGCTGTTGGCAAGGTGTCCGATTTGGTCACATCGGTAACATCTTAGAGGGGCTCTGGTCTGGGTACATATTCCAAGGTATCTCTTCTTACAGGTTTGACACTCTGGGATTGGAGCACGCGGTTGGCTATGAAATGTTGCCCTAGATTGTCCGTCGCCCTGGCCAACGCTCTCACTCGGGGCCTTTCTGAATCCGGGGCCTCGTACAGTTTGGGACACCGCTCCCCTGATGAACCTGCTCGGAAGGCTCCTGTTCCCAGTTCCTATTCCTTGACTTCCTATCTTCCTCTTCCTATTTTCCTTTTCTTTCACAATCTGCTCACTGCCAGCTTCAACAATCGAGGCTTTCTGTAATAAGGTGGCATGGTCTGTCAGCTCTAACACTGCTACTCGGTTCTGTATCCCCTGTTTCAGACCAAGCTGAAACCTTCGCGCTTTCTTTTCTTCGGTATTCACAAACTCAGGCACAAATCTAGACAACTCAGTAAATTTGGCCTCACATTCTGCCACAGTCATCTTATCATATTTTAACTCCAGAAACCTAATCTCCATCTGAGTTTCCATAAACCTAGGGAAGTACTTGTCTAAGAACATTCGGGTAAATCTATCCCATGGAATCACATCATCAGTTTCTAGGTTTTGTTTGGACTCCCACCAGTAGTTAGCTTCTCCCTTCAGCATGTAAGAAGTAAAAATGGTCTTATGTCATTCCTCAACACCTAGTATCTCGAAGGACTTTTCTATCTCTTTGAGCCAGACCCGTGCTTCAACGGGGTCGACAGATCCTAGAAACTCTGGGGGTTTGAGAGATTTGAAGGCTCTAAAGGCAGTAGCTGCAGTCGGTTGGGCAGCATGGGGTTGTGGTGGAATAGTCTGTTGGTTCAGATTTGCTCTTAGCAGTTCCATTAATTCATTCATGGGGTTCCCTCCCTGATGGGTATCCTCAGCCTCTTCTTCTGCATATTCTTCCTCATCATATTCATTATAGTCTAGGTCTTCTTCACTCTCCTCATTTACTACTGGGTCATCTCATTGTTAGTTAACAGATTCTGCGGGTTGTGCCCTGGTTCCTCTTCTACGGGGTGGTATTGTTCTGATAAAGAAAATTGGTCACATAATTATAACAGTTGGGTTATTTTATTCATATGTAAGCATGTCATTTATTATTTAACAGGTTTTATAAAGTGCAATAATATAGACATCATTTCTTAATAACTGCTTAGATATATATTAATAAGATCTCCCATTTATATCTTGGGGATGAAACAACTAGCCGAGTTCATACATGCATGATTACAATCTATCACTACTAGTTCTGAATACTGAAATGAAAATACATAAGCCGTGTATCCTGAAGGGCTAGGAACGCTATCTACTACTAGCTATCCTATCAAAATTGGTGACAAGTCACCCAGCCTTCTTCAAGGTCTACATCTAGTCACTAGTCTCTCAGTCACTATCACTGTGAGTGAGGTCACGCACCCTCCTCATCGCTCCTGCAATCATCAGCTCTGCATTAACTACCGGGATGTATCCTCCCACTGATGTCATCCTCATCTGAACCCTGGTACGGAGCTCGATCCCATCGATCTCCCTGCGGGCTATGGCTGGGGAAGCAGCTCTGAAATCTCCTGGGTATCCTAGTTGGGTGGCCCTCTCAGCTGTCAGTGCCTGGCGTAACTCCACAATGCGAGCAAATGCCGTAGTGATCTCAGCGTTAAGCTGACCCACTATCCAGTCGTGTACGGCTACATGCATGGTCGCCGATGGTGGTAGAGGTGAATCTGGGTCGCTAGAGGATATGTCATGGACCTCATGGAACTGTGCGCGTATCGCCTCCTCATCATTGTCATCTGTATAGGACATAGGGCTCTGGATCCCTGGGGGTGGTGTAGGAGAGCGAATAGCCCGGTGAGGGTACATCTCTACATCTCTCCATACTACGCCATTAGCTACGGGGACAGGAAGTTCAGTCTCCTCCTCTAGGACATCCTCGGTAGGGTCATCGTCTGAATCATCAATGGGTGGGCTCTCTAGCTCGGGAATAGGGTCACGCTCAGGAATCATGACATCATCAACATGATCAACCTCCCTCCTAGGCTCCACTGGTACCTGACACAATAGGCAAGGTATTACTAACTTAGAGTTGGAATTCCCTTGAGGGTAAAACAGTCAAGACTACCCGTGTAGCCCGACGACGAACTCGACTTGAGCTCTAATTGATTATTATATTATTCTTATGTCTACGTATTTTATATCCTATCGTCTCCAAGATTTGATAACCTAAGGCTCTGATACCATTTCTGTGGTGCCCTAAAACCCGGGGTCAGGAGTCTTGGAAGCCACGCCATGTAAACTAACACAACTCACACTATAATATATAAATACTCACACTTCACGACCCCACACTTATCACACACACGCTTACAGGTTATTGTCTTGGAAACGAACCATCATCACTAGAGTAATTGTTAACCATCAAGTGATATTTATTACAATCCAAAAGTAATTAATCTTATCGGGGAGTGACCTTTAGGTAAGGCTAGTCCGCCGACCAAATATACGTTTCTTGTTTCTTATCTTACATAAATCATACTTATAAATAAGCCGAACTATAAACAACTGAAAACTAATCCAGCTTATTCTGACTACATGTGGTACAACACCAAACAATCTACGGAACAGCTGGCCATTTCCCACCCGTTTCCTGGCTGTGGTTCTCATGGCAGGCATCTTGATTCACTGTTGTGTTGTGTCAATTTAAGAAAACAAGTGTGAGTTATAATGCTCAGCATAATAATGTATAGTATGGAAATGACTGTATGATAACATCATATATTATATATATGTTTTATTCGAGAATAGTTTTCCTTGGTGTCACACACCTTCTTACGAAGACAATTCTTTAAGGGGGTTTTAATAACATGCGAATACCTTAATAGTAATCCCAGCACCTAGGCTTGGGTTACGGTATTGCATTTCAATTCCAATTGGAAGAGTTTGGACATTCACCGGAGCCACCGCATACGATGATCAGTCGTACTACGGAAATCGTAACCTTTTCTACTAGTAGAAGGACGAAACCGTCATCCCTCGGGTATCACCCTTGCCACATTCGGGCTACGTGTCCCATTTTCGGGTATACACATACTTCACAAGTTCCTGAGTACACTGAGTACCTTCGCCTGCGGTACCTTTGGTAGCCCATCTAGCACACATAGTACCAGAGTCTACCTCTCCCTTGTCCTTTAAAAGAATTCTATCAATCTCGAGAACTCGAACCACATCGAAGTTCCTTAAGCGTTTTGCTTGTTGATAAAAATAACTTATCTTTTTTTAA
This sequence comes from Apium graveolens, assembly GCF_009905375.1. Lineage (NCBI taxonomy): Eukaryota > Viridiplantae > Streptophyta > Magnoliopsida > Apiales > Apiaceae > Apium > Apium graveolens. The sequence goes on along the minus strand of NC_133653.1, from coordinate 73,121,796 downwards.
GATATAAGTGTATATATATGCATATACGTACTTCCGAGAATTTCGGAGGAAGTACTAAGGATGTGAGTTGACCGTTGTCAACAGATAATTATTAAGGGGGAAAAAGTTTCTTCTCGAAACTATATTCAATATATTAATAAGTCGGGATAATATTCACCGACGATCTGAAATTATTCGAATGATTATCTGTAATCAGAAGTATATTTTAAATTAGGATCTATGATTCTTAAATTAATAATAAACCCTTTTAAGAATAATAATACATTAAATAATAGTCAATAAATAATTAAACCTCGAATGAGTTTACTCTCTAGAAGGTTTATTTAAAATAATATTCCTCAACTAGTTTGTGTCTACGTAATTAATAATCTATAATGATTAATCGGGTTTGAAATAAATAAAGGTTGGAGTATACTACTCCCATAATAAAGGAATAAGTATATTGTGGCGCCCTCCAAACCCGGGTCAGAAGTTTGGGGTCCACACACACACCTTAATTATAACCTACTTATAACAATAATAAAGATAATAATAATATATGCAGTGACCCTACTTACCAACCACCACGGACCGCAACAGGTTAAAGTATGCACACAAGCCAAACACACTAATATATTATAAACCGTTCAAATCCCAACTATTTCAAACTCAAACTGAGTATTAAACATTATTACAAACTTTTACAAATTTAACTTATCCCAAAAGAAGCCTACTAGCTCAGCTTTCTCAACCTGAACCCCTAGCTCTCGCGCTGGACTGGGGATCCTCTTTACCAACTGGTTCTTTTTTAACTGGAAAGAATATAAACAACATCGCACAAATGAGCTAACTAGCTCAGCAAGTCACAATGATAAAACTGAGAATAATGATCATCAGGTGAATACGATTATGATATCAAGTGAACAATGGATTATGATTTAGAATTGGATACTATACTTTTAATTTAAAAACCAAGGTCAGGCTGCTGATCAGTCACGCACTAACCCCGAGCAAGGCACACATCATTGCTCTAACTACTGGATCCAAGGCACACATTGACCTAACTTGACCATTATATGGTCTGACCACGAATCTGGTCCACAATTTTATAAAAACAATCCAATTCTAACATAATAACAGAATATGCAATAATAAATAATAACCGAAATCATTAACAACAATAAATGTTTAACAATGAAAGGGTTTTAATCCTTGTAAGGATCAATAAGGCAATTTAAAAGCTTGGATGCTGGGTAATGAAAGAATTGGATAACAAAGGAATCAACATTTCAGGGTTTCAAAGATTTGGGCTTTCAAAGCATAGGATACCATGATTGAATGTACAAGTAATTCAGTTCAGTATTTGGGATTTTGTTTACATGTATTTGTGGAGTAATATCGTATACTTGAGATTTGTGTTTAGGTATACAACAATCAATGGTCTAGAAAGAATAAGGTTTACGGCTCAAGAACAATAACTGGAATCAGAGTTTAGGTTTCAGTGCTTCAAAGCACTTGCAGTATCAATCTGACTATCAAATACTATAATATCTCGAGAAAGTTCAGAACACTTGCCTGATATTAGCTTACTACACTGCACTCGATTCCAATCACAAGCGTCTTATTCCTCAACTATTTGTTTCCCTTTTCTACGTCTTGCCTCTTCTGCTCACATATCATAAGCATCTATCAATAATTTACTCATGTAATTCTATTCAACACATACTTCTGTCTACCCTTCGTTTTACCTAAATCCGATTAACAGATTGAAAGTTATGCAATAATCAAGTAAACACCGAATATATAGACCGATAGTCAATTAACAAGTCACATATAGCACATAATACATCACGTAATCAATGATATATTATTTATAAAGAAGTCTCGGGTCATAAATAGGCTTTCTGGTATTTAAAATGATTTTTAAAACATTTTTCGGAATTAAAACGGGTCGTTGGATCAATTTTGGGTTAATAAACAGGGTTCGGTTGGCCAATTCTGGCTCCGAAATAATTTTAGAATAATTATCGAGCCTTGGAAATAATTTAAACTAATATTTTAAAGCTCGAAACTATTTTTCAGAATTTTTAAATCATTTTTAAATAATTAAATCTAATTAAATAATTAGTTAAAATCAATTAATAATTAATTAAATCAATTAATCAATTAATTTTCGAATTAATTGACCAATTAATCAATTATAAATTAACTGAAATTAATTAACTAATTAATTTAGATTTATTTATGAATTAAAAATATTTTTCAGAATTAAAATAATAATTTTTAGAATTTTCAGAAATTAAAAATGAATTTTTATAATAAAAATTAATAGGAAATATGATTTTTAAACATTTTATAAACAGGAATCCTAAATTTGCAAAGTCTGGAAACTACAGGGACCAAACTGCATCATTTTCAAAAGTTGGGGTACTAAACTGTAATTTTTACACCCCGTCGCCGGAAAACACAGAGGTGGCCGGAGAACACGTTTCCGGCGTCCTCACCCCACCAACACCTCCAGATCACATCTACACAACACCAGGAACACAACCATGCAATCAATTCATCCTAACAATCCCTGAGTTGGCCGGAATTTGGCCGTGAAATTTCCCAGTTTCCGGCGAACATCGGAGAACTTCAAAACATAACTCCCTTCTCTACAGACCTCGTTGGTTCATGAAACTTATACGACTAGATTGAAAATTTCACAGAGAACACAACCCACTATAACACAACATCAATCTATCACAGAATAAGAAACCCCCAAATTTCAATTAAGAACATTCATACGGGTTATAAACCCTAATTTTGAAATTCGAAAATTAAACCCACTTTTGAGCATGTTATTGAACTCCAAATCAGACGTATGACATATGAAAATCATCTGGAAAACAAGCTCTACAACATGCAATCATCAAATCATACAAACAATCATCCGAACAAAAATTCATATTTTTAATAAAATAAATCCGAAAATAAATAAATTTTTAGAAAAATAACCTTGATTTCTGCAGTGAAACAAAGCTCAGAATCTGATAGAACACTTCAAATCCTTCGTTTTGGTTACTCAAGCTTTGAAAACAGAGATCGGTAACGCCTTCGTTTTGCTGTTTGATTCTTAGAACAGTTTATGTAATTAGGGCTTTTCTCTGAAAATTATATAATTATCTGTCTGCAAATGATTTTGATACGAAATAAAATACGGTAAAAGGCTATTTATAATTACGGAAAATTAGTATCCCGGTGGATCATTCCGGATATAAAACGGTACATTTATTTGTAAAAACTGATCCAAACGGTATCGGTTTTCGGGATAATTATCCAAATCAGTACAATTTGTACTGCGGTCTTGGTCTCAGCGCTTGGTTACACGTATTACGAAGTGATAATTGGGATAGTTTAATAAAAAGCTTCCGTTTATCGAAAATACGGGTTTTATTGATTTACCGAAACGAATATTGTATCGAGAATGTTGCGCCGGGACCCGCGCAGGAAAAATCATACGCCGGATCGAAAAAGTCGAAACATGGAATATGCTCGGAATATTACAATTAGGTTAGGAAGGAGTTCTCGAAAGAGTTTCGGTTTCCAAAAACGTAACAACGGTTGACGTCGATTGGTTCCCGTTTTTATAAAATAGATTTTAATTACCCGGAAAAAGATTTTAGAAATTTCATATGATTCCTATAAATCCATAAACCAATATAAAAATAATTAGCAAGATATGACAATTATCTATATTTTATTTTGGACATATAAAAATTAAAATACTCAATTAATATTATTTTTGAATATTCAAGTACAGATAACACTTAACAATTAGCTCACAGAATAGATACTGAACACACATAATAATTATACAATAGCAAAAATTATTACACGATATATCCTGGATATTACATCCTTCCCCCCTTAAAAGGATTCTGTCCTCAGAATCTCTAAGAAAACAAATGAGGGTACTTTTCTCTCATATCACTTTCTAACTCCCAGGTTGACTCTTCAACCTTTGGGTTTCTCTACAATACTCTTACTAACTTTACCACTTTATTTCTCAATACTTTCTCTCTCTCCTCTAGAATCTCTATCGGACTCTCTACATATGATAAATCTGCTTGAAATTCTATTGGCTCATATTCTATTACATGCCTGGAGTCTGGATTATATTTCTTAAGCATTGATATGTGAAAAACATTGTGAATGTGCTCCATGTGCGGAGGTAACGCCAACTCGTAAGCTACCTTGCCAATACATTTTAGGATTTTAAAAGGTCCGACATATCTTGGGTTTAGCTTCCCTTTCTTCCCAAACCTCGTTAGTCCTTTCCACGGTGATACTTTCAATAATACCAAGCTTCCTTCTTCAAATTCCATGTCTTTTCTTGACTGGTCTGCATATTTTCTTTGACGATCTTGTGCGGCTATTAATCTTTTCTGGATAATTTTAACAACTTCCTTTGTCTGTTGCACCAATTCAGGTCCGAGTATTTTGCGTTCTCCTACTTTGTCCCAATATATTGGAGATCTACACTTGCGTCCATAAAGGGCTTCATAAGGTGGCATCCCAATACTGGCGTGATAACTGTTGTTATAGGCAAACTCTACCAGGGGTAAATGCTCATCCCAACTTCCTTTGAAATCAATAGCACAAACACGTAGCATGTCCTCGATTGTCTAGATCGTTCTTTCACTTTGGCCATCCGTTTGGGGGTGTTAGGCCGTACTCATATTCAATCTTGTTCCCAAACATTCTTGAAAACTCTTCCAAAATCTTGAATTAAATCTTGGATCTCTATCAGATACAATAGACACTGGAACTCCATGACGAACTACGACTTCTTTCAAGTACATATGAACTAACTTGTCGAGCGAAAATCTTTCATTTATAGGCAGAAAATGAGCTGACTTGGTAAGTCTATCTACTATAACCCAAATGACATCATGATTAGTCCTTGTCCTTGGTAATCCAACTATGAAATCCATGGTAATATGTTCCCACTTCCATTTTGGAATCTCCAATGGCTGTAGCAATCCGCTTGGTCTCTGATGCTCTGCTTTAACTCTCTGACAGGTATAGCATTTGTTAATCCATTCCGCAATTTCCCTCTTCATATCTGGCCACCAATAATTCTTCTTTAAATCTCTGTACATTTTGGTACTCCCTGGATGGATGGAATATCTTGAACTATGTGCCTCTTATAAAATTTCATTTTTCAGTTCCGTTACTGGTGGAATCCAAATTCTTGAAGAAAACCTAAGAATACCTTGATCATCTTGTTGCGTGCATAATTCCTCACCTACCAAACTATTTATATCTTGATCCATTACCTTTTTCTGGCATTTCTTTATTTTCTCCAATAACTCCGGTTGGAAAATCAAACCGTACACTTTTGCTTCCTCAGGCTTGCAAATTCTAATCTCCAATTCCAATTTTTGAAATTCTTTATATATCTCTTCAGGTACGGATAACACATTTAACTTTTCCTTCCGACTTAACGCGTCTGCTACAACGTTCGCCTTACCGGGATGATAATTAATCGAGCAATCATAATCCTTGATCAATTCTAACCATCTCCTTTGTCTCATATTAAGTTCCTTCTGGGTAAATATATATTTCAAACTTTTGTGATCCGTGAAAATCTCACATTTTTCTCCATACAAATAATGTCTCCAAATCTTCAAAGCGAAAACTATAGCTGCTAACTCCAAATCATGAGTAGGGTACTTCTGTTCGTGTGGTTTCAATTGCCTTGACGCATACGCAATCACCTTGTCGTGCTGCATAAGAACACATCCTAATCCTTTGTAAGAAGCATCGCTATAAATTACGAAATTCCCTTGATCGTCTGGAAGTGACAAAACAGGTGTTGTGATTAATCTCCGCTTCAATTCTTGAAAACTTTCTTCGCACTTGTCATTCCATATAAACTTTTCATTCTTTCGTGTAAGCTTTGTCAATGGTGTTGCAATTCTTGAGAAATTCTGAACGAATCGTCGATAATATCCTGCCCATCCCAAGAAACTTCTTACCTCAGTGGGTGTTCTCGGTCTTTCCCAATTCGTAATTGCCTCGATCTTTGCCGGGTCCACTTTGATCCTTTCATTACTGACTATGTGTCCTAAGAACTGAACTTCCTGTAGCCAAAACTCACACTTCGACAATTTAGCATATAACTTCTTTTTCTTTAAAATCTCCAAAGCTGTCCTTAAATGTTCCGCATGATCCTCCTCCATCTTTGAATAGATCAAAATATCGTCTATAAATACAATAACAAACTTATCCAAATACTCCTTAAAAATTCTGTTCATCAGGTCCATAAACGCTGCTGGGGCGTTGGTCAATCCAAAAGACATCACTAAAAACTCGTAATGTCCATACCTTGTTCTGAAAGCTGTCTTTGGTATATCTTCTGGTTTGATTTTCAGTTGATGATATCCCGATCTTAAATCGATTTTGGAGAAATACTTGGCTCCCTTCAATTGGTCAAACAAATCATCAATTCTGGGTAACGGATACTTATTCTTGATTGTCAACTTGTTGAGCTCCCTATAGTCGATGCACAGTCTCATGCTTCCATCCTTCTTCTTGACAAATAATACCGGTGCACCCCACGGGGATACGCTGGGTCTGATTACTCCTTTCTCTAACAGCTCTTGTAATTGCTTCGCTAACTCTTTCATCTCAATGGGTGCCATTCTATACGGGGCCTTGGATACTGGTTCAGTTCCAGGTGCTAAGTCGATTGCAAATTCAATTTCTCTATCTGGAGGAAGTCCTGGTAACTCGTCGGGAAATACGTCTGGAAATTCCTTCACAACTGGAATATCTTCAAGTTTTGCTGGCTCCTGACTTCTGTCGATCACATATGCTACAAAATGCTCACATCCTTGTCGTAGTAACTTCTTGGCTTGAATCGTTGTTAAGAACTTCTTTACCTGCTTCTGTCCCTTGAACGTTACTATTCTTTCGTCTGGCATTTTCACCATTACTTTTTTATTTCGACAATCTATCTGAGCATCATGCTTAGATAACCAATCCATTCCTAATATAATGTCAAATTCTCATAACTTAAATGGTATCAAATCTACACAAAACTTACTACCAGAAATCTCAATCTCATAATTCCCACAAACTTGGTTAACAGTTACACGTTCTTAATTTGCTAATTCCACAGTCATTATTTCATTTAAATACCCAACTGGACAATTTAACTTACTAACAAAATCTTGTGAAACAAACGATCGAGTTGCTCCCGAATCTATTAACACTTTGGCACATAAAGAATTCACATTAAGCGTACCTGCCACGACATCCGCATCCTGGATCGCATCCTTCACCGACATGTCAAAAACTCTAGTCCTCGGAGTCTCATTCACTGTTGGGGTAGATCCCATAATCCTCAATGCATTACTGACTTGGGCTGGTGTCTTGCAATCCCTGGCCATATGTCCTGGCTTCCCACATTTAAAGTATGTAAATCCAATGGCTGGAACCTTCACTGCTGAATTCCGGATAGGCTGATCCTTATTTGCTGGCTCTCTTGCTGGCTGATTTCGGCACTCCCTCGAGTAGTGCCCTTTCTGGTTGCATTTAAAACATACCACATTCAACTTATTACAAACTCCTCCATGCTTCTTTCCACAAACTTGACAATCCGGAAAAGTGAATCTCAACTGATTCGGCTGATTCACATTAGCTGGACGATTGCCCTGGCCTCCGTCTCCTGCATTTTGTCTCCTGAAATTAAAATTTCTCCCTGGCTGAAACTTGCCCTTCTTAAAATTTGGAAACTTCCCTGTTTGTGACTGACCCTCACTTCCCTCAACTTTCCTTTTCTTGCTTTCTTTTTCTTTCTGGAACATCTCACTCTCTGTCTCTGCGATCATAGCTTTCTGTACAACCCCGTCATAGGTATCCAATTCAAAAATAGCTCCATGGCTTCAAGCCTTGCTGGAATCTCTTAGCTTTCTTTCTATCAGTATCAACATACGATGGCACATACCTTGACAATTCCTCAAACTTCCCCTCATAATCTGTTACCGACATGTTCCCTTGCTTTAATTCTAAAAACTTCAGCTCCATTTGATCCTGAACAAACTGAGGAAAATACTTTTCTAAAAATAATTCCTTAAACCTTTCCCAAGTAATAACATCTGTGCTTTCCAATGTCTTCACCATTTCCCACCAATAGGTGGCCTCATTCTTCAGATAGTAACTTGCAAATTCAACCTTCTGCTCATCTTACACTTTTACCAAGGCAAATGCCTTCTCTATTTCCTTTAACCACACATTTGCTTCAATTGGCTCTAAGGAACCCTTGAATTCTGGTGGGTTTACTGCCTGAAAAGTTTTGAGAGTTACCTGGGGATTGGTCTGTCTCTGCTGTTGTTGTGCCAGGTGAACTGTTTGTTGGGCCAAGATTTGAAGAATCTTGGCTATTGCTGGGTCCATGGGTCCTGGGTTCACATTCTGGTTTGTATCATCTTGGTTATTATTGTTGGTTTCTTCATTCTGGGTGTTGGTGCGGGTATTTCTTCTGGGAGCCATTTTCTGTAAAGAATCAATCAATTTATTTAGCTTTTGAGTCAAATCTTTGTATAAAAGAAAAGTTTTGTAAAATAGGAATATCTTTTTTTGAAAACAATTGTAACTAAGTAAATTGCATGCTTCTTTACAGGATATAAACAGTTATGGAAAACAGGGTACATGGTATCACAGGGTGTACTGGTGCAATAAATAAGGTAAAGTAAAACAGGTGCAATAAAGTAAATGATAATGTTGGAAAAGAAAAGGTACGGATATATAGATCAAAAGTTTTAGGTAGTACAAGCATAAAGACGCTTCGAAAGTAAAAGCAAAAAGGGTACAACAACCTACTCACTAGTCAGCATCGCTAGTCTATAAATACAACTCAAGAGTCTACTGATACACACTACACACTACTGTCCATACTACATAACCATAACAACACTGCTCAGCATCTCCATCTCAAAATCTCTAACTCAGCTCCAAGGAAACTCTGGTCCTGCCAGCCTCTCATAGTCCTCCATCACCTCAGTAGCCCAGCCCAGCAGTGCATCAGGGCCTCTGCCAGGTAGTGTAGCTCCATGTAGCCTAGCCTCAAGAACCCTCCGTGTCACATAAATCTCCTCTCGAAGCTCCCTTACACCACGATCAACATCTGTAGTCCTAATGATATGCTGTAACTCTCTAATCTGAGCCAACAAGGAATCATGCTCCAATAGAAGAGCCTCATACCGGTAATAAGGAACTGGGGGCAATGTAGACTGGAATGGGGCACTCGCTACTGAATGCCCAGTGGAATCTGAATCAGCTGGTGGGGGTACTCTGACAGGTGGCCTCATGCCTGGAGGTGGAATAGCCTGCAATGGTACGGGCTGCAACACCGGTGGAGGTAGAATAGCCAATGCTGGTGGAATAATAGGACGTGGATCCAATGCTGGTGCTCCAACTGAAGGCTCTGAGTGATCAGCTGATACGGGAATAAAAGAGTCGGCCATCTCTGCTATCTGAAATCATATCGTAATATAAGAATCTCGTACCATGACGCAAACTATACTAATACCGGTTATACCATAACACTCAACCTCTCGACGTTCTATCATCCTATACCTTACTTCTAATCCTATCCCTCTACCCATTCCCGTCAACCTAGGCTTGTGTCAGTGACTTATAACCTGTAGCTCTGATACCAAACCTGTGGCGCCCTCCAAACCCGGGTCAGAAGTTTGGGGTCCACACACACACCTTAATTATAACCTGGTTATAACAATAATAAAGATAATAATAATATATGCAGTGACCCTACTTACCAACCACCACGGACCGCAACAGGTTAAAGTATGCACACAAGCCAAACACACTAATATATTACAAACCGTTCAAATCCCAACTATTTCAAACTCAAACTGAGTATTAAACATTATTACAAACTTTTACAAATTTAACTTATCCCAAAAGAAGCCTACTAGCTCAGCTTTCTCAACCTGAACCCCTAGCTCTCGCGCTGGACTGGGGATCCTCTTTACCAACTGGTTCCTTTTTAACTGGAAAGAATATAAACAACATCGCACAAATGAGCTAACTAGCTCAGCAAGTCACAATGACAAAACTGAGAATAATGATCATCAGGTGAATACGATTATGATATCAAGTGAACAATGGATTATGATTTAGAATTGGATACTATACTTTTAATTTAAAAACCAAGGTTAGGCTGCTGATCAGTCACGCACTAACCCCAAGCAAGGCACACATCATTGCTCTAACTACTGGATCCAAGGCACACATTGGCCTAACTTGACCATTATATGGTCTGACCACGAATCTGGTCCACAATTTTATAAAAACAATCCAATTCTAACATAATAATAGAATATGCAATAATAAACAATAACCGAAATCATTAACAACAATAAATGTTTAACAATAAAAGGGTTTCAATCCTTGTAAGGATCAATAAGGCAATTTAAAAGCTTGGATGCTGGGTAATGAAAGAATTGGATAACAAAGGAATCAACATTTCAGGGTTTCAAAGATTTGGGCTTTCAAAGCATAGGATACCATGATTGAATGTACAAGTAATTCAGTTCAGTGTTTGGGATTTTGTTTACATGTATTTGTGGAGTAATATCGTATACTTGAGATTTGTGTTTAGGTATACAACAATCAATGGTCTAGAAAGAATAAGGTTTACGGCTCAAGAACAATAACTGGAATCAGAGTTTAGGTTTCAGTGCTTCAAAGCACTTGCAGTATCAATCTGACTATCAAATACTACAATATCTCGAGAAAGTTCAGAACACTTGCCTGATATTAGCTTACTACACTGCACTCATTTCCAATCACAAGCGTCTTATTCCTCAACTATCTGTTTCCCTTTTCTACGTCTTGCCTCTTCTGCTCACATATCATAAGCATCTATCAATAATTTACTCATGTAATTCTATTCAACACATACTTCTGTCTACCCTTCGTTTTACCTAAATCCGATTAACGGATTGAAAGTTATGCAATAATCAAGTAAACACCGAATATATAGACCGATAGTCAATTAACAAGTCACATATAGCACATAATACATCACGTAATCAATGATATATTATTTATAAAGAAGTCTCGGGTCATAAATAGGCTTTCTGGTATTTAAAATGATTTTTAAAACATTTTTCGGAATTAAAACGGGTCGTTGGATCAATTTCGGGTTAATAAACAGGGTTCGGTTGGTCAATTCTGGCTCCGAAATAATTTTAGAATAATTATCGAGCCTTGGAAATAATTTAAACTAATATTTTAAAGCTCGAAACTATTTTTCAGAATTTTTAAATCATTTTTAAATAATTAAATCTAATTAAATAATTAATTAAAATCAATTAATAATTATTAAATCAATTAATCAATTAATTTTCGAATTAATTGACCAATTAATCAATTATAAATTAACTGAAATTAATTAACTAATTAATTTAGATTTATTTATGAATTAAAAATAATTTTCAGAATTAAAATAATAATTTTTAGAATTTTCAGAAATTAAAAACGAATATTTATAATAAAAATAAATAGGAAATATGATTTTTAAACATTTTATAAACAGGAATCCTAAATTTGCAAAGTCTGGAAACTACAGGGACCAAACTGCATCGTTTTCAAAAGTTGGGGTACTAAACTGTAATTTTTACACCCCGTCGCCGGAAAACACAGAGGTGGTCGGAGAACACGTTCCCGGCGTCCTCACCCCACCAACACCTCCAGATCACATCTACACAACACCAGGAATACAACCATGCAATCAATTCATCCTAACAATCCCTGAGTTGGCCGGAATTTGGCCGTAAAATTTCCCAGTTTCCGGCGAACATTGGAAAACTTCAAAACATAACTCCCTTCTCTACAGACCTCGTTGGTTCATGAAACTTATACGACTAGATTGCAAATTTCACAGAGAACACAACCCACTATAACACAACATCAATCTATCACAGAATAAGAAACCCCCAAATTTCAATTAAGAACATTCATACGGGTTATAAACCCTAATTTTGAAATTCGAAAATTAAACCCACTTTTGAGCATGTTATTGAACTCCAAATCAGACGTATGACATATGAAAATCATCAGGAAAACAAGCTCTACAACATGCAATCATCAAATCATACAAACAATCATCCGAACAAAAATTCATATTTTTAATAAAATAAATTCGAAAATAAATAAATTTTTAGAAAATTAACCTTGATTTCTGCAGTGAAACAAAGCTCAGAATCTGATAGAACACTTCAAATCCTTCGTTTTGGTTACTCAAGCTTTGAAAACAGAGATCGGTAACGCCTTCATTTTGCTGTTTGATTCTTAGAACAGTTTATGTAATTAGCGCTTTTCTCTGAAAATTATATAATTATCTGTCTGCAAATGATTTTGATACGAAATAAAATACGGTAAAAGGCTCTTTATAATTACGGAAAATTAGTATCCCGGTGGATCATTCCGGATATAAAACGGTACGTTTATTTATAAAAACAGATCCAAACGGTATCGGTTTTCGGGATAATTATCCAAATCAGTACAATTTATACTGCGGTCTTGGTCTCAGCACCTGGTTACTGATAAGTGGCATTTTATACCACTTAGAACGTCTTAAAATGGCTTAAATTGGTGTCTTGAAATCAAGTATTTTGTGTATTTGATGCGTTTTTCTAGTGTTTATGCATTTCAGGGTAATAGTTGTATTTCGGGGGAGGAATCATCAAGAATAAGCCTTGGCATGAGTTCACCATTGCGAGAGGAAAGGAATGGGCAGATTACGGCGAAGAAACGGAGCAAGCTTGGAATTTTTCCAGTAGGGTCCTGCGCGCCCGCGCAGCAATGCTGAGCGGCCGCGCAGCAGCCTGCGCGCCCGCGCAGAAATGCTGAGCGGCCGCGCAAGGTCGGGGAAAAAGCTGAATTATTTTAGACTTCTACTTCTGTGTGGCTTCCAACTTCTATGTAATCTGAGTTTTATGGGACTATTATATAGGTAGATTTGAGACGTTTTCACAGAGAGTATTAAGGAGATTATGTTTTAGATTGTGTTTTACGCAAGAAGCGAAGGAGATAAGGAAGAAGACCGATTTAGCACACCACAACGAAGAGGAAGCATATATTCTTGTGGTTCTTGTTTCGTTGTAACGTTGGATGCTAGTTTTCTTGCTTTGACTTATTTACTCTTGTGACGTACTCTGTTTTAATATAATTAGTGTAGTTATTATTTTCTTGTGTTTGTTTGTCATGATTTCATATGAACCCATGATGGCGATGAGTTCTATTATGGGCTAATCGTGATCATGGGGTTGCAACGGATTTATTATGGAATTCTTTAGTTAATTGTTTAATACTTTAGTGTGTGATGATTGCATGATATCTAGTATTGGTTGTGCGTATTCGTCTTATGTGCGTCGCGAACATATAAGATAGGGTGTTAATCTCTTGTGAAGCGACGGTGGATCTTGAGATTTAGAACTTGCCATGCTAGCATAGGTTCATGTACGTTGTGCATGATTAGTGGGTAACTCTAACAGTTTTATTTGCCCTATGTAATCAAAAGGGATAACTTGTGCTTAAATCGTTGTGTTGTCAATTTCTTTAGACATATAGGAACTCAACATAATTGATGACTATTCAACTTCTATCTTAATTGTGGATGCTTGGTAGAATGGTATTAGTACAATGAAAGTTGGCTTTTATCAGTTTCGTGTTATTCGATTAATATCATCATTGTCGCATGCTAAAGGTAATAACAATGGCTATAGAAGGAAGTAATAATGAAGTTGTGATCTCATGAGTGTTTTATTATTGATAATTTGAAGTGTTAGTTAAGTGGTTAATTAAGTAGTTAATCATAGTCAATATTTAATCAACAATTTTAAGTGTTATTATCTTAACATTGAGAAGTAATCATACATTGGTGAGTGAGTTTAATTAGACAATAATTTAGTCTGAGTCTCTGAGGGAACGAACTAGAAAGTATTCTATATTATTTATGAACGCGTATACTTGCGTGAATATTAGTGCGTGTTTTCGCCCTAACAAGTTTTTGGCGCCGCTGCCGGGGACTCGGCGTATTTGTTTAGTTTATGTACTTACCATCATTGGTCATTAGGACTCAGTGATTAGGACGTAGTAGTTACTTACTCTTTTTGGTTGTGTTTCAGGTACTTTAGCAAGCGTTTATGCAAACTCGTTCTCGTGCTCGCAAGAGGACTTTAGATACAGCTGAGGAGACAGACGAAGTTCTTGATATTCCGGAGAAGTTAGATTTTGAGGATTCGGATTCAGGAACTGAGTAGAAAGAACCAGTAAACATGGGAGATCGTATTGTTCAAGCTGATCCAGCTCTTATGGATTTTTCTCGGCCTAAAATTGATGACATTCAGTCAAGCATCCTTCATCCGGCTATTCAAGCTAACACCTTTGAAATCAAGCCGGGCACTATTCAGATGGTGCAGAATTCTGTTTCTTTTGGAGGAGCGGCAACTGAAGACCCCAACATGCACATAAGAAATTTTGTTGAGATCTGCAGCACTTTTAAGTATAATGGCGTGACTGATGAGGCTATCAAGTTGAGGCTTTTCCCTTTCTCACTGAGGGATAAGGCTAAAGACTAGTTACATTCTGAACCAGCTGGGTCCATCACTACGTGGCAAGATCTTGCGCAAAAGTTTCTGGTGAAGTTTTATCCAATGGCAAAGACTGCTACTATGAGGAGTGCTCTTACTCAGTTTGCGCAGCAACCTACAGAATCTATGTGCGAGGCTTGGGAACGCTACAAGGAAATGTTGAGAAAATGTCCACATCATGGAATGCCGGATTGGATGGTGATCACTGGTTTTTATAATGGTTTGGGGGCCCAATCTCGGCCCATGCTCGATGCAGCAGCTGGAGGAGCCTTATGGGCTAAAAGCTATACTGAGGCATATAATCTTATAGAGACGATGGCTGCAAATGAGCATCAAAACCCAACTCAGAGGATGACGTCAAGCAAGGTAGCAGGTATTCTGGAAGTTGATGCAGCCACCGCTATTGCAGCCCAGCTCCAAGCGCTATCAATGAAGGTTGATTCTCTGGCTACGTATGGAGTTAATCAAATAGCTATGGTTTGTGAGCTTTGTGCAGGTTCTCATGCTACGGATCAGTGTTCTCTTGTCAACGAATCTGTTCAGTATGTGAATAATTATCAGCGACAACAACAGCCTGTGCCAGCGACCTATCATCCTAATAACAGAAATCATCCAAATTTCAGCTGGGGGAATAATCAGAATGCTATTCAGCCACCATATCAGCAAGGAGTGAGTAAACAGTTTAACCCACCTGGATTCCAGCAACCACAGCAGTATGCTATAAGGCAATCATATCCTCAACAGGGAAGTGCAGCTGCACCTACTAGTGCTGATTTTGAGGAACTTAAGCTGTTGTGCAAGAGTCAGGCGGTTTCTATCAAGACCTTGGAAAATCAAATCGGTCAATTAGCCAATGCAGTGCTCAATCGTTAACCTGGCACTCTTCCCAGTGACACGGAAGTACCAGGCAGGAAGGAAGCTAAAGAGCAAGTCAAGGCTATTACCTTAAGGTCTGGAAAAGTAGCTGATGCTGAAAAGGCAAAAGAAGTCGAAGCTGAAGTTAGAGATGAAGAATCTAAGCAAAAGGAGAAAGCGGCGGAACCAAGGAAGACTACTGTTGAACACACTCTGCCTGAGGCTAATATAGGGGAGAAACAGCTCTATCCTCCACCACCTTTTCCTAAGAGATTGCAGCAACAAAAGCTGGATAGACAGTTTGGGAAGTTTCTGGAGGTGTTCAAGAAACTTCACATCAATATACCTTTCGCTGAGGCTTTGGAACAAATGCCTAGTTATGCGAAGTTTATGAAGACTATTCTTTCAAGGAAGGTGAAACTGGATGACCTTGAAACCATTGCTCTCACGGAAGAATGCAGCGCTGTTCTGCAGCAAAAGTTACCGCCAAAACTGAAAGATCCAGGAAGCTTCACCATTCCTTGCACCATTGGCAATCTAACTTTTGACAAGTGCCTTTGTGATTTGGGACAAGTATTAATCTGATGCCGTTGTCGATCTTTAAAAAGCTGGATCTGCCTGATCCAAAACCCACATACATGTCGCTACAATTGGCGGACCGTTCCATTACTTACCCAAGGGGCATAGTTGAGGATGTGCTCGTCAAGGTGGATAAGCTCTTCTTTCCAGCAGATTTTGTTATTCTGGATTTTGAGGAAGATAAGAAGATTCCCATAATCTTGGGAAGGCCTTTCTTGGCTACTGGCCGTACCTTGATAGATGTGCAAAAAGGTGAACTTACTATGCGGGTCCAAGATCAGGATGTGACCTTCAATGTATTCAAGGAAATGAAATTCCCTATAGAAGATGAGGAGTGCTTAAAAGTGGATGTGATTGATACTGCGGTTACTTCGGAACTCGATCACATGCTAATGTCTGATGCATTGGAAAAGGCCTTATTGGGGGATTTTGACAGCGATGATGAAGATAGCAACGAGCAATTACAATATCTGAACGCTTCTCCATGGAAGCGAAAGCTGGACATACCATTTGAATCTCTTGGTACTTCTGACCTTAAGAATGCTGAAGGGAAGCTCAAACCATCAATAGAGGAAGCACCTACCTTGGAGCTCAAACCATTACCTGAACACTTGAGGTATGCTTTTTTAGGTGATTCATCTACGTTACCTGTTATTATTTCAGCTGACCTTTCAGGTAGTGAGGAAGACAAGCTCTTAAGGATTTTGAGAGAATTCAAATCGGCTATAGGATGGACCATAGCAGACATCAAGGGGATAAGTCCTTCATATTGTATGCATAAAATTCTGTTAGAGGAAGGTAGTAAGCCAACTGTGGAACAGCAGCGAAGACTGAACCCGATCATGAAGGAGGTGGTAAAGAAAGAAATTCTGAAATGGCTAGATGCAGGCATCATTTATCCTATTTCTGACAGCTCGTGGGTGAGCCCCGTATAATGTGTACCTAAGAAAGGAGGTATCACTGTGGTCGCAAATGAAAAGAATGAGCTCATCCCTACTCGAACAGTTACAGGATGGAGAGTATGCATGGATTATAGGAAATTGAACAAAGCCACAAGGAAGGATCACTTTCCTCTTCCATTTATTGATCAAATGCTTGACAGATTGGCGGGACATGAGTATTTTTGTCTTCTGGATGGTTATTCCGGGTATAATCAGATTTGTATCGCACCAGAGGATCAGGAAAAGACTACCTTCACTTGTCCATTTGGCACATTTGCTTTTCGCAGAGTTTCGTTTGGGTTATGTGGCGCCCCGGCCACCTTTCAGAGATGTATGATGGCTATATTCTCTGACATGATTGGAAATAACGTCGAAGTGTTCATGGATGACTTCTCCGTCTTTGGACACTCATATGATGAATGTTTGAATAATCTGCGCGCCGTACTCAAAAGATGCGTAGAAACTAATTTGGTGCTTAATTGGGAGAAATGTCATTTTATGGTGCGTGAAGGCATTATCCTTGGGCATAAGGTCTCTAGCAAGGGTCTGGAGGTGGACAAGGCCAAGGTGGGAGTCATTGAAAATCTTCCCCCACCCAATTCTGTGAAAGGAATCCGTAGTTTTCTTGGTCATGCGGGTTTTTATCGGCGATTCATCAAGGACTTCTCAAAGATATCTAAGCCGTTGTGCAATTTGCTTGAGAAAGATGTGCCTTTCAAATTTGATGATGAATGTTTGGCAACATTCGAGACTCTCAAGAAGAGTTTGATCACTGCACCAGTTATTACAGCACCAGATTGGACAGAACCGTTTGAGATGATGTGTGATGCGAGTGATTATGCGGTAGGTGCAGTTCTGGGACAGTGCAAGAAAAATATCTTCCATGTGGTCTACTATGCGAGTAAGACTTTAAATGGGGCCCAATTGAACTACACCACTACGGAGAAGGAGCTTTTGGCTATAGTCTTTGGCTTTGAGAAATTTCGATCTTATCTGCTTGGTACGAAAGTAACAGTATTCACTGATCATGCAGCTATTCGCTATCTGGTTTCTAAGAAGGATTCGAAGCCGAGACTCATTCGTTGGGTGCTTTTACTTCAGGAATTTGAGTTAGAGATCAAAGATAGAAAAGGTACGGAGAATCAAGTAGCTGACCATCTCTCTAGGTTGGAGAATCCCGATTCTACTTCACAAGATAGGACATTAATCAATGAATCTTTTCCGGATGAGCAGTTGTTTGCAATTCAGGAGGAAGAACCATGGATTGCAGATATTGTAAACTATCTCATCAGCAATATAATGCCTCTTAATTTGACATCCGCTCAAAAGAAGAAGTTTCTGCATGAGGTGAAGTGGTATATGTGGGATGAACCATATTTGTTTAGACAGGGAGCTGACCAGATCATCAGAAGATGTATCCCGTTCTGTGAGACGGAGGGGATATTACGAGACTGCCATTCCACGGTTTATGGTGGACACTATGGAGGTGAGAAGACGGCAGCTCGTATTCTGCAAGCAGGTTTTTTCTGGCCTACTTTGTTCAAGGATGCTCATCAGTTTGTTTTAAGGTATGATCATTGCTAAAGAGTGGGAAATTTGTCAAGGAAGGATGAGATGCCATTAAATGTGATGCTTGAAGTCGAGGTCTTTGATGTGTGGGGAATCGATTTCATGGGACCTTTTATCGCGTCTTGTAATAATCAGTACATCTTGCTGGCAGTCGATTATGTCTCAAAATGGGTCGAAGTTAAAGCTTTACCGACAAATGATGCAAAGGTAGTGCTAAATTTTCTTCATAAGCAAATTTTCACAAGGTTTGGAACACCTCGGGTAATCATAAGTGATGAAGGATCGCATTTTTGCAACCGTAAGTTCACTTCTATGATGCAGCGTTATAATGTGAATCATCGAGTAGCTACTGCCTATCATCCGCAAACAAATGGTCAAGCGGAAGTGTCTAACAGAGAGATAAAGCGCATTCTAGAGAAGGTTGTTTGTCCGTCAAGGAAGGATTGGTCTTTAAAGCTCGATGAAGCTGTTTGGGCTTACAGAACAGCATACAAAACTCCACTAGGGATGTCACCGTTTCAGTTGGTGTACGGTAAGGGATGTCATCTACCAGCGGAGCTTGAGCATAAGGCCTACTGGGCATTGAAGAAATTGAACCTGGATTTAGATGCAGCTGGTAAGAAAAGAATGCTTCAGCTTAATGAACTTGATGAATTTCGACTTCAAGCGTACGAGAATAACAAAATATATAAGGAAAAGGTGAAGAGGTGGCACGATAGGAAGCTACATCCTAAGTTATTTGTGCCAGGGCAACAAGTTCTTTTATTCAACTCTCGGCTCCGACTTTTTCCTGGGAAGTTGAAATCAAGGTGGTCTGGACCTTTTATTGTCAAAACTGTGTTTCCACATGGAGCGGTGGAAATTTTTGAGAATGATTCGGACCAAGCATTCAAGGTTAACGGTCAGCGGTTGAAGCACTACTATGGGGACATGGCAAACCGAGAGGTGGTTAGTGCCATTTTGTTGACTACTTGAGAAAGGTACGGAACGTCAAGCTAATGACAAAAAAGAAGCGCTGCGTGGGAGGCAACCCATGAATTGTTGTTACAGGAACCCTTAGAAGTTAATAACCTATCCAAAAACACAAAAAAATCAGAAAACAGGGGCTGAAAAAAAAAAATTCCAGAGACCCTCTGCGCGCCCGCGCAGCTATGCTGAGCGGCCGCGCAGCTTGCTGTGCGCCCGCGCAGAAATGCTGAGCGGCCGCGCAGGGGTCGAGTTCCAGAAATTTTTTTACAGTTCAGAGAAAAAAAAAACAAACAAAAACACAAAAATAGTTTTAGCCCATAAACCCACGAATTGTCCCCACTACCCCATCATTTTAACCCTTAATTCCCAAACCCTAATCTAATCCACACCCTATATATACATACACCTATCCTACATATCTCCCACAAAACTTCCTACACTTAAACCCTCTCACAAACATCAAAAATCAGTTCTTACACACTTCTATTCACGAATCAATGGCACCCAAGAGAGCACGCACTATTGACAGCAGCATCACAGTTTCTACTGCTGATTCATCGAGGGGCACTGCTGCAAGGCCTCGGTTAACTGACAGAGCTGCGGAGGAGGAGTACACTAGGCTGTTGGGGAAGCCGATTCTGAAGGAGAGGGGGTTTTTACCATCAGGGAGGGATGGTGAGTTGTTGCCCATGATTGCAGAGAAGGGGTGGATAGCTTTTTGTGAGTCACCCGAAGCAGTACCGATGAGCGTTGTTCGTGAGTTCTACGCGAACGCGAAGGCTGAAAAGAATGGGTTTTCTGTAGTCCGTGGGCTGACGGTTGATTATCATCCTGCGGCGATTCGCCGTGTGATTGGACAGCGAGAGAGGAAGCCCGAGGAGGAGAACTGGAATGAAAAGACTGCTGAGGATTTTAACTTGGATTTGATTTGTGCGACTCTCTGTCGACCGGGCACAGTTTAGAACCGCAGTCGAGCCAATAATGAGTATCATCACTTTCCGGCGATCGCCATGAACAGGTATGCCCGTGCATGGAATGCATTTATATGTGCTAATATTTTGCCTTCTTCACATGCACACGAGGTCACAGTTGAGAGAGCAAAGCTGTTGTGGGGAATTCTGAATGAGGAATACTATGTGGACCTTGGTGAGTTTATCTACCAAGGAATTCTGAAGTTTTTGAGGGGATCAAAGCATATGAACATCCCTTATGCATCCACGGTTACGAAGCTATGCCGAGCAGTGGGAGTGAACTGGCCGGCTCATGAGCAGTTGCAGTTGCCAGCATCTCCGATAGATTCTGGCACTCTGAATGGGATGCAGGAGTGGACCGGTGGTGAGCCTGAGGAGCATGGGCTGGGTTATCGTCTTCCAGGAGGGCGTCCAGCACGAGGTGCTACTATGGCTAGGCCAGGGCGTGGTGAGGCTGGTTCTTCGAGAGCTCAGGAGGGTGCTGGGATGGGTGATGCCCAGTATAGGAGGCTTTCACGATGGATGGATGCCATGTATGAGACGCAGAGCAGGTTTGCTCAGGAGCTCACCCTTGCATTAGGGACTGCTTTTCGAGGCCTTGGAGCTGATATCCAGTGGCTAGTTTTTGGTGAGGACTCTGCATACCCGCCGCCTGATACTCCACCCACTGAGGGTGATGATGATGATGACTCCGAGTAGGTATACCCTGTGTTCCTTTCTACTACTTTCACTGAGGACAGTGAAGATTGTTGGTTTGGGGGTGGTAGTTAAGGAATATTGTGTGTGTGTCATTTAGTTGCATATTCATGATAGTTTAGTTCATATAGTTGCATAATTTATGCCATATAGTTTTTTTTTATGAATGTCATGTAGCTCATGCATTTACTATGATCCCTTTTGCAATGATTTATCGACTGAATTGTGATATTGATGCGAGTGTAGTGATAGCATTAAAGTGATATTAAGTTGTGTAGGTTGATATTCATGCTAGAAACAATTGTAAGTCCACTAAGTCTTAAAGAATGCGTAAGGGCTAGATTGTTGTTATGATTTGGTTGTTTTCAAGGTCAATCTATTTATTATGCTTAGAATTCGATTATAGGTTCTTAGTGATAAAAACATGAAAAAGAAAAATTTTTGGAGAAAAAAAATATGGAAGTTGTTGCTAGTTGTGGCTAGGCGTCAAATGGCTAGTAGCCGGCTCGCTTATGTTGCGAGTAGTCTAGGGTTGAGTAAGATGGAGCGAAACGCACTTGCTCAGAAGTTATGAAAAAAAAATAAAAAAAATTGCATAATTGATCAAGAGTGGGCTCTTTGGTATTCGAGTTATTAAGTTCTTAGGGGACTTTGTGCCTAGTGACCTAAGGCTTTTAGAGTCTGGGATCCGCTAACCTAACGCTCGTTACATGGATACCATTGTATAAGTCTTTTGTGGACCTCACTCATTGCACGGTCAAATAAGCATTTGAGTTGTAAATAAAAAGCACGATTCCGTAGTAAGCTCCAGAGTTCTTGTAGTGTTGTATATCACTTTGTGCCTAGAATTTTTATTCTTTGTATAATCATAGGATTGCCTTGAGGATAGTCTAGTCATAGTAATTGGTCTAGTTCCGAAGCATATCTGTTAAGCATTTGCACACACCACGTTTCTGGCTGTATGTCCGGTTGCACGAGTTTATTGATCTTTAGTTGTCTAACTGCATTCGTTGAGGTGTGACAATTGGGTTGGTTAATTGTAGTAAGGGGGATCGTTGCATTTTCATATAGATTGCATTCATGCATATTTTTATTTGCTTTTGAGTCTGTGACGCTTGAGGACAAGCATCGATTTAAGTTTGGGGGTGTGATAACTGGCATTTTATACCACTTAGAACGTCTTAAAATGGCTTAAATTGGTGTCTTGAAATCAAGTATTTTGTGTATTTGATGCGTTTTTCTAGTGTTTATGCATTTCAGGGTAATAGTTGCATTTCGGGGGAGGAATCATCAAGAATAAGCCTTGGCATGTGTTCACCATTGCGAGAGGAAAGGAATGGGCAGATTACGGCGAAGAAACGGAGCAAGCTTGGAATTTTTCCAGTAGGGTCCTGCGCGCCCGTGCAGCAATGCTGAGCGGCCGCGCAGCAGCCTGCGCGCCCGCGCAGAAATGCTGAGCGGCCGCGCAAGGTCGGGGAAAAAGCTGAATTATTTTAGACTTCTACTTCTGTGTGGCTTCCAACTTCTATGTAATCTGAGTTTTATGGGACTATTATATAGGTAGATTTGAGACGTTTTCACAGAGAGTATTAAGGAGATTATGTTTTAGATTGTGTTTTACGCAAGAAGCGAAGGAGATAAGGAAGAAGACCGATTTAGCACACCACAACGAAGAGGAAGCATATATTCTTGTGATTCTTGTTTCGTTGTAACATTGGATGCTAGTTTTCTTGCTTTGACTTATTTACTCTTGTGACGTACTCTGTTTTAATATAATTAGTGTAGTTATTATTTTCTTGTGTTTGTTTGTCATGATTTCATATGAACCCATGATGGCGATGAGTTCTATTATGGGCTAATCGTGATCATGGGGTTGCAACGAATTTATTATGGAATTCTTTTGTTAATTGTTTAATACTTTAGTGTGTGATGATTGCATGATATCTAGTATTGGTTGTGCGTATTCGTCTTATGTGCGTCGCGAATATATAAGATAAGGTGTTAATCTCTTGTGAAGCGACGGTGGATCTTGAGATTTAGAACTTGCCATGCTAGCATAGGTTCATGTACGTTGTGCATGATTAGTGGGTAACTCTAACAGTTTTATTTGCCCTATGTAATCAAAAGGGATAACTTGTGCTTAAATTGTTGTGTTGTCAATTTCTGTAGACATATAGGAACTCAACATAATTGATGACTATTCAACTTCTATCTTAATTGTGGATGCTTGGTAGAATGGTATTAGTACAATGAAAGTTGGCTTTTATCAGTTTCGTGTTATTCGATTAATATCATCATTGTCGCATGCTAAAGGTAATAACAATGGCTATAGAAGGAAGTAAT
The DNA here is from genome assembly GCF_009905375.1 of Apium graveolens. Taxonomy (NCBI): domain Eukaryota; kingdom Viridiplantae; phylum Streptophyta; class Magnoliopsida; order Apiales; family Apiaceae; genus Apium; species Apium graveolens. Next base: position 73,098,222 of record NC_133653.1, on the reverse strand, counting down.
AATGAAGTTGTGATCTCATGAGTGTTTTATTATTGATAATTTGAAGTGTTAGTTAAGTGGTTAATTAAGTAGTTAATCATAGTCAATATTTAATCAACAATTTTAAGTGTTATTATCTTAACATTGAGAAGTAATCATACATTGGTGAGTGAGTTTAATTAGACAATAATTTAGTCTGAGTCTCTGAGGGAATGAACTAGAAAGTATTCTATATTACTTGCGAACGCGTATACTTGCGTGAATATTAGTGCGTGTTTTCGCCCTAACAGTTACACGTATTACGAAGTGATAATTGGGATAGTTTAATAAAAAGCTCCCGTTTATCGAAAATACGGGTTTTATTGATTTACCGAAATGAATATTGTATCGAGAATGTTGCGCCGGGACCCGCGCAGGACAAACCGTACGCCGGATCGAAAAAGTCGAAACATGGAATATGCTCGGAATATTACAATTAGGTTAGGAAGGAGTTCTCGAAAGAGTTTCGGTTTCCAAAAACGTAACAACGGTTGACGTCGATTGGTTCCCGTTTTTATAAAATAGATTTTAATTACCCGGAAAAAGATTTTAGAAATTTCATATGATTCCTATAAATCCATAAACCAACATAAAAATAATAGGAAGATATGACAATTATCTATATTTTATTTTGGACATATAAAAATTAAAATACTCAATTAATATTATTTTTGAATATTCAAGTACAGATAACACTTAACAATTAGCTCACAGAATAGATACTGAACACACATAATAATTATATAATAGCAAAAATTATTACACGATATATCCCGGATATTACATATATAGTATTTATTATCCAAACAATAAAATATAGTTGAGGGAATATGATCGTTGGAAAATCGATTTAATAAAAGTTCGAGGTGTTTTAATGTTTCGTAAGTGGACGATGAGTCCCTTTAAAACATACTACTATGGACTTATAACCGTCCTATAATATCTCCGGTATGATTCCCGGGTTTTGTCTTAAATCCCGACCGATTCTCGGTCTTATATAATACGTCACGCTTAAAGCGAAATAACATTTCACGATATATACTTATCGCACAACATCGCTACATTATGCGAAATTCAACAACTACGTATCATGGCAAACATGGTATTTATGCGATGATAGTAAAACAATCTTTTCACAACACAACAGTAAAAATGGAGTTGGGTTTGTAAACTTGTCTGGGTATCTCGAGGGGGAGGATGCTCTAGGTTCCGCTCGGAAATCTATAACCATAAACACATTTCATTTCGTTAGGTTCCGTTCTAATTTACGGTAACTCGCACTCATGCGCTACTCATTATGCACCCTCTCAACTCATACCATCCTTAACATTTCTTTTAAGTCATAATCACATTATGGTTACTTCATTTTCCTAAGTATCTTGGGTTCATTCTCATTATCGTTGTCGGCTCCGCTTATGGATTCTCTTGGCTTCTACTCGCGCGGTCTCGGCTCCGACATTTTTGTAAAATTGAGAAATCATTATTTTCACTTGAAATTTTTATAGAAGTTAGGAAACTAAATATGTTACTCTCTGTAAAAATTTCATGATTTATGAATACTTTAAGTCTGTCCTTTATATTTTCAAAGTTCGTAATTCGTAGCAGTTTTTGTCGCGTAAATCACTTTTACTAAAACGACCATAACTTTTGATCCGTAAATCGAAATCAAGCGATTCAAGCGCCTAAACGATCCTTATAACATTGTATATCCTAAACAAAGGTTATTTTTCAAGAATATACAGTTTAAAACTTCGGAACTTTCTGCAGAAACTTAAAGCTACGGTTTGTTGGTTTTAACGAAGTTACGTTTACGATCAAGGTTTCGTTTACGCCCTAACTATCAACACAACCACCAAAAATCATCATATCATCATCAACACACAAACTCCTCTCAAGAACATCATTTTATTGAGGCAACAACAACCAATCTTAAATCTACTTAACTTAATCATCAAGATTTTATCAATACTACTTAGTAAGCTAGGTTTACTACCACATACTAAATGGATCTTAAAAATGAACCTTAAATAAAGATGGGCCAATGATTTTTACCTTTATTGAAAGCTTGAGATGTGTTCTTGAGGATGGTGGAGGCTTGGAAGTGCTTGGTATGATTTTTAGAACCTAAAATCACCATTGAAATAAAGAAACCAAAGAGAGGTTACTATTCATACTATTCACTAGCGAGTTTCTTGAATTTATTCCACCCATCAAACCTTGATAAAAAGAGGTGAACGAATTTTCTTACCTTAGTTTAGTTGCTAGGAGGCTTAGGAATTAATTGGGTGATTTTACAAGAGCTTGAACTTGGAGTTTTGAATTCCAATTCTTCCTTTTTCTTCCTTGGGGCCGAATGGAACAAATGGGGATGGGGGTATTTATACTACTTGGTTGCTTCTCTTGGATGTTTTGGATATGTAGCTTCTTGGAAGGTGACTTGATATCTTGCAACTTGATTTTATTCTTCCTAGTATAGCATTCTAGGTTTATTCCTTGTTTCCAAATCCATGGACATATCTTTGTAGCTTGCTAGCTTACAAGCTAAACTACAAGGTTAGCTTCCTTAGCACACTATTTTGCTAGCTAGCTTGGTCATCCTATGGTTAGCTCACTATTTGATGAAGTAACCATGGTTACTTCCTTACCATGGTTTAGTTAGTGCGTTACGTTTATTTAATCGTTTACGCGTTCGCTCGGTTACTTAAACGTTCTCCGTAATACTTGCTCGTAAATAGTTCCAATGTAATTCCTTTCGTATTTATTCCTTATATTTTTATTTATCTTACTTGAATATAAATTTGTAGGATTTTAATCTCGTAATTATATTGTGATTCATGTAATCCTCGATAAGTCGTAAATACGGTCGTTTTTCAAAGTTCGCTTTCTTCGAAAACTAATAGCGTTTACATACACTCATTTGGTACGTATAGTCGTAATATCAATTCCGAAACTCATTTTCTCATGCACTACATAGTGTGGGCTCAAAAGTTTTTCCCGTCTGTCAGGGTTACTATTCATTAAACATTTTATAAGGTCTTAAAAATTCGAGTTATTACAGACTATCTCAATTAACATAACCAAACTCAATCAACGTAACTATACGTCTTGACGTCTACTACCCGATCGTTTATAACTAATCGTGACATTTTAAAACTATAAACAGATAGCATGCATATCACATAACACGTAATCATATATTTCATGTAACATATGAATCAGACCGTCAAAAGATAGGAGTCGGTGCATTTAGAATTGAAATCGGGTCAATAATAGTATTTATCAATCAGCTACCGACTCAGAATGACTTGCGAATCAAACGACCTTTCAATACAAAAGAAATTAAGTCTCAACAGTATTTTTAATGAAAGCGGGATATTTTTCTAAGTCTATACACGTTCGTTTCATATTAAACGGATGAACGGTTTATTTATTACGAATAAAATAAGAATAAATAGGAATAAATCAATTAATAATAATACTAATTGATTTTTAAATACCTAAATATATTTTAAAACCTCAAAAGTAATTTTTAGGATTTATTTGAATTAATTATAAATAATTATACTTTATTTAACAATTTATAAAGAAAAATTAATTTATTAAATAAATTAATCAATTAATTAAATTAATAAATAATTACTTAAACAAATTATAAATAATTAAATCAAATTTTAATTTTTGAAAATAATAAATGAAAATAATTTTTGGGACTCTTAATAACTATTTAAATAATTTTTAGAATTTAAAAATAATAACTAAGTAATTTTTGAAATTGAAAAAAATGATTTTTAGAAAATAGAAATTGAATTTTGAAATAAATAAAATAAACGGAAACAGATTTGGAATTGGGATTTAGGGTTGTTAAAGATTGAAACCGGGTTTTAAGTAAAACTAGAGTTGGCAATTTGGTATACGATACGATAAAACAACAAGAGAACGACACGATATAAATGGATAAGTGTTCATCTTTTTGGTACACGAACACGAAAATATACGACATGAAAGAACACGAAATCTGAACGGGTACGGATATGTGTTTACCCTTGGATACACAACATCATACGAAAGTACACGAAATAATAAATTTTTAAATATTTGTATATTCATTTATATAAATATACATATTACTATAATATTATATGTATATATACATAAAATTCATGTATATTTATAAAAATATATCCAAAAAATACCATTATATGTATATATATTTAATATATATATATATATAATTATATCAAATTATATAATATTTTTTTATATTAATTAATAAATTAATTTATTTTTATACACGAAACGAACATGAAACGATGAGTTACAGATATATGTTTACCCTTAAGTACACGAATGTTAAACGGGTCGGATATTTGTTTGCCCTTCACTACACAAAATACGAAAGTACACAACACGAAAATATACGAACGACACGAATTGCCAGCTCTAATTAAAACAGACGGGTCGGGTTGGGGAATTCAACCAGGTTACCTAGAACTCTGATTGAATGTCGACCGAAATCTGGGTTAACCGAGAAACCGGCGACTTCACCGGAATCCGGCGAACTCTGTTTCTACCCCAAACGACTCCGGTTAACCTCGATTTTGGTCCTAATTTGTTCCTAATGTTGCCAGCATCTTTAAACGCTCAACAGAAACGTCAAACAACCGATTGAATACGGATTTCGACCAAAAAACTCGAGTTCTCCGATGAACAAATCGGAAAATCGAAATCGCTTAATTCTAAACCAAATTAACTGTTCAACATATCAATTTGAAACTCTAACTACGTACAAACTAATTACAGGTTCAAAATCAACCAACAATCTCTATATAACATGAAATTTCGAAATCAAAAACTAAAAAAATAAGGAACTCGACTTTGACATTCCGGGAATCAAACAATTGATATAAACATATAAATCGACTCTACAAATCATCGTAAAGCTATATATAACATCAAAACCAACCAATAATTACTCAAAATCAAAATTCGATTTCAAGGTCAAGAACATAAAAATCGATTTTTGCAATTACTTAACCTCAGATGCTGAAATCGATATCAAAAGAAAGGTCTCGTTGAGAGGATTGATTTGGTTACAAGAGCTTCCCAAACGGATCCCTGAATCTCCCAAAAACATCAATCAAAGTTTAAAAATAAATTTTCACCCTCAAAATTGTTCTTCAATTTTTGTTTTCGATAAAAATAAAATGAAATTAAATAATTAGTTAGGCTATTTATATTATCTGAAAATTTAATACCCAAAAATCATTTAAGGGTGTTTTTATCCCTTAATTAAAATAATTAGGCCCTAAAATAATAATTATGGGGAATAATTTTTAAATCGATTAAATATAAAATTTATGCCAAAATTCCCCAAAAATTATGAATAATTCAAAAATGGAAAAATAATGGGTATTTGAAATGTGTATGATTTTATTAAAATCAAAATATGAATTTTGTGGGTTTTGACGTCCCGGTGGGGTACCGGTCCGTTAATTTTTTTAAAAACCGAAATATTACCTAAATTAACAGAAAACCTTGAAAACATATAAAATACATTCAAATGCACATAAAACAAGATAAAACGAGTACCTCGATAAAGACGCTAGTAAACACGCGTCTAGATTGTGGATTGATTCATATAAATACATTTTAAACACATAACAATGAATCGAAAAAATTTATGGTCCTTGCGGGGCCACATATAACCATTATAACATGTCATAACATAGCAATGATCAATTTGAACTTATATAAACACATCATATTTATTTAATTATCACAAAATATTCACATAATTTTTCCGGATATTACAAATAACAAGACTAAGTCACATTGACAACCCTGAGATTTAGTTGTTTGATAATCAATTTTGTATTATGTGTTGTATTTCTTGATTTTGTAAAAAGGTTAGAAGATTAGACTGGATTATTTTTATGTGAACAGATTCAAGCTAAGGAATAAACTCTGGAAGAAGATTAAGCCATGATCATGCGTCAGAGAAAAGTGTAGAAGCTTGGAGTTGAATAAAACTGTTCTATGAAAAATGTTCTAAGTCAAGATATCGACAAGTCACATATCAAGTTATATCGAGAAGTTCAGAATAGCTTATCGAGAACTCCAAAATGGCTTATAGAGAAGTCCCGGAGATATCGACAAGTCAAATGAAGATGTAAAGAATCGGAGATATCGACAAATCATTTCTGCATGTAGAGAACTCAGAGATATTAACATGTCAAAATGAAGATGCGAATAATTGGAGATATCGACAAGTCAATTTCTCATATAGAGATCTCAGAGATATCGATAAGTCAAAATGTATATAGAGATCTCAGAGATATCCACAAGTCATTTCTACATGTAGAGAACTCAGACATATCGACAAGTCATTTCACATGCAAAGATTAAGAGACCTCGACAAGTCAAATATATCTATAGAGAACTCAGAGATCTTGATAAGTCATTATACTTATCGAGATGTCACTTCTTTATAGAACAAACTGGAGATCTCGAAATGTCTCTGTTATTCCCTAACAATACAACAAGAATTACAGAAGGGGGGGGGGTTGAATGTAATTCTGGCTACTTTTTCAAGATTTTAAAACAGCTCTAACTCGACAAATATATAAGTGTTTGATTTGCAGATTGCGGAATGAAGTAGTTATATAAATCAAAACACAAAGTAATAAAAACACAGGCTTCTAAAACTTTTTGGTGGATTTGAAAGTATCCACCAGATATATATATATATATATATATATATATATATATATATATATATATATATATATATATATATCGAATGAGAACCCTGTGAAGCTTAAATAGCTCACAGCTGCTTACAAGTAGAACAAACAAACTACAGAGAAATTCTTGACAAGTACAGCTTTTTCTATCTCTCTTTGAAAATGTGTTTGCTTAGTTGAATGTTCCACTAGCTACACTTGGTTTATATATCACCAAGTTTACATGACAATAAGATAAGATAATAAAACAAAACATATCTAGTCTAACTCTACGCTGCTTCACTACTCTATTCTAGCATCTTTGAATATCTTCACAATTGCATGTAAATGGTAATGCTTCGTTGTTCTCAAATCCCTGCTTAACAGGCTGCCACATTCCTTTTGCAAACACTCGATGCATGTGACTGTGTTGTCACTGTCAACAGATATTTAAATTTGATCATCCATCGAGTACATGCTTGTCATCCGTCGGGTAGCTTGTTGATCATCCGTCGGGTAGTTATTTGTCACTTGACTCCATTTTACTTATACATAATTACAAGACATCTTATATTTACAATTAATCAACCTATTCTACATATCCACTAGTAGTCAACATGACTCATATACTCCTACAGAATCTACACAAAGTTGTTTGCAGAAATGTGCTATAAAACTTATTATTACATAAGCTACTCACCCGGTGGATGTCAAATTGTCATCCGTCGGGACTATATTAAATAATCCGTCGGGACTATATTTGATCGTCCATCGAGTGCTACAAAAGTTAAATCTACTAAGGTGTTTTGTTTAATTTGTCATCAAGTTCATAACATATTCCTAACAATCTCCCCCAATTTATGTCTACTGGAATTGTAACCATAAATTAAGAGAAACTTGATGATAACAAAGCACCCTAACAATACAAATTGAAAAATAGTAGATGAAACTGATAAGTGCTACAAAATTTATTGAAAATTGAACAAAGCAAAGTATACAAAGAAGTTACTCACAATCATTGTCAAGGTGCTCCTCTAGCCTGAGCAGATAATTTTATTTCCTTGATTGTCTGGATTTCTTCTCAAGCCTCCTATTGTACTCTTCTATCTGACTTTGGAGTTGTCTGTGGAATTCAAGTTCATCAGGTTCAGATAAATCTAACAATTCTTGCATTTCCAAAAAAGTCTCATTGCTAGATATACTCAGTTGGTCATCCAGTCTGAAGAATCTTATAACTCCCATATCATCCATGAATTCCCTTACCATCCATGAATTCCATCAGCCAATAAGGCCTCAAATGCACTCTCTTTCCTGTAAAGGGAATAGATAGAGTTTTCGGAAGTGCATCTTTGGCTCTATTGCTCCTTAGCTCCTCTATTTTATTTAGGACTATCCTCCTTGCAGTCATATTAAATCCAAAGTTCTTCTTGAAGGATGAATAGACCTTTATCAGTACAGATTGACTTTCTTGAAGAATCCTGTAAAGTGGCCATGTGATCTCTTTCCCTCCCTTATACTTGAATACTAGCCTTTCAGGAAGATGTCTGTAGGCATCAATCCCTCTTACTTCTTCCAATTCTTCCAAGTAGAGGTTTATTTCAGAGAACTCATTGATGTCACAGATGTATAAGAGATCTTCCTTGTTGACTGTGGGTTGAGATTTGGTTAGGATCTTGGATTTGAGAGTCACAAGCTTCACTTTCTTGCTTGCCCTGTGATAAGTGGATTTTATATCTACTTGAAATACTTCATTACAGGCTTAAGTTGGTGTTTAGGACTCAAGTTATTGGTATTTTTGATGTGTTTTTGTGTTATTATATTTCAGGCATTAGTTAAATGAAGAAAGGAGCTTTTCAAAGAAATATACTGAAAATAGATCAGAATTGGAAGAATATTCTATTCTCAAGTTGTAGATAATCTCGTTAGCTTCGCGTGGGCAGTTGAATCGCCTAATTCTGACGAGTAGAACTCAAGTTATGGCCAAAAGAAGAATCATCAGAAAAGTACAAAAGTCAGGCGCGGCCGCCCCAGAAACCAGCGCGCCCGCGCTGACTTTCTGCCAAAACAGCGCGGCCGCCCCACCATCAACGCGGCCGCGCCGCCCCGGTTTCTGCCCCAGAATCCTGATTTTAGTCAAAATTGAAGATTTTGAGAGTCCTGGTCATCCTGGAGCCTATATATACCCATAAAAGCCGTTTTTAACAAGAAGGAGGTCTGGGAGAGCAATAAGAAGACCTAGCGAGCACGAGAAGGTTACAGAGAAGAAGACTCTTATTTTCTTCAATATAGTTGATACTTGGATGCTTGTTTTTGATTTGTCTTTGAACCCTAGCACTCTTATATTGTTTATTATCATGCTTTTATTAGAACCCATGGTGACGATGAGTTCGATTAACAACTAATCGTTATCGTGGGGTTCTAGCAGATTTAATTATGGATTTCTTTAGTTAATTTGTTTCGATACCTTAGTGTGTGGTGATTGTATGATAACCTAGTATTGGTTGTGCTTGTTCGTCTTATGTGCGTAGCTAACATATAAGATAGCGTGTTAATCTTTATTGAAGCGACAGTGAATATAGAGGTTTGGAACTTGCCATGCTAGCATAGGTTCATGTGTTATTGTTATGCATGTTTCGTAGGTAATTTTACCCATCTTACTTGCCCTATGTAATCACGATAGATAACTTGCGCATTAAACTGTTATGTTTTTAATTCTTTTAGACATATAAGGACTAAGCATAATTGGTGTCTATTCCACTTCTATCTCTTTTGTGGATGCTTGGTAGTAGGGTATTCGTATAACAAAAGTTGGCGTTTACTAGTTTCGTGTTATCCGATTAGTGTCATAACCATTACATGCTAAGGTTAAGAACAAAAAGGCTATTGAATGAAGTATCTAATGAAGTTAAATCCCATGTTTTTCTCATATAAGTAATTCAACCTCAATTCTCTTAGTTAATTCTATTTAGTATAATCTCTTAGTTTAATCAAAACCCAATTTGTTATTTGTCTTAGCATTGAGCGATAACCATACATTGTTGCATAGGTGTATAAATTGAACTTAACCTAAACCAGTCTATGTGGGAACAAATTTGATTTATATCTTATACTACTTGTGAACGCGTATACTTGCGTGAATTTTAGCGCGTGTTTTCGCCCTAACAAGTTTTTGGTGCCGCTGCCGGGGACTCGGTGTTAATTTTTAGTTTATGTGCTTGTCATCAGTGGTCGTTAAAGTTCACTGACTCAGACTCTTTTACTTTTACAGTTTATTTCTTTGTGTTTCAGGTACTCATTACAATGGGAGATCTAGCAGCACGAACGAAAGCCTTGATGGATTTTTCTAAACCCAAGATCAATGACATTCAATCTAGCATTGTCAGGCCAACTATCACAGCTAATACCTTTGAGATCAAGCCTGACATAATTCAATGGGTGTAGAATTCAATCCAGTTTGGGGGTTCTTCAACGGAAGATCCCAATATGCATATTAGGGATTTTATTGAGACCTGCGATACCTTCAAGTTCAACGGTGGTTCTGAAGATGCTGTGAAGCTGAGACTATTCCCATTCTCTCTGAGGGACAAGGCTAAGAGCTGGTTACACTCTCTACCAGCTGGTTCAATTACTACTTGGGAAGATCTTGTTCAGAAGTTTCTCACAAAATTCTTCCATATGGCAAAGACAGATGCAATCAGGAATGCTCTTACTCAATTTACGCAGAAAACGGGAGAATCTTTGTGTGAATCTTGGGAGCGCTACAAGGAGATGCTTAGGAAGTGTCCTCATCATGGAATGCCTGATTGGATGATCATCATTTGCTTTTATAATGGTTTGGGAGCACAATCAAGACCCATGCTCGATGCAGCATCAGGTGGACCATTATGGGCAAAGAGCTATGAGGAAGCTTATGATCTAATTGAACTGATGACTGCTAATGAATATCAGTATCTAACTCAGAGATTGCCACATGGCAAGGTAGCAGGAGTTCTTCAAGTGGATACAGCTACGGCTATCACTACTCAACTAAAGGAGTTGTCTATGAAGATCGATTCTTTGGCTAACTATGGTGTTAATTAAATAACCAGTGTTTGTGAGCTATGTGCAAGTTCGCATGCGACGGAGTAATGCGCTATATCTAGTGAATCAGCTCAGTTTGTGAGCAACTTTCAGAGACCGCAGCAACCAGTTCTAGACACTTATCATCCTGACAACTGGAATCATCCTAACTTCAGCTGGAGCAACAATCAGAATATGATGCAACAACCATTCCAGCAGTTTGGAAACAAGCAATTCAATCCTCTTGGTTTTCAACAACAATTTGCACCAAGACAACAACTCCAACTTCAATAACAAACTCATGATGCAGGTCAATCTTCAAATGAAAAATCTGAATTGGAGGAGTTGAGGCTTATGTACAAAAACCAGGCTCTTATATGCCAAAGCCAGGCTGTTTCTATCAAGACTCTGGAGAACCAGATAGGACAAATTGCTAACGCCTTATTGAATCGACTATCAGGAACGCTTTCTATTGATAAAGAAGTTCCAGGCAAGAGGGAAGTCGAAGAGCAGGTTAAGGCAATTACATTGAAGTCTGGGAAGGTTGCAAGCCCTACTCAAGTTCCAGGATCGGAAGTTTTAGCTGAGGAAGATGTGCAGAAGGAAGCAGAAGTGGAACCAAGGAAGACTACTGTTGAGCACACTCCTCCTGAGGGTAATACAGGGGAGAAACAGATCTATCCTCCACCTCCTTTTCCTAAGAGGCTGCAGAAGAAAAAGCTGGATAAGCAGTTTGAGAAGTTTCTGGAGGTGTTCAAGAAACTTCATATCAACATACCTTTCGCTGAAGCTCTTGAACAGATGCCTAGCTATACGAGGTTTATGAAAGGTATTCTCTTTCGAAAAGTGAAGCTCGATGACTTAGATACCGTTGCTCTAATGGAGGAATGCAGTGCTGTGCTGTAACAGAAGTTGCCTCCGAAGCTTAAAGATCCTGGAAACTTTACTATTCCTTGCACCATCGGAAACTTGTCGTTCGGCAAGTGTTTATGTGATTTGGGAGCTAGCATCAATCTGATGCCCTTGTCTATCTTCAAAAAGCTTGGTCTACCTGATTCGAAGCTGACATATATGTCCTTGCAGTTGGCCGATCGTTCTATTACGTATCCACGAGGCATTATGGAGGATGTGGTGGTCAAGGTGGACAAACTTATCTTTCCTGATGACTTTGTAATTCTTGACTTTGTGGAGGATAAGAAGATTCCCATTATCTTGGGGAGACCATTCTTGGCTACAGGCCGAGCTATGATCGATGTGCAAAAATGAGAGCTTACGATGAAGGTTCACGATCAAACGGTCACTTTTAATGTGTTTAAGGCAATAAATTTACTCACAGCTAAAGAGGAGTGCTTTAAAGTAGAGTGGGTCGACTCTATCGTGAATTCGGAGCTTGAGAAATTACCAAAGTCGGATACCTTAGAAAGATCCTTAATAGGGGAATCATTTATTGAAAAGGAAAAATGAGCAGAGCAACTACAAGTTTTGAATGCTCCTCCGTGGAAGTGGAAGTTGGATATGCCATTCGATTCTCTTCGGTTAGAAGAGATGAAAATTTCTCAGGAACGTCTCGAGCCGTCTATTGAAAATGCTCCCACACTTGAGCTCAACCCACTACCAGATCACTTGAGTTATGCATTCTTAGGTGCACCCCTGGATAAGGCGTTGGGGTATATTTTTTATGATGTAGAGAGTGGTCGGCCGGTTCCTCCCGTGCTTATAGATGGTACCTCTCGTGCACCACAGACAGCTGATAGGTTTGGTATTGGTGATACGCAGTATAGAAGGTTGATTCGGCGTATTGAGGCCATGCACGACATTCACCGTCATTTTGCTGCAGATTTGACACAGGCTTTGGGCACTATTTTCTGAGCCACTGGTGTCGAGGTTGATTGGCCACCTGATCCTCCACCCGAAGAGGGTGATCTTTATGACGACTAGGTATGCCTGAAATCCTTATTATTGCCTTCAATGAGGACATTGAAAATTTTAAGTTTGGGGGTGATAATGTAAGGATTAGTTTGTATGTGTCCATATAGTTCATATAGATTCATTTTACATGTTTAGTTGTATTTCATTCATATTTTTGCATGATTGTTCATATAGGACATATTTGTTTATTTTTTATGTGATTTCATATAGTTGCATTTGCATGCATATTTAGCATGATCCCTTAGGTTGAGCTATTTCTGATTGATTGGTTGATTTTGATGTGAGTGTAGTGATGATGAATAGAGGGATGTTTAAGTCCTAATGAATTGATTTGCATGCCAGAAACAAATATTTTTACAAAGTCTTATAGGGTTGCTTTTGATCTAGATCATGATCATACTTGTTTGTTGTTGAGATTTAATCACTTGATTATATATAGAATTTATGATATTCTCGTAATGACGTAAAAGCACTGATTTTTAAATTGGAGAAAAACAGGATTTCATTTCTAATTGTTGTAAGGCTAGGCGTCAAATGGCTAGTAGATGGTTCATATTTTTATAAGTAGTCTATGATTGAATGAGATGGAGCGAAACATACTCATTCAGAAATTGTTGGAAAAAAAGATGAAAAAAGAGAAAAAAAGAAAAAAGAAAAAAAAGAAAGTATGTGTTTATGCATAATTGATCAAGAGTGAGATCTTTAATACTCGAGTTATTAAGTTCTAGGGGACTTTGTGCCTAGTGACCTAAGGCTTTTAAAGTCTGGGATCCGCCAACCTAACGCTCACTGCATGGGTATTATTGTATAAGTCTTTTGGGACCTCATTCATTGTACGATCAAATAAGCATATTTGTTATGTATTCAATAATAGTAGGATGAAGGTGTTATGAGTCATTATGCGTTTATTGTCTATTCTGTTTATAAACTTGTGATTGATTTGATGATAGATAAGTTATGGTTATTGATCTAGTGTCGAGAGTATATTTGTTAAGTATTCACACACGCACGTTTCTGGTTTGTGAGTTGGTTTGTGGGATTTATTCGAGCTCTATTTTGAGTCATTGTATTCTTAGAAACATTGGCTTATTCATCTGGTTATGGTTATTCCGAGGGGATCGATTGCATTATCATTTAGTTGCATTCATGTAGTTGCATTCATGCATTAGGTTTGCTTTGTAGTTTTGAGTCTGTTTATGCTTGAGGATAAGCATCGATTCAAGTTTGGGGGTGTGATAAATGGATTTTATATCTACTTGTAATACTTCATTACAGGCTTAAGTTGGTGTTTTGGACTCAAGTTATTGGTATTTTTGATGTGTTTTTGTGTTATTACATTTCAGGCATCAGTTAAATGAAGACAAGATCTTTTCAAAGAAATATGCTGAAAAGAGATTATAATTGGAATCCTAGGCTATTCTCAAGTTGTAGAGAATCTCGTTAGCTTCGTGTGAGCAGTTAAATCGCCTAATTCTGACGAGTAGAACTCAAGTTATGGCCAAAAGAAGAATCATCAGAAAAGTACAGAAGTCAGGCGCGACCGCCCCAGAAACCAACGCGCCAGCGCTGATGTTCTACCAAAACAGCGCGGCCGCCCCGCCATCATCGCGGCCGCGCCGCCCCGGTTTCTGCCCCCAGGATCCTGATTTTAGTCGAAATTGAAGATTTTGAGAGTCCTGGTCATCCTGGAGCCTATATATACCCATAAAAAGACGTTTTTAACAAGAAGGAGGCCTGAGAGAGCAATAAGAAGACCTAGAGAGCACGAGAAGGCTACGAAGAAGAAGACTCTTATTTTCTTCAATATAGTTGATACTTGGATGTTTGTTTTCGATTTTTCTTTGAACCCTAGCACTCTTATATTGTTTATTATCATGCTTTCATTAGAACCCATGGTGACGATGAGTTCGATTATGAACTAATCATTATCGTGGGGTTCTAGCGGATTTAATTATGGATTTCTTTAATTAATTTGTTTCGATACCTTAGTGTGTGGTGATTGTATGATAACCTAGTATTGGTTGTGCTTATTCGTCTTATGTATATAGCTAACATATAAGATAGCGTGTTAATCTCTATTGAAGCGATAATGAATATAGAGGTTTAGAACTTGCCATGCTAGCATAGGTTAATGTGTTATTGTTATGCATGATTTGTAGGTAATTTTACCCATCTTACTTGCCCTATATAATCACGATAGATAACTTGCACATTAAACCATTATGTTTTCAATTCTTTTAGACATATAAGGACTAAGCAAAATTGGTGTATATTCAACTTCTATCTCTTTTGTGGATATTTGGTAGTAGGGTATTCGTACAACGAAAGTTGGCATTTACTAGTTTCGTGTTATCCGATTAGTGTCATCACCAATACATGCTAAGGTTAAGAATAAAAAGGCTATTGAATGAAGTATTTAATGAAGTTAGAATCCCATGTTTATCTCATATAAGTAATACAACCTCAATTCTCTTAGTTAATGCTATTTAGTATAATCTCTTAGTTTAATCAAAACCCAATTTGTTATTTGTCTTAGCATTGAGCGATAACCATACATTGTTATATAGGTGCATAAATTGAACTTAACCTAAACCAGTCTATGTGGGAACGAATCTGATTTATATCTTATACTACTTACAAATGCGTATACTTGCGTGAATTTTAGCGTGTGTTTTCTCCCTAACACTCTGGTCTTTGTCTTCTTTGGCTTGTTGAAGATTGGAAAGTTTAGTTCAGGAATTGGCAAACTATCCCAGTCTACTGGTTCATCCTTTGGAATTATGGGCTCACCATGAATATTCCTTGTTGGATCCACCACCTTAAATTCTTTAAATACTATTGAGGGTTTTGATGCCTGAGTTGAAGTTGTAGACTTTTTGGGAATATAGTCTTCCATTTCCTCATCACTGAAGTCCAATTTTCTTTTGGAATGGAGCTTATATCTGAATCTTCTTTTATGTTGTGGTTCATCTTGCACTTTCTGATCTTGAGGTTCAGCAATTACAGATGGTTGTGCAAAAATCTCAGTTGTAGTCTTTACAACTTGAAGTTTGGCCAAGATAGCAGCTTGCTCCTTCTTTTGTTTGAGCTTCTTGGAATCTAAGGCAGCTTGCTTCTTTTCTTCCCTAATTCTTTCCTTCTCTTCCTCTTTAGCTTCTACAAACTGAGGGTGTCCAGTCACCACACAGATTTCTTTACCATTTCAGTAAATCTTGGCAATTCTTTTAAGTGCTGAATCAGTAAGATTCTTGAAAAATACAATTGACCTAGCCAACAGCTTCTTCTCATCTGGCCTAGGTGTCTCATACACAATATCCATAGGATTTTTTCTGAAAACCTTGAGTAGTTTCTTTTAGGCTTCATGATAAAATTTGCTTTTGGAGATTTGATGCAAGATGTTTGGCCTTTTTCCAGATAATTTATACTTATTTCATTCACAGAAATATGCTTGACTTGAGAGTGATGATTGAAGACTTTGTCTGATTTCTGAATTGGCCCAAACTTTTGTTGAATTTCTGCATCTATCTTTCTCCATTTATCATCTAGTTCCATCTCCACAGCTGCAACATCAAGCATCTTAGGAATTGACTTTGACGCAAGCTTAGCAACTTCTATGTGGATTAGATCAATGTTGTCCAATACTGGTGGCTTTGGCAGAGTAATTTTTGGAACAATTACTTGGCTGATTTGTACATTTACCATTTTCTCCCCCTCACTAGATGGCTCTGCTTGACTGAATTGAGATAATGATTTCTCCCCCTTTTTGTTATCATCAAGTAGAGTGGAGGAAGAAGATTGTGTAGCCACCATTTGTTACAGCAGTTGAGTTTGTTGTGCTTGATGTAGATGTATAGCTGTGAGAGAAGCTTCCATAGAAGTCATCCTTTTGTCCAAGGACTCCACTTTTGTGGCAAGATCAAAGTTCTTCCTTAGTTGTCTCTTAATATCAAGCATTGTTGCTTCTGGAAATTTTGCATCCAATCTTTTAGAAATATCCTTCTTCACTTGAACAATCTCAGTCTTGATAGAAGTGACATCCTGATTGTGTTGAAAGCCTTGGATTTGATGCATTTGTAGAGAATTTAGATGTGCCTGTAAGAGTATCATGGTGCCAGCATCTGTTGTAGATTGAATAACGTTATGTGTCTCCTAGATTTGATGGATGAGAGTGATCTTGAAATGTTGAAGATCACATTCCTTGGAGAATGCCCAAGATGGCAGGCCAGATCTAGAGCTGGTGCCTGCTGCTCCCCCTATGTCCATGGGCTCTTCACTATCATCATCATCATCATCATCATCATCTCCAAAAAGATCTTCAGATTCACCAGTGCCATAGTCTATATCATCATCAGCTTTAGGTGGCATGACTTTGATGGCATCCTTAGCTCTTTGCATGGATTGAGTGGTGTGCACCAAATTAAGCATTCTTTCAGCCTCATAATTGCCCTGTTCATCTAGAACTTGATAAGCTGTAACAGGATGAGTAAAAGTCTCAGCATCTAGGGAAATAGAATCTATGACAACTTGATATTCTTGTTGAAATAGTCTTTTCCTTTCTGCATCACTGACATTCATTGACTCACTAGCAGTGGTGTCCATCCTTATCTCCCCTGTACCTGCATTTCTCTCAATATCTCTCTCTTTTTGCATCAAGGGCTCCCCTTGGCTTCCCACCCTCACACCCTCACCTTCACCATCTAAGGTGGGACTCCTCTCACTCACTTTTGCCAGTCTTGAAGAAATGGACTGCATTTGTTCACTCATATTCTCTTCTTTTGTCTAGGAGCAACCCAACCTCTCACTCAGTTCACTCCCTTCCCTCAGTCCTAAGAGTGATTGTACTACTACTAAGTCTTCTGCACTTGTGATAATTGAAGAAATTTGAAGTTGTGCAAAGACTCCCCACGGATGAGGAATATCCATCGGGGTAGTAGTTTGTCTAGCTGACGGATGACTGCTGTTAGGCACATCCGTCGGGATACAATCACTACTCGACGGATGAATGATATCCATCGGGATAGAAGAAATGAATGAGTTTAGAGTGGAGACTATTGTAGACTCTGTGCAGATTGATGAAAATTTGGGCACAGATGTCTCAATAGACTCAGAAAGAATTGGCAAGTGAGCCAACAAATCATCTAAAAGATGATGCTCACTTGCTTGGATTTTTGGCTTCTCCAACAGAGTTAAAGATGGAGAATTTGGAAGTGATGTATTGATCATGTCAACATCCAGTGAGTGTGTGGGTGAATTTGGTGTTTCAGGTGCTTCAATTGTTAAAGATTTTGGCTGTGACTCCACATTTATTGGAGTCACATCAATCTGACTTTGAGAAGGTGCAGTGACTGGGTTTTTAGCACCAGTTTGCACTGTGTGTGTTCCCTGTGCATCCCCAAAGGTTTTTGATCTTTTCTTTCTAGCATAATTTTGTGGTGAACTAGTGTCCCTAACCCTCTTGGCCTGTGCTCTTGGTTGGGAGCTTGTTTCAATAGTAACATCCTTTTGGGAGGATGAAACTAGAAATGAGCTTATTTCCTTATTAACAACCACAATTTGTTGGGAAACTGTGGTGTGGCTAGGCTTAGGTACACTCATCTCACCAGCCTTATCCTTAGGGTTTCTTTGATTTTCACCCTGTCCCTCACCTTGCTTACTCACCTTCACACTCCCCTCTTTGTGTTTAGTAGATTTTGTAACTGGTTTCTTTTGAGAGAAACCAGAGGGGGCTTTCTTAGCTTTCGATTTTGAAATTGTTGGTTTGGTAGCTTGGTAGGCATCTGTTGGGTCATTGACACAGATGCCATAGCTACACTAGAAGGCAAAGAAATGTGTGAGGTTGGAAGAGTGGAGACAGTGGTTCTTACCTCACTTACCTGAGGTCCCTCCATGACCGGAAAATAGAATAGGGGCACCTCTTTGTGGTGATTTGCTCTATTAAGATCTGAAATAATTCTTCTTTCTTGAACCCAACAATTCAGCTTGTTGGTTGGGTTCTCAATTGCAATGTCCTCAATAAGATGGTTAGCAAGCATCATAAAGAATCTAGCATAATAGACACTTTTACCTCTTTTATTGAGTTCTCCTAACTTAAAACCTAACTCAAATTTGATTGTCATTGAAGTTAAAGTACTTATCAGTAACTAGCATATAAAGCATGTTAAGCATGGAAATGTTAACAGAATCAAAGTTACTAATCTTACCAGAAAATACCTTAGTTACCACATCACATAAATAGCTCCATTCCTTTCTAAGACCTAACCTCCTAATTTCACTTAACTTAGAAGTAGAAAGTGCATAGCCCATAGAATTAAGCATGGTAACTATATCAGCATCAGTGTGTGGAACAGTGGTAGTGTTATCTGGAATTTTAAAGCATGCTTTGATAATATCACTATTAATGCAAAACTGCTTACCTTTGAGAGTGAAAGTTATGGTTTTGTCAGTAGAGTTGTACACAACAGTTGTCCATATCTCCTCTACAACCTCACTGTAGATTATGGGAGATTCCAGCATCGCATAGTTGAGTTTACTGCCATTCACAAAATCCATCACTTTGTGATAATATCCAGACTGTTGAATCTCCTTGTTCACAAGAGCTGTGAAGTTATTCTTTTCATAGATAAATCCAGACTGGGACATGATTTTGACTACTGGTGCTGTGGCGCCCTCCAAACCCGGGTCAGAAGTTTGGGGTCCACAACACATACACAATATATAAACCTGTATATAATATATTATTTGCAATGACCCTGCTTTACATAACCACGGATCGCACAGGTTAAAGTATGAAAACAAGCCACAACCTTAACTTTTATTACAACGTACCAAATCCCAACTAATTTAATTTACAATTGATAATAAAATCATTCTTACAACCTTGCTATCTCTCTACTGCCATAAGCTCCTGCTAGCTCGATCAATCATAATCTGGAATCCTAGCTCGAACATTGAACTGGGAAACCTTGCTATCAACCGTATCCTTCTTAACTGTAGAATATAATAAAAGATTCGCAAGAGTGAGCTAACTAGCTCAGCATGTCATATTATCAATAATGAGGTTAAACAATAATAAACGAGATGATTCAAAGGAATCAAGTTTCTTGTTAAACAACCAATAGAATTGGATATTCATTTTAAGTTTTTAAAACCAAGGTTAGGCTGCTGATCAGTAACACACTAACCCCAAGCAAAGCACACAGCACTGTTCTGACTACTGGATCCAAGGCACACATTGGCCTAACTTGACCATTGATATGGTCTGACCACGAATCTGGTCCATACAAAGAAAACTATCCAATTCTAAAGCAGTTCAGTATGATAAATAATAGAATTCAATAAAACCAGATCATAATCCATAACAGTAAAATATTTGTATAAGAGCATGGTAAAAATTCATGGTTACTGAACGGGTATGTCCAAGTACATAAAAGAAGTGGTCTCCAGCCGGTAGGATAATCGGGTATTAGATGATTAGTGTTTTGACAAGGTTTTAGTACTTTGATATCACAAGGTATTGTTGAGTATAAAAGTTTCTGTATATTTAAAACAATTTTGTTCCAGTGTTTGGTATATGATGGTTATATACTTGTGGAGTAGTATCATATTTGTGGGGTTTAATATTTGGTAAATCAATCAAGAAATGGTTTACAAAGAATAAGGCTTACGGCTCAAAGATCAAATGATGTGGCTCAGGTTCAAAGCTGAAGGATTCAAAGTGCTTATAGTATAAAACAGAGTGATTTTCAATATTCACAATATGTCACAAAAGAATTTAAAAATATTTGCAATATATCTCAAGAAAGGTTTAGAAGTACTTGCCTTATCATAATCGATTTCAAATTCACTTGTACTCGTCTACGACTCTATTCAACAACCATTCATCTGTTTCTTCTATGCCTCGCTTCCAATCTCTGATCACTTGCTGTATTTTCTATATGTCAATTCTATTTTTTAATCACCTGCTTCCCTTTCTTACGCCTTGCGTACTCTACTAGGCATTATAAATATCTATCAATATTTAACTCATACGATTCTATTCAATATACATTTCTATCTACCCTTCGTTTCACCCAAATCCGATTAACGGATCGAAAGTTACGCTATAAACAAGTAAACACCGAACATATAGACCGACAGTCAACCAACAGGTCACATATAACACATAACACGTCAAACAATCAATGGTATATCGTTGATAAAGAAGTCTTGGGTCATAAACAGGCTTTCAGGTAATTAAAATGATTTTTAAAATATTTTTCGGAATTAAAACGGGTCGTTGGATCAATTTCAGAGTAATAAACAGGGTTCGGTTGGCCAATTCTGGCTTCAAAACAATTTTATAATAATTATCGAGCCTTGAAAATTATTTAAAATAATATTTTAAAGCTCGAAACTATTTTTCGGAATTTTTAAATCAAAAATAAACAATTAAATCTAATTAAATAATCAATTAAAACTAATTAATAACTAATTAAATTAATTAGTCAATTAATATTTAAATTAATTGACTAATTAAATAATTAATTATCAACTAAAATTAATTAATTACATAATTACAATTTATTTTCGGATTAGAAATAATTTTTCAGAATTAAATAAGAATTTTTAGAAATTAAAAATGAATTTTTATGAATAAATTAGAATTTTAAAAGAATTTTTTAAATAAAAGAATTCAGAAACAGAATTCAGAATGGGAATTAGAATTTCAGAGAATCAAAACTGGGTCAAACGGGTCAGCTAAACGGGTCACGAAGAACCCGTTCGACCCGCCACCCCCATTCCAGAATCCGGCCGCCAGGGATTTTCCGGCGAGTCCTGAACCTCAGCCAAACGATCACTAACATGTTCATGGTTGTCGAGCTTTTGTTTAACAATTCAACAGCCATCCAATTGCGGCAAAAACAGGGGTAAACCATGCCTGACACGGAGACACCGACGAAATCGCCATTAACGCCGGCGAAGCTTCGAGCTTTTCCGGCGGGTCGATTCCGGCAGCCAACGAAGAAACTAAATACATGATTCAACTTATTTTTAAACGATTTATCCACTGATATAACTTACCCAAACCCAGAATCAATCAAAATGAAATACCCAAATCGAATCAAGAACATTCAAAATATTAAAACCCTAATTTTACAATTTCGAAAATCAAACACCAAATTGAACACGTTACTGGACTCCAAATCACACATATAATATACCAAAATCATCAGGAAGACGAGCCCTACAACATACAATCATCAAATCATACAAACAATCTCTCGAACAAAAATTCATATTTTAAATATCAAGAAATTCGAATATAAATAATTGAATAGAAAATCACCTGATGTTTCTGGGTTGAAATTGATGGAAGATTTGTATTCTAGATTTCAGTAGCTTCGTTTTGAGTATATGTACGCCAAAATCGGATATCGATAACGCCTTCGAATTTTTGTTTGATTACGAAGGACAAAATATAATTATAGTATTTTCTCTGTAGAAATTCTGTAAATATTGTTTGCAAATGATTTCCGGTACAAAGTAAAATACGGTAGAGGCTATTTATAATTACGGGAAATTAGTATCCCGTTGGATACTTCCGGATATAAAATGGTACAATTATTTATAAAAACTGATCCAAACGGTACCGATTTTCGAGATAATTATCTAAATCAGTACAATTTGTACTGCGGTCTTGGTCTCAGCGCCTGGTTACACGTATTACGAAGTGATAATTGTGATAGTTTAATAAAAAGCTCCCGTTTATCGAAAATACGAGTTTTATTGATTTACCGAAACAAATATTGTATCGAAAATGTTGCGCCGGGACCCGCGCAGGACAAACCGTACACCAGATCGAAAAAGTCGAAACACGGAAAATGCTCGGAATATTGCAATTAGGTTAGGATGGAGTTCTCGGAAGAGTTTCGGGTTCTAAAAATGTAAAAACGGTTAACAGTGGTTGGTTCCCGTTTTTATAAAATAGGTTTTAAATACCCGGAATTTTTTTTTATAAAATCCATATGATTCCTATAAATTCATAAATTAACATAAAAATAATTAGGAAGATATGACAATTATCTATATTTTATTTTGGACATAATTTTTTTTTGAAATACTCAATTAATAATATTTTTAAACATCCAAACATATTTAACACTTAACAAATAATTCATAAAATAGATACTGAACATACATAATAATTATTTATTAGCAAAAATAATTACACGATATATCCCGGATATTACATCCTTCCCCCCTTAAAAGGATTCTGTCCTCAAAATCTCCTAAGATAACAATTGAGGAAATTTTCTTTCATATCTTTTTCTAATTCCCAGATTGACTCTTCAACCTTTGGGTTTTTCCACAATACTCTTACTAACTTTACTACTTTATTTTTCACTATTATTTTTTTCCAATACTTTCTCTCTTTCTTTCAGAATCTCTATCGGACTCTCTACATATGGCAAATCTTTCTGAAGCTCTATTAGCTCCTATTCTATTACATGCTTGGAGTCTGGATTATACTTCCTAATCGTCGATACGTGAAAAACATTGTGAATGTGTTCCATGTGCGAAGGTAACGACAACTCGTGGGCTACTTTGCCAACGTGCTTTAAAATTTTGAAAGGTCCAACATATCTTGGGCTCGGTTTTCCTTTCTTTCCAAACCTCATTAATCCCTTCCACGGTGATAACAAATTCCCTTCTTCAAATTCCATATCTTTCCTTGATTAATCTGCATATTTCCTTTGGCGATCTTGTGCTGCTATCAATCTTTTCTGGATAACTTTAATAACTTCTCTTTGTCTGCTGCACTAATTTAGGTTCAAGTAATTTGCGTTCTCCTACTTCGTCCCAATACACTGGAGATCTGCCTTTGCGTCCCTAAAGGGCTTCATAGGGTAGCATCCCAATACTGGCGTGATAACTGTTGCTGTAAGCAAATTCTACCAGAGGTAAATGCTCGTTCCAATTTCCTTTAAAATCAATAGTACACACATGTAACATGTCCTCGATTGTCTAGATCGTTTCTTTACTCTGGCCGTCCATCTGCGGGTGGTAAGACGTACTCATATTCGGTCTCGTTCCCAAACATTTTTGAAATTTTTCCCAAAATCTTGAATTAAATCTTGAATCTCGATCGGATATGATGGACACAGGAATTCCATGACAAACTACAATTTCTTTTAAGTACATATGAACTGACTTGTCCCGTGAAAATCTTCCATTTATAGACAGAAAATGAGCTGACTTGATAAATCTATCCATTATAATCCAAATGGTATCATGATTAGCTCTTGTGCTTGGTAACCCAACTATGAAATCCATGGCGATATGCTCCCACTTTCACTCTGGATCTCCGATGGCTGTAGCAATCCACTTGGTCTCTGATGTTCTACTTTAACTCTTTGACGTATGTAACATCTGCTAATCCATTCCGTAATTTCCCTCTTCGTATCTGGCCACCAATAATTGTCCTTTAAATCTCTATACATCTTGGTACTTCCTGAATGGATTGAATACCTTGAATTATGAGCTTTCTGTAAAGTTTCATTCTTCAATTCCGTCACTGGTGGAATCCGATTTCTAGAAGAAAACCTAAGAATACCTTGATCGTCCTTTTTGGATCATGAACCCTGACTTCCTATTCCAACTTCTAGAATTCCATAGATAATTCTTCTGGTATAGTCTCTAAGTTCATTCTCTCTCCTTCTTACTCATCTCTTGCCACTACATTTGCTATTTTCTCGGGAGTTCATACTTTAAACTTTTAGGGTCCGTATATATCTCATATCTTTCTCTATACTTATAATATTTCCCAATCCTTCAAAATGAATACTATTGTTGCTTTTAAATTCCCAGTTATGAGTAGGGTACTTCTGCTCATAAGGTTTCGGTTGTCTGGATGCATATACAATAACTGTATTGCTTTGTGTCAACACACATCCTATTCCCTTACGAGAAGTATCACTATAAAATACCAAATATCCCTGATACATTCAAAGTGATAAAATAGGTGTTGTAATCATTCTTTCATTTAACTCCGTAAAACTCTCTTCACCCTTCTCCATTTCATATAACCTTCTTGCTTTTCCTGGTTAGCCTCATCCAAAATATTGCAACTTTCAAGAAAACTTGCACAATTTCTGATAATAACCGGTCCACGATAAAACTTCTTACTTTTATTGGTGCTTCTGGTCTTTCTTCATTCATATATCTTTAAACTCCTCTGCTGAATCCCCTTTTTGTCTCCTTCTTACTGACAGTCTATACTAAGAATTACACTTTCTAGCATTAAAGTTTTCACCTGGTAACCTTTTTATATCGCTTCCTTTTCCTTTGACTCCTCAGCTATCATTGTATAGGTTGCATGATTCTTCTTAAGTAACACAAGTACGTCTTATCCAGATTCCTCCTTTTAGATTCTACTTATCAAATTTAAATATCATTGGTATATCATCCCACTAACATTTCTAGAATTTTATAACAGCAGTACTGAGTTCTGAAAATTATCTTTGATATGTTCATAAGTTCAATCTTCACTTGGTAATATGCCCAGTCTTAAGTCAATCTTATAAAAATATCTTGCTTCATTCAAATCGTTGGTTCGTGGTAACAGATATCTGCTCTTGAGAGTAAACTTGTTGAGCTTTCGCTAACACATCATCTCACATTTCCATCTTTCTTATTAACACATCGTGTCGGTGCACTTTAGGGGGTACGCTATGTCCAGTTGCTTTTTCTTCTAATTATCTCCTACTTTTGCTCTGGTAACTCCTTTATTTTATCTGGTGCCATTCTGTGCGGGGATTTGGACATTGGCTTCATTTCAGGTGCTAAATTGATCATAGACGCATTTTCTTTATCTAAAGGAAATATTGGTAACTCATCTGGAAACATGTCTTGAGACTGTAAAATCTTCAAGTTCAGTTTGCTCCGGACTCTTAGTTATAATCGCCATAACACTTATATTTTGGTCATTGTAATCTTAAATCACTCTTAACAAGTTCTTTACTTTCCTTTGTCCTCTAAACTTCTTCATGTTCTCATTTGGCTTCTTCAGAACTATCTTCCAGCCCGACGGTCTACCTGGGCATCACACTTGAATAGTTAATCCATTCCTTAGAATAATATCAAATCCTCTTATCTCAAATGATATCAATTCTTCACAACTTATTTCCAGAAATATCGATTCCGCCATTGGTACTTATTCAATAACTACACGTTCTTAACTTGCTAGTCCTTTAGTTATAAACCTATTGATTAGACAGGATAATTCATCTTATCAATAAAACCTTGAGAGATATATGATCAATTTGCTCCCATGTCTTTCAATACTTTAACGTATAAGGTATCCGCAATAATCTTCCATGTCATCACCTCCATATTCTAAATAACATATTGCAAATTCTTGTTCTCGAAGACGTATTCCGTATTGAAGTAGATTCCCTTGACTCACAATGCATCCCTGGCTAGGGCCAGTGATTTGCAATTCTCACTATATTCCCTTGTTTCCTTTCTATGCATGAGAGGTAGATGAGACTTTGCCCGCTGAGTGTATAATACGTTGACTTTTGTTTGAAAAGCTCTCGCAAAGAACAATGGTACAACGAAACAATTAGAAGGATTCATAATTTTAATAAACTTAGAGTTGAAAAGAAAGAAGAAGTAATGTTTTGAATATTAATGAGACAACCACATTGGTACTTAAGATGGCCAGTCTTTCATACCATATGGCATACAACACATGATTAGGTGGCGTCCCACCCGACTCTTTGTTATTTCGACAAAGTGTCTCATCATAACACTGTTTGTCCCAATCAGAAAGCAAAACTTGAGGGGAACAATTGAATTTGAAAGGAATGCAAAATCTTCCATTTTGATATCATCAGAAAGAATTTATTAAGAAAAAGGAGTTCATACATTTTTAGGAATTAAAAAGGAATATACACTGAAATGTTGAGGACGAGAATGATACCATTGGTCACCATCCACATTTCACTTGTATTTATCTTTCGAGCTTGCTCGATCATTTCCAATTGTATCACATAACAACTTTAGAAGTAGGCTAAAATGCCTTCGCAACTAAGCTTTATTATAGATTCTTACTTGTTAAGTCTCGCATTTGTAACGTCGCACCTACACGTATAATACTTTAACAATTCGATCATAATGGCGTTCTTATCAGATAACCTTGAGTTTTCTCTTTTTAATTTGGAATAACCATGAATCATTCAACATAACGATCATTTTGTTAATAATATTCTTCCTTTAGAAAAGTCTGGAAATTTTCCCAATCTTCTTCGGTCATGCTCAGGCTTCCGTTTAATCAATGAATTCTTCGAACTCTGATAATCCCAGTGATTGGATGAATAGTTACCCCGTACGCTGGTTCTGTTGTTAATCCTATCAGACAATACTTGCACCCACTTCTTCATAATCGCGGGTTACCTCGTTCTCCGAATTAACAATACTGAGTCTGAAACAACATCCTTCCAGATAATCCAAGTCTTCTGACAAACAAGAAACTCAAGTAGTAACTTCACAACCGATGTTTAAAACTTATTTTATTCAAAAAGGCTTTTAGAAATTTTGTAAGGAAAATCTTTTTCGAAAACTTGTTAAAATTTTGAAAATTTTGAAAATCACGCCTCCGGTTGTCCTTACTGTATGAGTTGGTTGTTGTCCTTCTTATGACCAAATACCAAGTTAAAGAACGATCACTCAAAGGTCCATTCACTTCTATTTATCTCCTTTCCTTCATTGGGTCTATTACTTTTCGTAATTAATGAAAACTTCCGCTGTCATTGCACGTTATCTTATTCGTAGCTTCACATTAAGGCTCCCATACTGGTAGTACTCCCGTTATCCACTTTGCAATCATTAAGTGGCACAGACTATCCAATAGTCAACAAGTCATCTAATGTCACATCATCTTGTTAAAACATATATCACATCATTACAACACTATTTTTCTAATTTCAAGAAATCTTCAGATCCCTAATCTCCTCTAACTCTCTCTCTTCAACACTTATCTACTCCATTCCACAAGCTAGTCATGAGTGGCCTAATTACTAATAGCTTCTTGTAACCTGATAATAGCCATCCTTTAGAACACTTGAATCTTCTTTCTAAACTCCTTCTCACCTTAATTTGTATTTCAATACTCACCATTTATTGCAGCTCCCGAATCCATCTTTATAAATACAATTGTTTCATAGAACAGATTTTAAACTGGGGTGTAGAACAAGGTGTGGGGTAAATTGAAAGAGCACACTCACAATCAATGTCTAGTAAAACAAGAATAAACAGATAGAAGTTTCTTAAATAGGTCGCCTCATATCAAGAGGTAATAGAATAGCGTTAAATAACTTGGAGAGACGCAACAGTCAAAATAAAAAGGTAATACCATTACTACTGATGGAGGAACAAGGCGCAAATCAAATCTGGGAGAAGATGACGATCCTTAGACGGAAAGCTCCAAACGATCAGTTGATGCAGGAAAATCAGGATCTGCCATTGCCGTTGCCTGGATATCACGTCGCTAGTTAAGAATCCCGAATCGCAACACGAACCATGCCGAAGACCTACTATACAGTCGCACTCAACCTCACGATGACCTATCTTTCGATTTCCTATTCCTAATCCTAACCCTCTACCCAATCCCGACAATCTAGGCTTATTTCAGTGACTTATAACCTGTAGCTCTGATACCAACCTGTGGCGCCCTCCAAACCCGGGTCAGAAGTTTGGGGTCCACAACACATACACAATATATAAACATGTATATAATATATTATTTGCAATGACCCTGCTTTACATAACCACAGATCGCACAGGTTAAAGTATGAAAACAAGCCACAACCTTAACTTTTATTACAACGTACCAAATCCCAACTAATTTAACTTACAATTGATAATAAAATCATTCTTACAACCTTGCTATCTCTCTACTGCCATAAGCTCCTGCTAGCTCGATCAATCATAATCTGGAATCCTAGCTTGAACATTGAACTGGGAAACCTTGCTATCAACCGTATCCTTCTTAACTGTAGAATATAATAAAAGATTCGCAAGAGTGAGCTAACTAGCTCAGCAAGTCATATTATCAATAACTGAGGTTAAACAATAATAAATGAGATGATTCAAAGGAATCAAGTTTCTTGTTAAACAACCAATAGAATTGGATATTCATTTTAAGTTTTTAAAACCAAGGTTAGGCTGCTGATCAGTCATGCACTAACCCCGAGCAAAGCACACAGCACTGCTCTGACTACTGGATCCAAGGCACACATTGGCCTAACTTGACCATTGATATGGTCTGACCACGAATCTGGTCCATACAAAGAAAACTATCCAATTCTAAAGCAGTTCAGTATGATAAACAATAGAATTCAATAAAACCAGATCATAATCCATAACAGTAAAATATTTGTATAAGAGCATGGTAAAAATTCATGGTTACTGAACGGGTATGTCCAAGTACATAAAAGAAGTGGTCTCCAGCCGGTAGGATAATCGGGTATTAGATGATTAGTGTTTTGACAAGGTTTTAGTACTTTGATATCACAAGGTATGGTTGAGTATAAAAGTTTATGTATATTTAAAACAATTTTGTTCCAGTGTTTGGTATGTGATGGTTATATACTTGTGGAGTAGTATCGTATTTGTGGGGATTAATATTTGGTAAATCAATCAAAAAATGGTTTACAAAGAATAAGGCTTACGGCTCAAAGATCAAATGATGTGGCTCAGGTTCAAAGCTGAAGGATTCAAAGTGCTTATAGTATAAAACAGAGTGATTTTGAATATTCACAATATGTCATAAAAGAATTTAAAAATATTTACAATATATCTCAAGAAAGGTTTAGAAGTACTTGCCTTATCATAATCGATTTCAAATTCACTTGTACTCGTCTACGACTCTATTCAACAACCATTCATCTGTTTCTTCTATGCCTCGCTTCTAATCTCTGATCACTTGCTGTATTTTCTATATGTCAATTCTATTTTCTAATCACCTGCTTCCCTTTCTTACACCTTGCGTACTCTGCTAGGCATTATAAATATCGATCAATATTTAACTCATACGATTCTATTCAACATATATTTCTATCTACCCTTCGTTTCACCCAAATCTGATTAACGGATCGAAAGTTACGCTATAAACAAGTAAACACCGAACATATAGACCGACAGTCAACCAACACGTCACATATAACACATAACACGTCAAACAATCAATGGTATATCGTTGATAAAGAAGTCTTGGGTCATAAACAGGCTTTTAGGTAATTAAAATGATTTTTAAAATATTTTTCGGAATTAAAACGGGTCGTTGGATCAATTTCAGAGTAATAAACAGGGTTCGGTTGGCCAATTCTGGCTTCAAAATAATTTTATAATAATTATCGAGCCTTGAAAATAATTTAAAATAATATTTTAAAGCTCGAAACTATTTTTCGGAATTTTTAAATCAAAAATAAACAATTAAATCAAATTAAATAATCAATTAAAACTAATTAATAACTAATTAAATTAATTAATCAATTAATATTTAAATTAATTGACTAATTAAATAATTAATTATCAACTAAAATTAATTAATTACATAATTACGATTTATTTTCGGATTAGAAATAATTTTTCAGAATTAAATAAGAATTTTTAGAAATTAAAAATGAATTTTTATGAATAAATCAGAATTTTAAAAGAATTTTTTAAATAAAAGAATTCAGAAACAGAATTCAGAATGGGAATTAGAATTTCAGAGAATCAAAACAGGGTCAAACGGGTCAGCTAAACGGGTCACGAAGAACCCGTTCGACCCGCCACCCCCATTCCAGAATCCGGCCGCCAGGGATTTTCCGGCGAGTCCTGAACCTCAGCCAAACGATCACTAACATGTTCATGGTTGTCGGGGTTTTGTTTAACAATTCAACAGCCATCCAATTACGGAAAAAACAGGGGTAAACCATGCCTGACACGGAGACACCGGCGAAATCGCCATTAACGCCGGCGAAGCTTCGAGCTTTTCCGGCGGGTCGATTCCGGCAGCCAACGAAGAAACTAAATACATGATTCAACTTATTTTTAACGATTTATCCACTGATACAACTTACCCAAACCCAGAATCAATCAAAATGAAATACCCAAATCGAATCAAGAACATTCAAAATATTAAAACCCTAATTTTACAATTTCGAAAATCAAACACCAAATTGAACACGTTACTGGACTCCAAATCACACATATAATATACCAAAATCATCAGGAAGACGAGCCCTACAACATACAATCATCAAATCATACAAACAATCTCTCGAACAAAAATTCATATTTTAAATATCAAGAAATTCGAATATAAATAATTGAATAGAAAATCACCTGATGTTTCTGGGTTGAAATTGATGGAAGATTTGGATTCTAGATTTCAGTAACTTCGTTTTGAGTATATGTACGCCAAAATCGGATATCGATAACGCCTTCGAATTTTTGTTTGATTACGAAGAACAAAATATAATTATAGTATTTTCTCTGTAGAAATTCTGTAAATACTGTTTGCAAATGATTTCTGGTACAAAATAAAATACGGTAGAGGCTATTTATAATTATGGGAAATTAGTATCCCGTTGGATACTTCCGGATATAAAATGGTACATTTATTTATAAAAACTGATCCAAACGGTACCGGTTTTCGAGATAATTATCTAAATCAGTACAATTTGTACTGCGGTCTTGGTCTCAGCGCCTGGTTACACGTATTACGAAGTGATAATTGTGATAGTTTAATAAAAAGCTCCCGTTTATCGAAAATACGAGTTTTATTGATTTACCGAAACGAATATTGTATCGAAAATGTTGCGCCGGGACCCGCGCAGGACAAACCGTACGCCGGATCGAAAAAGTCGAAACACGAAAAATGCTTGGAATATTGCAATTAGGTTAGGAAGGAGTTCTCGGAAGAGTTTCGGGTTCTAAAAACGTAAAAACGGTTAACGGTGGTTGGTTCCCGTTTTTATAAAATAGGTTTTAAATACCCGGAATTTTTTTTTATAAAATCCATATGATTCCTATAAATTCATAAATTAACATAAAAATAATTAGGAAGATATGACAATTATCTATATTTTATTTTGGATATAAAAAAAATTTGAAATACTCAATTAATAATATTTTTAAACATCCAAACATATTTAACACTTAACAAATAATTCACAAAATAGATATTGAACATACATAATAATTATTTATTAGCAAAAATAATTACACGATATATCCCGGATATTACAAGTGCCATTGCTAAAGATTTGAAATTTGCAGAGAGAGTATTTGCTTTTGAGGAAGAAAGAAGTTAGAGCAATTGATTCTTTAGAATTATAAAAGAGTAGAATAAAAATGAATTCTGCTTTTATATTATCTCAGAAATAAACTGACAAAAATAACAAAGTGAAATAAAGTAACCAATTAAAATTGCCTAAAATAGCCGTTTGAAAATAAATAAACTATAAAAATTCTTTCAATTATCCGTCGTGTTATGCTTATAAACTGTAAGTATACTCTATGGATATTGTCTAGAATTCTGATGGCTAAGATTGAGACAATTCGACGGATGAGGATAAAGCAATTATCCGTCGAGTTATAAAATACTCCAGAAAAATAATTAATTTTATTAACAAACAATATACCGACGGATAACCAAACTCGATGGATAATAAGCATCCGCCGGGATGTAAATTTTGACTTAGCTAAAATTTCATCCAAAGCTGAAAAATTAATTAATTTTCTGGCTGCATTATAACTTGCAAAAATATCTGAAATGATTCAAGAATAATTAAGCATGCCTAACTCACTTATCAACCTTGAAAAGGTGGATTCATCAAGTGGCTTGGTAAAGATATCTGCAAGCTGCTTTTCACTTGGAACAAAATAAAGTTCCACAGTACCATTCATCACATGTTCCCTAATGAACTAGTACTTAATGTCTATGTGCTTTGTTCTTGAATGTTGTACTGGATTCTCAGTGATGGCAATTACACTTGTGTTATCACAGAAAATGGGAATTCTATTCACTTGTAGACCATAGTCCAACACTTGATTTTTCATCCACAAAATCTGTGCACAGCAACTACCAGCAGCAATATACTCAACTTTAGCTGTAGAAGTAGAAACTGAATTTTGCTTTTTACTGAACCAGGACACAAGCTTGTTCCCTAGAAATTGACAGGATCCTGTTGTACTATTTTTGTCTATTTTATAACCTGCATAATCTGCATCTGAATAACCAGTTAGATCAAAACCAGAATCTCTAGGGTACCAAATGCCAAGTTTTGGTGTTCCCTTGAGATATCTGAAAATTCTCTTAATATCTATTAAGTGAGATTCTCTAGGATCAGCCTGAAATCTAGCACAAAGACAAGTAGCAAATATTATATTTGGCCTACTAGCTGTTAAGTATAGAAGTGAGCCAACCATGCCTCTATAGCTTGAAATATCCATAGACTTTTCAGTAGTGTTTAACTCAAGCTTAGTTGCAGTGGCCATGGGAGTTTTTGCAAATGTGCAATCCATTAGATCAAACTTCTTTAAAAGATCATGAATATATTTAGTTTGACTAATGAATATTCCATCACTAACTTTCTTAACTTGTAATTGATAAGTGGCATTTTATACCACTTAGAACGTCTTAAAATGGCTTAAATTGGTGTCTTGAAATCAAGTATTTTGTGTATTTGATGTGTTTTTCTAGTTTTTATGCATTTCAGGGTATTAGTTGCATTTCGGAGGAGGAATCATCAAGAATAAGCCTTGGCATGTGTTCAGCATTGAGAGAGGAAAAGAACGGGCAGATTACGGCGAAGAAACGGAGCAAACCTGGAATTTTTCCAGTAGGGTCCTGCGCGCCCGCGCAGCAATGCTGAGCGGCCGCGCAGCAGCCTTGCGCGCCCGCGCAGAAATGCTGAGCGGCCGCGCAAGGTCGGGGAAAAAGATATATTATTTTAGACTTCTACTTTTGTTTGGCTTCCACTTCTATCTAATCTGAGTTTTATGGGACTATTATATAGGTAGATTTGAGACATTTTTCATAGAGTAATAAGGAAGGAGATTATGTTTTAGATTGTGTTTTGTAAGAAGCGAAGGAGATAAGGAAGAAGACCGATTTAGCACACAGCAACGAAGAGGAAGCATATATTCTTGTGATTCTTGTTTCGTTGTAACGTTGGATGCTAGTTTTCTTGCTTTGACTTATTTACTCTTGTGACGTACTCTGTTTTAATATAATCAGTTTAGTTATTATTTTCTTGTGTTTGTTTATCATGATTTCATATGAACCCATGATGGCGATAAGTTCTATTATGGGCTAATCGTGATCATGGGGTTGCAACGGATTTATTATGGAATTCTTTAGTTAATTGTTTAATACTTTAGTGTGTGATGATTGCATGATATCTAGTATTGGTTGTGCGTATTCGTCTTATGTGCGTCGCGAACATATAAGATAGGGTGTTAATCTCTTGTGAAGCGACGGTGGATCTTGAGATTTAGAACTTGCCATGCTAGCATAGGTTCATGTACGTTGTGCATGATTAGTGGGTAACTCTAATAGTTTTATTTGCCCTATGTAATCAAAAAGGGATAACTTGTGCTTGAATCGTTGTGTTGTCAATTTCTGTAGACATATAGGAACTCAACATAATTGATGACTATTCAACTTCTATCTTAATTGTGGATGTTTGGTAGAATGGTATTAGTACAATGAAAGTTGGCTTTTATCAGTTTCGTGTTATTCGATTAATATCATCACTGTCACATGCTAAAGGTAATAACAATGGCTATAGAAGGAAGTAATAATGAAGTTGTGATCTCATGAGTGTTTTATTATTGATAAATTGAAGTGTTAGTTAAGTGGTTAATTAAGTAGTTAATTATAGTTAATATTTAATCAACAATTTTAAGTGTTATTATCTTAACATTGAGAAGTAGTCATACATTGGTGAGTGAGTTAAATTAGACAATAAATTAGTCTGAGTCTCTGAGGGAACGAACTAGAAAGTATTCTATATTACTTGCGAACGCGTATACTTGCGTGAATATTAGTGCGTGATTTAGCCCTAACAAGTTTTTGGCGCCGCTGCCGGGGACTCGGCGTATTTGTTTAGTTTATGTACTTACCATCATTGGTCATTAGGACTCAGTGATTATGACGTAGTAGTTAATTACTCTTTTCGGTTGTGTTTCAGGTACTTTAGCAAACGTTTATGCAAACTCGTTCTCGTGCTCGCAAGAGGACCTTAGATATAGCTGAGGAGAAAGACGAAGTTCTTGATACACCGGAGAAGTTAGATTTTGAGGATTCGGATTCAGGAACTGAGCAGAAAGAACCAATAAACATGGGAGATCGTATTGTTCAAGTTGATCCAGCTCTTATGGATTTTTCTCAGCCTAAAATTGATGACATTCAGTCAAGCATCCTTCATCCGGCTATTCAAGCTAACACCTTTGAAATCAAGGCGGGCACTATTCAGATGGTGCAGAATTCTGTTTCTTTTGGAGGAGCGGCAACTGAAGACCCCAACATGCACATAAAGAATTTTGTCGAGATCTGCAGCACTTTTAAGTATAATGGCGTGACTGATGAGGCTATCAAGTTGAGGCTCTTCCCATTCTCACTGAGGGATAAAGCTAAAGACTGGTTACATTCTGAACCAGCTGGGTCAATCACTACGTGGCAAGATCTTGCGCAAAAGTTTCTGGTGAAGTTTTATCCAATGGCAAAGACTGCTGCTATGAGGAGTGCCCTTACTCAATTTGCGCAGCAACCTACAGAATCTTTGTGCGAGGCTTGGGAACGCTACAAGGAAATGTTGAGAAAATGTCCACATCATGGAATGCCGGATTGGATGGTAATCACTGGTTTTTATAATGGATTGGGGGCCCAATCTCGGCCCATGCTCGATGCAGCAGCTGGAGGCGCCTTATGGGCTAAAAGCTATACTGAGGCGTATAATCTTATCGAGACGATGGCTGCAAATGAGCATCAAAACCCAACTCAGAGGATGACGTCAGGCAAGGTAGCAGGTATTCTGGAAGTTGATGCAGCCACCGCTATTGCAGCCCAGCTCCAAGCGCTATCAATGAAGGTTGATTCTTTGGCTATGTATGGAGTTAATCAAATAGCTATGGTTTGTGAGCTTTGTGCAGGTTCTCATGCTACGGATCAGTGTTCTCTTTTCAACGAATCTGTTCAGTATGTGAATAATTATCAGCGACAACAGCAGCCTGTGCCAGCGACCTATCATCCTAATAATAGAAATCATCCAAATTTCAGCTGGGGGAATAATCAAAATGCTATTCAGCCAACATATCAGCAAGGAGTAAGTAAACAGTTTAACCCACCTGGATTCCAGCAACCACAGCAGTATGCTACAAGGCAATCATATCCTCAACAGGGAAGTACAGCTGCACCTACTAGTGCTGATTTTGAGGAACTTAAGCTGTTGTGCAAGAGTCAGGCGGTTTCTATCAAGACCTTGGAAAATCAAATCGGTCAATTAGCCAATGCAGTGCTCAATCGTCAACCTGGCACTCTTCCCAGTGACACGGAAGTACCAGGCAGGAAGGAAGCTAAAGAGCAAGTCAAGGCTATTACCTTAAGGTCTGGAAAAGTAGCTGATGCTGAAAAGGCAAAAGAAGTCGAAGCTGAAGTTAGAGATGAAGAATTTGAGCAAAAGGAGAAAGCGGCGGAACCAAGGAAGACTACTGTTGAACACACTCTGCCTGAGGCTAATACAGGGGAGAAACAGCTCTATCCTCCACCACCTTTTCCTAAGAGATTGCAGCAACAAAAGCTGGATAAACAGTTCAGGAAGTTTCTGGAGGTGTTCAAGAAACTTCACATCAATATACCTTTCGCTGAGGCTCTGGAACAAATGCCTAGTTATGCGAAGTTTATGAAGACTATTCTTTCAAGGAAGGTGAAACTGGATGACCTCGAAACCGTTGCTCTCACGGAAGAATGCAGCGCGGTTCTGCAACAAAAGTTACCACCAAAACTGAAAGATCCAGGAAGCTTCACCATTCCTTGCACCATTGGAAATCTAACTTTTGACAAGTGCCTTTGCGATTTGGGAGCAAGCATTAATCTGATGCCGTTGTCGATCTTTAAAAAGCTGGATCTGCCTGATCCAAAACCCACATACATGTCGCTATAATTGGCGGACCGTTCCATTACTTACCCAAGGGGCATAGTTGAGGATGTGCTCGTCAAGGTGGATAAGCTCTTCTTTCCTGCAGATTTTGTTATTCTGGATTTTGAGGAAGATAAGAAGATTCCCATAATCTTGGGGAGGCCTTTCTTGGCTACTGGCCGTACCTTGATAGATGTGCAAAAAGGGGAACTTACTATGCGGGTCCAAGATCAGGATGTGACCTTCAACGTATTCAAGGCAATGAAATTCCCTACAGAAGATGAGGAGTGCTTAAAAGTGGATGTGATTGATTCTGCGGTCACTTCGGAACTCGAGCACATGCTAATGTCTGATGCATTGGAAAAGGCCTTAGTGGGGGAATTTGACAGTGATGATGAAGATAACAACGAGCAATTACAATATCTGAACGCTTCTCCCTGGAAGCGAAAGCTGGATATACCATTTGAATCTCTTGGTACTTCTGACCTGAAGAACGCTGAAGGGAAGCTCAAACCATCAATAGAGGAAGCACCTACCTTAGAGCTCAAATCATTACCTGAACACTTGAGGTATGCTTTTTTAGGTGATTCATCTACGTTACCTGTTATTATTTCAGCTGACCTTTCAGGTAGTGAGGAAGACAAGCTCTTAAGGACTTTGAGAGAATTCAAATCGGCTATAGGATGGACCATAGCAGACATTAAGGGGATAAGTCCTTCATATTGTATGCATAAAATTCTGTTAGAGGAAGGTAGTAAGCCAACTGTGGAACAGCAGCGAAGACTGAACCCGATCATGAAGGAGGTGGTGA
Source organism: Apium graveolens (assembly GCF_009905375.1). Classification (NCBI taxonomy): domain Eukaryota; kingdom Viridiplantae; phylum Streptophyta; class Magnoliopsida; order Apiales; family Apiaceae; genus Apium; species Apium graveolens. The sequence continues at coordinate 73,060,510 of NC_133653.1, read as the reverse complement.
AGAAAGAAATTCTGAAATGGCTAGATGCAGGCATCATTTATCCTATTTCTGACAGCTCGTGGGTGAGCCCCGTGCAATGTGTTCCTAAGAAAGGAGGTATCACTGTGGTCGCAAATGAAAAGAATGAGCTCATCCCTACTCGAACAGTTACAGGATGGAGAGTATGCATGGATTATAGGAAATTGAACAAAGCCACAAGAAAGGATCACTTTCCTCTTCCATTTATTGATCAAATGCTTGACAGATTGGCGGGACATGAGTATTTTTGTCTTCTGGATGGTTATTTCGGGTATAATCAGATTTGTATTGCACCAGAGGATCAGGAAAAGACTACCTTCACTTGTCCATTTGGCACATTTGCTTTTCGTAGAGTTTCGTTTAGGTTATGTGGCGCCCCGGCCACCTTTCAGAGATGTATGCTGGCTATATTCTCTGACATGATTGGAAATAACGTCGAAGTGTTCATGGATGACTTCTCCGTCTTTGGACACTCATATGATGAATGTTTAAATAATCTGCGCGCCGTACTCAAAAGATGCGTGGAAAGTAATTTGGTGCTTAATTGGGAGAAATGTCATTTATGGTGCGTGAAGGCATTATCCTTGGGCATAAGGTCTCTAGCAAAGGTCTGGAGGTGGACAAGGCCAAGGTGGGAGTCATTGAAAATCTTCCCCCACCTAATTCGGTGAAAGGAATCCGTAGTTTTCTCGGTCATGCGGGTTTTTATCGGCGATTCATCAAGGACTTTTCAAAGATATCTAAGCCGTTGTGCATTTACTTGAGAAAGATGTGCCTTTCAAATTTGATGATGAATGTTTGGCAGCATTCGAGACTCTCAAGGAGAGTTTGATCACGGCACCAGTTATTACAGCACCAGATTGGACAGAACCGTTTGAGATGATGTGTGATGCGAGTGATTATGCGGTAGGTGCAGTTCTGGGACAGCGCAAGAAAAATCTCTTCCATGTGGTCTACTATGCGAGTAAGAGTTTAAATGGGGCCCAATTGAACTACACCACTACTGAGAAGGAGCTTTTGGCTATAGTCTTTGGCTTTGAGAAATTTCGATCTTATCTGCTTGGTACGAAAGTGACAGTATTCACTGATCATGCAGCTATTCGCTATCTGGTTTCTAAGAAGGATTCGAAGCCGAGACTCATTCGTTGGGTGCTTTTACTTCAAGAATTTGAGTTAGAGATCAAAGATAGAAAAGGTACTGAGAATCAAGTAGCTGACCATCTCTCTAGGTTGGAGAATCCCGATTCTACTTCACAAGATAGGACGTTAATCAATGAATCTTTTCCGGATGAGCAGTTGTTTGCAATTCAGGAGGAAGAACCATGGTTTGCAGATATTGTAAACTATCTTGTCAGTAATATAATGCCTCCTAATTTGACATCCGCGCAAAAGAAGAAGTTTCTGCATGAGGTGAAGTGGTATATGTGGGATGAACCATATTTGTTTAGACAGGGAGCTGACTAGATCATCAGGAGATGTATCCCGTTTTGTGAGACGGAGGGGATATTACGAGACTGCCATTCCACGGTTTATGGTGGACACTATGGAGGTGAGAAGACGGTAGCTCGTATTTCGCAAACAGGTTTTTTCTGGCCTACCTTGTTCAAGGATGCTCATCAGTTTGTTTTAAGGTGTGATCGTTGCCAAAGAGTGGGAAATTTGTCAAGGAAGGATGAGATGCCATTAAATGTGATGCTTGAAGTCGAGGTCTTTGATGTATGGGGAATCGATTTCATGGGGCCTTTTATCTCGTCTTGCAATAATCAGTACATCTTGCTGGCAGTCGATTATGTCTCAAAATGGGTCGAAGTTAAAGCTTTACCGACAAATGATGCAAAGGCAGTGCTAAATTTTCTTCATAAGCAAATTTTCACAAGGTTTGGAACACCTCGGGTAATCATAAGTGATGAAGGATCGCATTTTTGCAACCGTAAGTTCACTTCTATGATGCAGCGTTATAATGTGAATCATCGAGTAGCTACTGCCTATCATCCGCAAACAAATGGTCAAGCGGAAGTGTCTAACAGAGAGATAAAGCGCATTCTAGAGAAGGTTGTTTGTCCGTCAAGGAAGGATTGGTCTTTAAAGCTCGATGAAGCTGTTTGGGCTTACAGAACAGCATACAAAACTCCACTTGGGATGTCACCGTTTCAGTTGGTGTACGGTAAGGGATGTCATCTACCGGCGGAGCTTGAGCATAAGGCCTACTGGGCATTGAAGAAATTGAACCTGGATTTAGATGCAGCTGGTAAGAAAAGAATGCTTCAGCTTAATAAACTTGATGAATTTCGACTTCAAGCGTACGAGAATAACAAAATGTATAAGGAAAAGGTGAAGAGGTGGCACGATAGGAAGCTACATCCTAAGTTATTTGTGCCAGGGCAACAAGTTCTGTTATTCAACTCTCGGCTCCGACTTTTTCCTGGGAAGTTGAAATCAAGGTGGTCTGGACCTTTTATTGTCCAAACTGTGTTTCCACATGGAGCGGTGGAAATTTTTGAGAATGATTCGGACCAAGCATTCAAGGTTAACGGTCAGCGGTTGAAGCACTACTATGAGGACATGGCAAACCGAGAGGTGGTTAGTGCCATTTTGTTGACTATTTGAGAAAGGTACGGAACGTCAAGCTAATGACGAAAAAGAAGCGCTGCGTGGGAGGCAACCCATGAATTGTTGTTACAGGAACCCTTAGAAGTTAATAACCTATCCAAAAACACAAAAAAATCAGAAAACAGGGGCTGAAAATTTTTTTTTCCAGAGACCCTCTGCGCGCCCGCGCAGCTATGCTGAGCGGCCGCGCAGCTTTCTGCGCGCCCGCGCAGAAATTCTGAGCGGCCGCGCAGGGTTCGAGTTCCAGAAAATTTTTTTGCAGTTCAGAAAAAAAAAAATAAAAAACAAAACAAAAACACAAAAACCCAATACAGCCCATAAACCCACAAATTCTTTTCCCATTACCCCATGATTTTATCCCTCAACCCCACTCCTAATCTAATTTAACCTACTCCACACCCTATATATACATACACCTATCCTACATATCTCCCACAACTTCCTACACTTAAACCCTCTCATAAACATCAAAAATCAGTTCTTACACACTTTTATTCACAAATCAATGGCACCCAAGAGAGCATGCACTATTGACAGCAGCAGCACAGTTCCTACTGCTGATTCATCAAGGGGTACTGCTGCAAGGCCTCGGTTAACTGACAGAGCCGCGGAGGAGGAGTACACTAGGCTGTTGGGGAAGCCGATTCTGAAGGAGAGGGGGTTTTTACCATCAGGGAGGGATGGTGAGTTGTTGCCCATGATTGCAGAGAAGGGGTGGATAGCTTTTTGTGAGTCACCCGAAGCAGTACCGATGAGTGTTGTTCGCGAGTTCTACGCGAACGCGAAGGCTGAAAAGAATGGGTTTTCTGTAGTTCATGGGCTGACGGTTGATTATCATCCTTCGGCGATTCGCCGTGTGATTGGACAGCGAGAGAGGAAGCCCGAGGAGGAGAACTGGAATGAAAAGACTGCTGAGGACTTTGACTTAGATTTGATTTGTGCGACTCTCTGTTGACCGGGCACAGTTTGGAACCGCAGTCCAGCCAATAATGAGTATCGTCACTTTCCGGTGATCGCCATGAACAGGTATGCCCGTGCATGGAATGCATTTATATGTGCTAATATTTTGCCTTCTTCACATGCACACGAGGTCACAGTTGAGAGAGCACAGCTGTTGTGGGGAATTCTGAATGAGGAATACTATGTGGACCTTGGTGAGTTTATCTACCAAGGAATTCTGAAGTTTTTGAGGGGAGCAAAGCATATGAACATCCCTTATGCATCAACGGTTACAAAGCTATGCCGAGCAGTAGGAGTGAACTGGCCGGCTCATGAGCAGTTGCAGTTGCCAGCAGCTCCGATAGATTCTGGCACTCTCAATAGGATGCAGGAGTGGACCGGTGGTGAGCCTGAGGAGCATGGGCTGGGTTATCGTCTTCCAGGAGGGCGTCCAGCACGAGGTGCTACTATGGCCAGGCCAGGGCGTGGTGAGGCTAGTTCTTCGAGAGCTCAGGAGGGTGCTGGGATGGGTGATGCCCAGTATAGGAGGCTTTCACGGTGGATGGATGCCATGTATGAGACGCAGAGCAGGTTTGCTCAGGAGCTCACTCTTGCGTTAGGGACTGCTTTTCGAGGCCTTGGAGCTGATATCCAGTGGCCAGTTTTTGGTGAGGACTCTGCATACCCGCCGCCTGATACTCCACCCACTGAGGGTGATGATGATGATGACTCCGAGTAGGTATACCCTGTGTTCCTTTCTACTACCTTCACTGGGGACAGTGAAGATTTTAAGTTTGGGGGTGGTAGTTAAGGAATATTTTGTGTGTGTCATATAGCTGCATATTCATGATAGTTAGTTCATATAGTTGCATAATTTTTGCCATATAGTTTTTTTTATATAGCTTTATTTGTTTGTCATATCATATAGCTCATGCATATACCATGATCCCTTTTGCAATGATTTATCGACTGAATTGTGATATTGATGCGAGTGTAGTGATAGCATTAAAGTGATATTAAGTTGTGTAGGTTGATATGCATGCTAGAAGCACTTGTATTGTCACTAAGTCTTAGAGAATGCTTAAGGACTAGATTGTTGTTATGATCTGATTATTTTCGAGGATAATCTATTTATTATGCTTAGAATTTGATAATAGGTTCTTAGTGATAAAGGCATGAAAAAGAAAAAAAAATGGAGTAAAAATGGAATTTGTTGCTAGTTGTGGCTAGGCGTCAAATGGCTAGTAGCCGGCTCGCATGTTATGCGAGTAGTCTAGGGTTGAGCAAGATGGAGCGAAACGCACTTGCTCAGAAAAAAAAAAAAAAAAAAATTTTGCAAAATTGATCAAGAGTGGGCTCTTTGGTATTCGAGTTATTAAGTTCTTAGGGGACTTTGTGCCTAGTGACCTAAGGCTTTTAGAGTCTGGGATCCGCTAACCTAACGCTCGTTATATGGATACCATTGTATAAGTCTTTTGTAGACCTCACTCATTGCACGGTCAAATAAGCATTTGAGTTGTAAATAAAAAGCACGATTCCGTAGTAAGCTCCAGAGTTCTTGTAGTGTTGTATATCACTTTGTGCCTAGAATTTTTATTCTTTGTATAATCGTAGGATTGCCTTGAGGATAGTCTAGTCATAGTAATTGGTCTAGTTCCAAAGCATATCTGTTAAGCATTTGCACACACCACGTTTCTGGCGGTATGTCCGTTTGCATGAGTTTATTGATCTTTAGTGTCTAACTGCATTCGTTGAGACGTGACAATTTGGTTGGTTAATTGTAGTAAGGGGGATCGTTGCATTTTCATATAGATTGCATTCATGCGTATTTTTATTTGTTTTTTGAGTCTGTGACGCTTGAGGACAAGCATCGATTTAAGTTTGGGGGTGTGATAAGTGGCATTTTATACCACTTAGAACGTCTTAAAATGGCTTAAATTGGTGTCTTGAAATCAAGTATTTTGTGTATTTGATGCGTTTTTCTAGTGTTTATGCATTTCAGGGTATTAGTTGCATTTCGGAGGAGGAATCATCAAGAATAAGCCTTGGCATGTGTTCACCATTGAGAGAGGAAAAGAACGGGCAGATTACGGCGAAGAAACGGAGCAAACCTGGAATTTTTCCAGTAGGGTCCTGCGCGCCCGCGCAGCAATGCTGAGCGGCCGCGCAGCAGCCTTGCGCGCCCGCGCAGAAATGCTGAGTGGCCGCGCAAGGTCGGGGGAAAAGATATATTATTTTAGACTTCTACTTCTGTTTGGCTTCCACTTCTATGTAATCTGAGTTTTATGGGACTATTATATAGGTAGATTTGAGACGTTTTTCACAGAGTAATAAGGAAGGAGATTATGTTTTAGATTGTGTTTTGTAAGAAGCGAAGGAGATAAGGAAGAAGACCGATTTAGCTAACAGCAACGAAGAGGAAGCATATATTCTTCTGATTCTTGTTTCGTTGTAACGTTGGATGCTAGTTTTCTTGCTTTGACTTATTTACTCTTGTGACGTACTCTGTTTTAATATAATCAGTTTAGTTATTATTTTCTTGTGTTTGTTTATCATGATTTCATATGAACCCATGATGGCGATAAGTTCTATTATGGGCTAATCGTGATCATGGGGTTGCAACGGATTTATTATGGAATTCTTTAGTTAATTGTTTAATACTTTAGTGTGTGATGATTGCATGATATCTAGTATTGGTTGTGCGTATTCGTCTTATGTGCGTCGCGAACATATAAGATAGGGTGTTAATCTCTTGTGAAGCGACGGTGGATCTTGAGATTTAGAACTTGCCATGCTAGCATAGGTTCATGTACGTTGTGCATGATTAGTGGGTAACTCTAATAGTTTTATTTGCCCTATGTAATCAAAAAGGGATAACTTGTGCTTGAATCGTTGTGTTGTCAATTTCTGTAGACATATAGGAACTCAACATAATTGATGACTATTCAACTTCTATCTTAATTGTGGATGTTTGGTAGAATGGTATTAGTACAATGAAAGTTGGCTTTTATCAGTTTCGTGTTATTCGATTAATATCATCACTGTCACATGCTAAAGGTAATAACAATGGCTATAGAAGGAAGTAATAATGAAGTTGTGATCTCATGAGTGTTTTATTATTGATAAATTGAAGTGTTAGTTAAGTGGTTAATTAAGTAGTTAATTATAGTTAATATTTAATCAACAATTTTAAGTGTTATTATCTTAACATTGAGAAGTAGTCATACATTGGTGAGTGAGTTAAATTAGACAATAAATTAGTCTGAGTCTCTGAGGGAACGAACTAGAAAGTATTCTATATTACTTGCGAACGCGTATACTTGCGTGAATATTAGTGCGTGATTTAGCCCTAACAGTAATCCAAGGAAGTAAGTTAGTTCTCCCATCATGCTCATTTCATACTTACTTTGCATCAATTTGGCAAACTTTTTGCAAAGTTTTTCGTTTGTAGAACCAAATATAATATCATCTACATAAATTAAAAAAAGTATACTAGAGCCATTAACATTTCTAAAGAATAAAGTTTTATCAACAGTACCTCTTGTGAAGTGGTTTTCCAAAAGAAACTTTGATAAAGTGTCATACCAGGCTTTAGGTGATTACTTCAGTCCATAAAGTGCTTTCAAAAGATAGTAGACAAATTCTGGAAATTTTGGATCTTCAAAACCAGGAGGTTGACTGACATAGACTTCCTCCTCCAAATCTCCATTTAGAAAGGCACTTTTGACATCCATTTGATAGACCTTGAAATTGGCATGGGCTGCATAGGCTAAGAAAATTCTGATAGCTTCAAGTCTTGCAACAGAAGCAAAGGTTTCATCAAAATCTATTCCTTCTTATTGGCAGTAGCCCTTAGCAACCAGTCTAGCTTTATTCCAGATCACTATGCCATTTTCATCCATCTTGTTTTTGAATACCCACTTGGTGTCAATTGGATTCTTTCCTTTAGGTTTGGGTACCAGCTTCCATACCTTGTTCCTTTCAAATTGGTTTAGCTCCTCCTGCATAGCTAAAATCCAATCAGGATCCAACAAAGCTTCTTCTACCTTCTTTGGTTCTTCCTTAGATAGGAAACTGCTATATAGACATTCTTCTTGAGTTACTCTCCTTGTTTGAATTCTAGAAGATGCATCACCAATGATGAGCTCAAAAGGGTGATCTTTAGTCCATTTTCTTTATTGAGGTAGATTAGCTCTAGATGAAGAGGGCTCATTGTTGTCTTGATGTGTGACTGAGTTTTGATTATGAGAAACTCCCCCTGAGTTTGTGAATCTTTGATTTGAGAAAGGGGAACTTTCTGTAAGTGATCTATTCTGACTTTCAGCTTCTCTTAATGTTCCGAGGATGATGCACTTTGTGTCCCGATGGATGAAGCTGATTGTCTCCCGACGGATAAGGCAGATTGTCTCCCGACGGATGAAGCATTTTGCAACTTGACAGATGTTGAATTGTGTGCTTCAATAGTTGTAGATTTTTCTGCATTATCCTTAGTCACTGTTTCTTGATCACTTTCATCATCACTGTCATCACTAACCATCTCCACATTATCAAACTCGAGGCTTTCATGGAAATCTCCATCTTGTAGTCCTTCAATCTTTTTATCATCAAACACAACATGTATTGATTCCATAATAATGTTGGTTCTTAGATTTTAGACCCTATATGCCTTTCCCACAGCATAACCAACAAAAATTCCTTCATCTGCTTTAGCATCAAACTTCCCATGTTGATCAGTTTGATTCCTCAAGATATAACATTTGCAGCCAAAGACATGAAGAAAATTTAGAGTTGGATTCCTATTCTTGAACAATTGGTAGGGTGGCATACACTTTGCTTGATTAACCAAAGAAATATTCTGAGTGTAGCAGGCAGTATTCACAGCTTCAGCCCAAAAATATGTTGGTAACTTTGAATCTTCAAGCATTGTCCTTACAGCTTCAATAAGAGACCTGTTCTTTTTTTCCACAACTCCATTTTGTTGTGGAGTTCTTGTTGCTAGAAAACTCATGCACAATCCCATTCTCTTCACAAAATGATCTCATCACAGAATTCTTGAACTCAGTTCCATTGTCACTCCTGATTCTTCTTACTTTAAAATCAGGATGATTGTTGACTTGCCTTATGTGATTGATGATGATTTCACTAGCTTCATCTTTAGACTTTAGGAAATATGTCCAAGAGAACTTTGAGAAATCATCCACAATTACTAGGAAAAATCTTTTTCTTGAGATGAACAACACATTTACTGGTCCAAATAAATCTATGTGTAACAATTGCAAAGGTTCTTCAATTGTTGAATCAAGCTTCTTTCTGAATAATGCTTTGATCTGCTTTCCTTTCTGGCAGGCATCACACAATCCATCCTTAGTAAACTCCACTTGAGGAATACCTCTAACTAGTTCTTTCTTGACAAGCTCATTTATGGTCTTGAAGTTTAGATGGGACAGCTTCTTGTGTCATAGCCAACTTTTATCTTGACTTGCTTTACTGAGAAGACAAGTGATAGATTCTGCATTAGATGAGTTAAAGTCACCTAGATACACATTTCCTTTTCTCACTCCAGTGAGAACCACTTTGTTGCTTCTTTTGTTTGTCACAACACAGGCTTCTGAATTGAAGGTTACTGAATTGCCCTTATCACAAAGCTGGCTGATACTCAACAAATTGTGCTTGAGACCATCCACAAGGGCAACCTCTTCAATAATGACATTGTCTTTTGAAATCAAGCCATATCCCACAGTATAACCCTTGCTGTCATCTCCAAAAGTAATACTTGGGTCAGCTCTTTCCTTGAACTATGTGAGCAGGGTAGAATCTCCAGTCATGTGTCTTGAACAACCACTATCCAGGTACCAAAGATTCTTTCTGTTTCCCTGCACACATCAAAACCAAATCAAGTTGATTTTGGTACCCAAGTTTCCTTGGGTCCTGCCTTGTTAGATTTCTTCTTTGGTTTATTAGGTTTGATCTCATTTGACTTCGGAATTTCTGATTCATCCTTAGTCATTTGAGTTGGACCTTTGAAACCAGTCATTAAAACAGAATTATCATGCACATTTTGATTAGCAGGAAAAGGCATGCTGTTTGCAAACATGTTATTCTAGTAAGGCATGTTGAATGGAATTTGAGGCATACTAAATGCAACATAATAAGGATTAGGTGCAAATGGCATATTAACAAATTGTGCATTCATATTCTGAGTAGACATAACATTCATAGGCATGGTAGGCATAGCAGTCATGTTGGGAAAAGAGGAAGGTGCAGACATAGGAGTAGGCATGACAAGTTTGCGATTAACAGACAAGTGATTAATACTACCACACTTAACACAGATTTTTCTTGGTGCATATTTATCAGGTGTGTAGTTGTTATGATTGTTAATTCCTACTTTCCCATTTTTATTGTTTTTCTTTTTAGTTTCTGTTTTAACCTCAATCTTTTCTAATCTGTCATCCAATTGCTTGATGGACAGATGACCAACATTAACTTTCCTCTCCTTCTTAACTTGACTAGATTCTCCTGGAATAAAGTTCTTAGAAACTAATCCATATTTCTCATTTAACTTAGCTAGTTTAGCTGTCTAATAGGTTTACTCATAGCCGACGGATGTGGCTCTTTGTCACTCGACGGATAATCCTTCTGATTATCCGACGTATGATTTTTATCATCCGTTGAGTCCACATCTGTCAACAATCCTTCAACCAAATTGGACTCAAGCTTCTCTTTACTCTTCTTCCAGGCTGCATCACAAAAGGGCTCAATACCTTGAACTTTAGTGATTTGAGCATGGACATCTCTAGATGATTTCCATGCTTTAATCACTTCCTGTTCTCGTTCAAGCTGCTTCTTTAAAATCTCTTCTTTATTCAAGGACTCAGTTAATTCATCCTTAGCAATCTTACACTCAATTCTCAATTTTTCAAATTCAATAAACTGAGACTCTAACACATTATTCCTCTCACTTAAAAACAATTTTTTTTTCTTTAATTTTAGAATTTTTCTTAGTGAGGGACTTAAGTGTAACACGCAAGTGATATAATTCTATGGACATGTCATTTATGGCATCATTACACTCAGATTTAGATAAATGTGCTAGGTTAGTGGTGATTACCTGATTACTTGAAGAACTTGTTTCTATTTCATCAGACTTGGCCATCAGGGCTAGATTGACATACTTTGTTTCTTCATCTTCATCCAAACCATCTGCAGCCCAGTCATTCTCCTGTGTGATAAAAGCCCTTTCCTTTTGTTTGAGCAACTCAAAGTATTTCTGTTTATAATCAACAGGCTCAAACTTCTTCTTGCTAGAATCAGACTTTCTACATTCACTTGCATAATGCCCTGCCAAGCCACATTTAAAACATTTAAATTTGGATTTATCCACCATGTTTCTACTTGGCTTGGCTGCTTCAAAATTCTTTTGGAATTTAAGCTTGGAAAATTTTATGGATAGGAATGCTAGATGTTCATCAATATCATCCATGTCATCTTGGCTCAAGTGATCTTCATTTTCATCTACCAGCCCTTTACCCTTGCCTTCACAGACCTTTGATGTAGACTCAACAGCTTCTACCTTCATCTCTTTCTCCTTCTCTAACTCAGCAACTAGTGATATGGACCTTCCCTAACAATACAACAAGAATTACAGAAGGGGGGGGTTGAATGTAATTCTGGCTACTTTTTCAAGATTTTAAAATAGTTTTAACTCGACAAATATATAAGTGTTTGATTTGTAGATTGCGGAATGAAGTAGTTATATAAATCAAAACACAAAGTAATAAAAATACAGGCTTTTGAAACTTTCTGATGGATTTGGAAGTATCCACCATATATATATATATATATATATATCGTATGATAACCCTGTGAAGCTTGAATAGCTCACAGCTGCTTACAAGTAGAACAAACAAACTACAGAGAAATTCTTGACAAGTACAGCTTTTTCTATCTCTCTTTGAAAATGTGTTTGCTTAGTTGAATGTTCCACTAGCTACACTTGGTTTATATATCACCAAGTTTACATGACAATAAGACAAGATAATAAAATAAAACATATCTAGTCTAACTCCATGCTGCTTCACTACTCTATTCCAGCATCTTTGAATATCTTCACAATTACATAGAAATGGTAATGCTTCTTTGTTCTCAAATCCCTGCTTAACAGGCTGCCACATTCCTTTTGCAAACACTCGACGCATGTGACTGTGTTGTCACTGTCAATAGATATTTGAATTTGATCATTCGTCGAGTACATGCTTGTCATCTGTCGGGTAGCTTTGTTTATCATCCGTCGGGTAGCTTTGTTGATCATCCGTCAAGTAGCAATTTGTCACTTGACTCTATTTCACTTATACAGAATTACAAGACATCTTATATTTACAATTAATCAACTTATTCTGCATATCAACTAGTAGTCAACATGACTCATATACTCCTACAGAATCTACACAAAATTGTTTGCAAGAATGTGCTACAAAACTTATTATTACATAAGCTACTCACCCGGTGGATGTCAAATTGTCATCCGTCGGGACTATATTAAATCATCCATCGGGACTATATTTGATCATCCGTCGAGTGCTATAAAATTAACCAAGTTAAATCTACTAAGGTATTTTGTTTAATTTTTCATCAAGTTCACAACATATTCCTAACAGTCTCTCAAATACAGAATGCTGACAAGTTCAAGATTCAAGATTATCAGTGAACAAAAAATCTATTCACTAGATTGAAAAGCCTACAAAGTAGCTGGAAGAATACAAGATCAAGGGCCAAGATTAACTGGACAAAGGATGGTCACAGACCTGCAAGATTCTGCACTGATTTGCTAAACTAGAAATGGAAATATAAATGGGTTGCTTTAGAAAGTAGTTTAGTATATTTTAGTGCAAGTCTTGTAAACGTTTGGACTTTTTGTAACCCTTATGAATAGTGATTTTGCTGATTATGCTGAATAAGAAAACTTTTCATGTCACACTATGTAGGGGTTCTTTTATTGATATTCTGAGATCTTATTAGTACTCTATATGGTATATAAGTGTATGTAAAAATCGTTAGAATCCAAATTCGAACACTTTGATTTTTTCTCGAAACCCACCAGATACAGAAAGAATTGAGTATAAGGTAACATGATTAAAAGGATTTAAATTCAAGGATTATAAGAGAGGATCATAAAAGGAATATAAAATATTGAGAAAGGTTTAGGGGAACCCAAGTAATAAGATCCCGGATATGATCCCTCAAACGATAAACGAGAACGAAAGTTAAGCGAACCGTATAACAGATAAGCAGTCATTAGCCAAGTAATTAGGGGTTAATCAAAGAGGTTAGTGGATGATGATGTCATCACACCACAAGGAGAAGACATGTGACAATTGGATGACATAGGAATGATGACATAAGCATGACAAATGGAGAGATTGGTTGGTTGAATGAGAGCCATTCATTTGTTACCATGGTAAAAAGTTAATTAACAAACAAAACAATATCAACCAATCCAAAATAAATCATAACACCAAAAAAAACAAATCACTCCCATTTCCAAGCAAGAAGCTCTCGGCTTCTTCACTTTTTCAAAGACAAGAAAATCAAAATCCAAGATCCAAGCATTGTTAAATTGTGAGGTAATTATCCGAGGTTCCTTATACATAGATATAGCTATCCTATGAATCTAAGCTTCCATTTCCTTCGATGTCAAGGGAGTTTAAAAAGTGAGTGTTTATGAGCTCGAGCAAGAGCATGGGTCCATGGAATGATGGATGGAATAGTAAATATTCTGGCACGTGAAATGCGATGCTATAATACTTGATGTTGATATATATACACATATGTTTTGTTCTCCTATGACAAACCTCTATAGTTCAGAGGTAGATTCCAAGCCAGATATTTGTGGCAGTATTTTTTCATATACAATTCTCTTCAACTCGTTCTTTTCTCTCCTTTTCATTTTGTATAAGTTGAGAAGAACAACCCTTCCAGGAGGGGAGGTATTGCCGAATGACTATCTATTTGTGTGATAGAAGCCTAGTAGGATACCACATGTTATTTAATTACTTGTCAAGTACTAAAGACTGGCCACCTTCTGTACAAACTATGCAATAGAACAAGTGTTCGTGATCATAGTGATCACTCAATAAATTCTTTTACTTTTATACGAAGGACCAAGCTTTCGAAGATGGAGGCAGCTAGAGATGAAGTGGTACCAAGTACGATGGTATTCCGATTCTAATACGTTCGTGATACTAAGGTTGACGTGATTATTAAAAGGTTATAAAACTCTAGCGAGTAAAGGTATATCTAGAATAGTATTATGTACGGAAGATAATACCGATTGCGAACTGGAAAAGAGTGGGTATTGAGAAGCAAAAGCTATAATGCTAGAAGCTATGATGAGAGTCTGTGCAATAGACTTGAAAGAATTTGGAACGATCACTTAACGTGGATTGAGTTTTCTTACGACAATAGATCATATGTCAGTATCGAGATGTCACCTTATGAGATCCTTGAGAGAACACCATGTCGATCTCTCTTATGTTAGGATGAAGTTGTAGAGCGCAAGATGCTCAGACCAGCAGTAGTCCAAAGGACCAAGGATATAATAGATCTAATCAGAGGATGGCTGGTAGTAGCCCAAGATGGACATAAGAAGTATGTTGATTTAACGCGAAAGGACAAAGAATAGGAAGTAGGGGACCTAGTGCTGTTATAGGTATTCCCTTGGAAAGGATGGATGAGGTTCGGAAAGAAAGGAAAGCTAAGCCCACGAATTGTTGGACCCTTGGATATATTAAGACGTATTGGGAAGTTAGCATATGAGCTAGCCCTACCCCCGAACATGTAGCAAGTTCATAACGTGTTCCACGTATCAATGTTAAGGAAGTGTAATCCGGATGCCAGGCAAATAGGAGCATATGAGCGCATAGACATGCAACCAGGAAAGGTTATAGATCGAAAGGGAACAAGTGCTTAGGACAAGGGTTACCAAACTAGTCAAAGTTTGGTGGTAGAACCACAATGTGGGAAAATTTACTGGATAGTTAGAAAGTGCAATGCTAAGAGAGTATCCCTATTCATTTTCTATCTGATTCCGGGACGGAATCCTTTTAAGGAGGGGAGACTGTAATAACCCCAAAAAAATTTTGGACTTTTTGTAACCCTTATGAATAGTGATTTTGCTGATTATGCTAAATAAGAAAACTTTTCGTGTCACACTATGTAGGGGTTATTTTATTGATATTCTGGGATCTTATTAGTACTCTATATGGTATATAAGTGTATGTAAAGATCGTCATAATCCAAATTCGAACACTTTAATTTTTTCCCGAAAACCCACCAGATACAGAAAGAATTGTGTATAAGGTAACATGATTAAAAGGATTTAAATTCAAGGATTATAAGAGAGGATCATAAAAGGAATATAAAGGGGAACCCAAGCAATAAGATCCCGGATATGATCCCTCAAACGATAAACGAGAACGAAAGTTTAGCGAACCGTATAACAGATAAGCGGTCATTAGCCAAGTAATTAGGGGTTAATCGAAGAGGTTAGTGGATGATGATGTCATCACACCACAAGGAGAAGACATGTGGCAATTGGATGACATAGGAAGGATGACATAAGCATGACAAATGGAGGGATTGGTTGGTTGAATGAGAGCCATTCATTTGTTACCATGGTAAAAAGTTAATTAACAAACAAAACAATAGCAACCAAGCCAAAACAAATCATAACACCAAAAAAACACAAATCACTCCCATTTCCAAGCAAGAAGCTCTCGGCTTCTTCACTTTTTCAAAGACAAGAAAATCAAAATCCAAGATCCAAGCATTGTTAAATTGTGAGGTAATTATCCAAGGTTCCTTATACATAGATATAGCTATCCTATGAATCTAAGCTTCCATTTCCTTCACAATCTCTTCCAATAATTCATGGAAGAAGAGGGTGAATAGTGTTTTCAAGATCTTGAAATTTTTGATCTTGTGTTTTTGTTTAGATATAGCTTTTGTAAGGATTTTCAAGGGTTGTTTCAAGTTCCTTGGTTACTTCTACTCACCAAGGAAGGTATAATCTCATAACCTAGCCTTACTTTTGAATGTTTAGAGCTTGTTATATTTGGTATAGTTCATGAGAAGCATGATTCATGTATATTTAGAGTTTGGTTGGATTTGTAATGAGTTTGAGTTGTAAATCTTGGATTATTGGTTAATGAACTTAAGTATAGCTTTTAGTTCATGTTTAGGGGTAGTATAAATTGGAAAATCTTGAGATGTTGGGACTGTTGTAATGAAGTATGGATGGAGTTTGGTTGTGATGCTGATTGTGGGTTGATTTGTGGATTGATTGGAGTAGTTTAAAATTTGGTAATCGCGTAAACATAGCCGTCGTAATGCCTGATTTACCTTAGACTGTTTTTGTTCTTAACTTCAGTAC
Organism: Apium graveolens; assembly: GCF_009905375.1. Classification (NCBI taxonomy): domain Eukaryota; kingdom Viridiplantae; phylum Streptophyta; class Magnoliopsida; order Apiales; family Apiaceae; genus Apium; species Apium graveolens. Next base: position 73,044,513 of record NC_133653.1, on the reverse strand, counting down.
CCGTGAACTCGCTGTAAGATTCTAACCATTGCCATGTTTAGATAGTTCATGTTACGAGCTTCGTTTTAATATGTGGTTTGCTTGAATCCGATGTACGGTTTAGGAGAAACGACCGTTTTAAGTAACGGCGTTTCGCGAACGAACCATTACCCCTCGCCTTACTTTGAAACCTTGGTTAAGGCCTTTAAATGACTAATTGGAGTATGAAAAAATTATTTAAAGTGGATTAGGCAGTTGGTAAGGTACTCGCGAAAGAATCACCTTAAAATTCTTAATGGTTAATTTATTAAAAATGGTGGAGCCGAGTGTACTCGAACGACTTATGTGATTCGTTAAGCATAGGAGTGGCCATTAGCGAACGTTAGGGTTCAATTGGTTAAAGTCTAGTTTCTTAAGCGACCGGGGTTTAATTCTGATTTATGTTGTTGTTCATAGGTTATCGGACCCACTTTAAGCTTAAGTCTATCCGGAAACACTCAGGCAAGTTTTCTACTTGTTATACTGTTGTTGTGATGTATATATGTATATGCATTATCTTGTGATAAATGCATGATTGTTATTATCAAATCTTGCGATATATTGGAGCATGCTGATATGGTTTGTATGCATGCCTATTTCTTAATCTTGATATCTAATTGTTGATTCAAATGCTTATAAGTTGCATAATACCTATGCTAGAGATAAGCAGTAGTTGCGTATACCCTTAGTATAGGGGACCCAAAGGTGAACATTTTCTAAACTGGGAGTCGATGTTCCTGAGTATAATATATATATTTATATATATAGATATAGTTTTCAAAACTATTAATCGAATAAGGTTTATTCGATAACTTTATTTTATTTAATGAATATTATTTTAAATATTCACTCGATGACTTATGACTCCGCTTATTTTATTTAATGAATATTATTTTGAATATTCATTCGAGGGTTTATGACTCCGCTCCTTTTATTAAATAATATTCTTTATTTTATTAAAGAATAATATTTCGATAATCAAACTTATTTTCGATTATTCAAATAAAGATCGTACTTTCGTATAAGTATATCTTTGGTTATTTATTATTCATTTCAAGTATGAGTCTTAAAACTTCTACTTCAATTATTTTTATAAGAATTATCCTTATGGGAATATTATTTAAATAATAATATTCAGATATTTTCTAATATATCGGGACTGATTTATTTCATTAAATCAGCATTACTCCAAACATTCTTAAAAATGTTTTTGAGTCTTCAAAATAATTTTAAAAGTTAGAGCGGATCCCAAAACTCGTTTTCAAATTTAAGATCTTCCTTTCGAAGGGCATTTAAATACTCGCTTAAAAAATGAGGGATCCGGCTCTGTGGTGTATTTTATATTCGCAACGAGGTTGTTGTTTTGATAAATGAATTGATTACTTACCCAACGTTGGGGAAGTAAGTCCATCTAATTGAGTCGGCATAAGCGACAGGTCGGGGTACGGTCTATCAAAGTGTAACTGGCTGGGTGGCAGTCCATCAACGCGTAAGAGGCCGGGTGGCGGTCCAGCACAAGGTCCTAATGTGGCCAGGGTGATGACCGGTGGGGGATTCATCCATCTAATAGTAGAAAAGGTTACTTATTGGTATCTTTGCCTGATCAGCAAGATATCGGGTTTATGCCAAAATTCTTTTCTTTCCAAATTTATTGGATATTACAACTCTGTTCATACTTTACATGACAGAGGTTTTCAGGAAATGTATGAGATATATATATATATGGATATATATATATATATATATATATATCGGGACTTAATGAAGTATCTCGTAAATTCATTTCATTCAATAATATTTCAAAGATTGAATCTATTCAAGTCTTATCTTGTAGTCTCATCTGTGTGATGAACTTTTGAAACTAATTATAACTTGAACGGTGGTAGTTCAAGTAGCATTCGGAAAAGATATAAGTATATTGGAGTATCTTGTAACTTCATCTTTTAACTTATATCTAGTAAATGATTATCTTATGTATGACAAAGATTTTCAGAAAAACGTTGAGACAAGGTTAGATATATGAGATCACCTTGCAACGATATTTTTTATACAGTTATAAACTGGAACTCTGTGTATATTATGCATGGAAGAGGATTTCCAAGATTTTGAAAAGTATATATACATATATACTGAATATTTTGTGACTTGGTCGCGTTAAGATATCAAACTTGGTTCATTTTTACTTGACCAAGACTTTCATGAGTACTATGAGAATGCTCATATATTGTTAATTATTATACATATTATTTCGGTGGGCTTGTTGCTCACCCTTGCTTTCTTCTTTCATCACACAAAAATAGATAGACAAGATGAACATGACCAAGCTCCCAATTCGTGAGCGGATAGGAAACGTTCTGTAGTTTCCTGTAGGCGTTGATGCCGTTGTAGCTGAGTCAGGAACTACCAATAGGCTAGCCTTTCAACTTTTGATGTACCAGACTTATGTATACTTATGAATTGTAATAATGGCAAAGAATATATAAATTTATTCAGAAACCCTTTTAAGGTGTAATGGTTTATAATTGTGGAATAAAATGACTTGTGTTATTTTTGGGTATTCATCTCTGAGACTATAACTTGTGGTGTGTGTGTGTGTATATTGTGGGGTCACAGTACGCAGTAGTTGGTTGTTTATTAAGATTAAGTGTTATTAAGGGAAATAGAACTCGTGACAACCCGGATCCCCGACCCCGGATTCGGGGGTGTTACACGTGATGCTAGTGTATAAATCATGCATTGGTCCTTAGTTTAGAAGTAACAAACAAATTCATATTTTCTTGTATTCTCTCAAGGAAGAAGCTGAGTTCTTATATTTTTAGGAACATAGAATTTGTAGCAAGATAAACTTAATTAATACAAATTAAATGAGTTTTGAAATATTGTGCTTATTGATTTATTTCTTTAACAAAATATCTCTGCAAATATAAACTGCTTTGTTCATACAATATCCATACAAGTTTTAAAAAGGCTAAAAATCCAAGAAACACATTCACCCCCTATGTTGCATTCAATATCTAACAAGTAGTATCAGAGCAAAATCTAAAAGTAAATAGATCAAGATCTTGGAAGTATGAGTGCACAAAAGATAAGCAGTATCAAGATACCATCCTTTGATAAATTCAACTATACACTTTGGAAAAAGAAGATGGTGTTGTTCATAAGGATGGCCAACCCAATGTATATTCAGATTCTCAAGAATGGCCCTTTTATTCCCATGAAAAGGGTTGATGAATCTACTGATGGAGACATGGTCATCCCAGCTCATTATGCCCCTAAAGATCCCTCAAAATACATTAAACCTGAAAAAGAAAAAGTCTCTCTAGATAGTGGCCTGCAACTAATTCTGATAGAGTCGCTTGACAATGTTATGTACAACAATATTGTCAACTATGACACGGCCAAACAGACTTGGGAGAAGATTGAAATTTTGTGTGAGGGTATGAAGGAAGTAAGATCTAATCAAATGAGGATACTGGTGTCTCAGTATGAGGGTTTCATGGCAAAACCTAAAGAAGGAATTATTAAAGCTTTCCAAAGGTTTAACAAACTGATAAATGACTTGCAACTTCATGATAAATATTATGAAGCTGAGGAGGTCAACCTAAAGTTCTTTCTAGCTCTTCCTAACCACCTTGAACAGAAAATATTAGCTATTAGAGAAGGAAGAGTGTAACACCCCCCGGATCCGGGGTCGGGGATCCGGGGTCGGGGATCCGGGTTGTCACGGTCTTTCTTTCCACAATATCACTTCACTTAATTAATAATAAATAACCTCATGCTGTGACCCCATACTAACACACACCACAACCCGTTATAGTCTCAGAGATGAAATTGAAATAAGTACAAGTCTTTGAATCCACCATTTAAAAGTTATTACAACCCAAAATGATTACTTGATAAATTTACAGTTAATTGCCATTATCTGCCACAAGTTATAATTATACATAATTTGATTCTCAAAAGTAGATGGTCTGAACTACAATGAATCTACCTCTGCAGCTATAGCAGCTACAACATCATCGGGAAGACGCGGGACGCTTCCCACGCGCTTGCGCTGGGTCTGCTGGAGTCTGGCCATCTCTCCTAACTGTTGTTGTGTGATGAAGAAATAAAGCAAGAGTGAGCCTTACAGCTCGCAAGATAATACATAGTGATAACAATAATATAAGTATCTAAATGGATACTTAATAGAATCTCTATCATGTGTAAGATAATTACTTACTAGATATAAGTAAAAACAAGGAATGAAGTTACCAATACTTCACCACACTTATATCATTTATAAAGCTACTTGAACTACCACCGTTCAAAGTATTATAAGTTTTAAGAAAAACATCCCATAGATGAGACCACAAGTTAAGACTTGAATAGATTCAATCTTTGAAATATTATTGAATGAAAAAAAGTTACGAGATACTTTATTTAGTCCCGATATATATATCCACATATATATCTCTTAAACATTTCCTGGAACCTCTGTTATGTAAAGTATGAACAGAGTTTGAAACATCCAATAAATTTTGGAAAGGAAAAGAATTTTGGCATAAACCAGATATCTTGCTGATCAGGCAAAGATACCAATAAGTAACCTTTTCTACTAGTAGATGGATGAATCCCCCACCGGTCATCACCCTGGCCACATAAGGACCTTGTGTTGGACCTCCACCCGGCCTCTTACGCGTTGATGGACTGCCACCCAGCCACTTACACTTTGATAGACCGTACCCCGGCCTGTCGCTTATGCCGACTCAATTAGATGGGCTTACTTCCCGAACATTGGGCAAGTAATCAATTCATTTACCAAAACTGCAACCTCGTTGCGAATATAAAATACACCACAGAGCCGGATTCCCCAGGTTTTGAGCGAGTATTTAAATCCCCTTAAAAAAGGAAGATCTTAAATATAAAAATGAGTTTTGGGATCCGCTCTGACTTTAAAAATCATTTTGAAGACTCGAAAACACTTTATAGAGTGTTTGGAGTAAAGCTGATTTAATGAAGTAAATCAGTCCCCAGAATATTTAGAAAATGACTGAATATTATTATTTAAATAATATTCCCATAAAGAATAATCTTTATAAAAATAATTGAAGTAGAAGTATTAAAACTTCTACTTGAAACGAGTATTAAATAACCAAAGATATACTTATATGAAAGTACTATCTTTATTTGAATAATCGAAAATAAGTTTGATTATTGACACCTTATTCTTTAATAAAATAAAGAATATATCTCAGCAAATAATCGGAGTTATAGATACTCAAATGAATATTCAAATAATATTCATTAAATAATATAAACTGAGTCATAAGCCCTCGAATGAATATTCAAATAATATTCAATAAATAATATAAAAGAGTCATAAGCCCTCGAATGAATATTCAAATAATATTCAGATAATTAAAATAAAAGGAGTCATAAGTCCTCGAATGAATATTCAAAATAATATTCAATAATAAAATAAAGTTAAAGTTATCGAATAAACCTTATTCGATTAATAGTTTTGAAAACTATGACCATATATATATATATATATAAGTATATATATATATATTTATATCCATATATACAAAATCTACTCGGGATCCTCGACTCCCGGTTTTAGAAAATATTTTCACCTTTGGGTCCCTGTACTAAGGGTATATGCAAATTACCGCTATCCTCTAGCATAGGTATTATCAACTGAATCAACAGATATATATGGAAAGAATACGAAACAGGCATGCATATATATATACCATAGTAGCATGCTTCAATATATAACAACATTTGCTAATTAACCAACATGCATCTATCGCAAGATAATGCAAATACATATATTCATCACAGCAACAGTTATAACGGGTAGAAAACTTGCCTGAGCGACTCGGGGTGATAAAAGGCTCGGGACGAGTCTGGTAACCTATAAACAACAAGTAAGTTGGAATTAAACCAAAATCACTTGTAAATCTATACTTTAACTAACTTAGACTCTAACGCTTGTTTTGCGCTCACTGATTTGCTTAAGTCACTCGGGTACCCTCGGCTCCACCATTTTTAATAATTTAACCTTTACGAGTTTTAAAGCAATTCCTTCACGAGTGTCTTACCAACTGCCTAACACACTTACCATAAATGTTTCATACATTAATTAACCCTTTTTGGTCTTTAACCTATGTTTCAAAGTAAGGCGAGGGAAAAAGTTTCGTTCGCGAAACGCCGTTACTTGAAACGGTCGTTTCTCCTAAACCGTGCATCGGAATCGAACGAACTACATATCAAAACGAAGCTCGTAACATGAGCTATCTAATCATGGCAGTGGTCATAATCTAGCAGGGGGTTCTCGGGTCCTAATGCTATGCACAAAAACAGTCCAAAGAAAATCGGACGTTACGACGGCTATGTTTACGCGATTTCCAATATTTTAAACCATTCAAAACCATCCCAAATCAACCTCAAATCCAACATACAACCAACATCCATCCTTATCACATCATAACAACCCCAACCAATTCAATTTAATCATTCATTCTTATGCCTAAACTTAACTTTAATCATACTTAAGTTCTTTTAATCAAAACCACAACATTTACCATTCCATTTCACTACCATTTCAAATCCCAAACTCTAATCACAACAACAAGCTACAATATCATCCTACTACTCAAAATCATCTTATAATATATAGGAATCTAGGGTTTGGAGATGGTATACCTTCCTTGAAGTGGTGGGAGGAGCTAGGAAGCCTTAAGAAGCTTTGAGAAGTCTTAAGAATGCTTGGATCTTCAAGAAAAACAAGAAAAATTTCAAGTTAAAAACTTGAAAACACTATTCATTGTCTTCTTCTTTGATTAAATGAAGAAGATTGAGAAGGAATTAATGGCTTAAACTCATGATATAGTCCTAACTAAGCATGAAGATGATTAGGGAATTATCTTACCAATTTAGGAGGCTTGGATCTTGAGTTTTGAAATTCTTTGCCTTTAAAATGCTAAAAAGCCGAGAGCTCTTCAAGAACAAGCCTTGGTTGCTTTTTGATTTTTGATGAAAATGATTTTACTTGGCTTGGTTGCTTTGCTTTTGTGTTTGATTTAGTCAATTACCTTCTTGCCCTTGAATTTGTGTGGTTACAAAGCCACCACACCTCCTTCCTTCCCATGTCATGCTTGTGTCATCCTCATGATGTCATCCTCCCTTCCTTGTCCTCTTTCTATTGGTTGGATGACATCATTACCACTAATCCCTTTGATTAACTTCCTAATCGTTTGCCTAATGACCGCTGATCTTTTATACGGTTCGCTTAACTTTCGTTTTCGTTTATCGTTTGAAGGATCATACCCGGGATCTTATTACTTAGGTTCCTTTAACCTTTCTCAATAAATTATATTCCTTTTTATGATCCTCTATTATAATCCTTTAATTTAAATCCTTTTTATCCTGTTACCTTATACTCAATTCTCTCCGTATCTTGTGGATTTCCGGGAAAAACCAAAGTGTTCGGAATTGGATTCTGACGATCTTTACATACACTTATATACTTCATAGAGTACTAATAATATCCCAGAATATCCATAACAGAACCCCTACATAGTGTGGCGTGAAAATTTTTCTCATTCAGCTAAAACACTATTCACAAGGGTTACAAAAAGTTGAAAATTTTGGGGTTATTACAGTCTCCCCTCCTTAAAAGGATTCCGTCCCGGAATCAAACAGAAAACAAATGGGGGTACTTTTCTAGCATTGTGCTCTCTAGTTCCCAAGTTGATTCTTCCACGTTATGATTCTGCCATAGTACTCTGACTAGCTTGATCACTTTGTTCCGAAGCACCTGCTCCTTCTTATCCATAATCCTTACTGGCTTCTCCACGTAAGTTAGATCTGGCTGCATATCCACCTGCTCGTACTCCACTATGTGCCTGGCATCCCGATGATACCTCCTTAGCATTGACACATGGAACACATTATGAACTTGTTGCAAATTAGGGGGTAGGGCTAGCTCGTAAGCTAACTTTCCAATCCGTCTTAATATCTCAAAAGGTCCAATGTATCTTGGGCTTAGTTTTCCTTTCTTTCCGAACCTCATTAATCCCTTCCAAGGGGATACTTTCAACAGTACTAAGTCCCCTACTTCATATTCCTTGTCCTTTCGGGCTAGGTCTGCATATTTCTTCTGTCTGTCTTGGGCTGCTACAAGTCGCCCTCTGATAAGATCCACTATATCTTTGGTCCTTTGGACCACTTCGGGTCCGAGCATCTTCCGCTCTCCTACTTCATCCCAGTATAAGGGAGATCGACACCTTCTTCCGTACAGGGCCTCATAAGGTGGCATTCCGATGCTAGCATGAAAGCTATAGTTATAAGAAAACTCGATCAACGGCAAGTGATCATCCCAACTTCCTTTAAGGTCTATTGCACAGACTCTCAACATATCCTCTAGTGTCTGGATGGTCCTTTCACTCTGTCCATCCGTCTGGGGATGGTACGCGGTACTCATATTTAACTTGGTCCCCGCACATTCCTGAAAGCTCCTCCAAAATCTGGAGTTGAACCTGGGGTCTCGGTCTGAGACAATGGACGCTGGGACTCCATGTCGCGTCACTATTTCCTTAAGGTAAATGTCCACCAGTCTATCGACTGTGTATCTCTCATTGATAGGAATGAAATGAGCTGACTTTGTCAGTCGGTCTATAATTACCCAAATGGCGTCGTGATTGGCTTTCGTCCTTGGCAAGCCTACAACAAAATCCATCGCTATCTGTTCCCATTTCCATTCGGGAATCTCCAGGGGTCGCAAAAGTCCACTGGGTCTCTGGTGCTCTGCCTTTACTCTTTGGCAAGTCAAACACTTGTTTACCCATTCTGCTACATCCCTCTTCATGTTGGGCCACCAGTAATATTCCTTCAAATCCCTATACATCTTGGTACTTCCCGGGTGAATGGAATACCTTGAACTATGGCTTTCATCCAAAATCTCATCTTTAAGTTCTTGAACATTCGGAACCCAAATTCGGTAGGAGTACCTCATTATCCCTTTATCATCTTTCTCAGTATGGATCTCCTCTCCAGTCATTGACTCTCTGCCTTCATTTATTATTTTCTCCTGGCATAATCTGATCTTTTCCAATAACTCTGGCTGCATTGAGATCTCAAAAAGCTTTTCAGCTCTGGTTTCGGTTACCTTTACTTCTATTTCCATTCTCTCAAAATCCCTTATCAACTCTTCCGAAGTCGTTATCATTCTGAGTCTCTCCTTTCTACTAAGGGCATCAGCCACCACATTGGCTTTCCCTGGATGATAGAGAATCTCACAATCATAGTCCTTGATTAGTTCTAACCATCTCCTCTGGCGCATGTTGAGCTCTTTCTGTGTAAATATGTACTTGAGGCTCTTATGGTCTGTGAAAATCTCGCACTTCTCTCCATACAAGTAGTGCCTCTAAATTTTTAAAGCAAATACTATTGCCGCGAGCTCAAGGTCATGAGTAGGATATCTAACCTCATATTCCTTTAGTTGTCTCGACGCATACACAATAACTTTACCGTGCTGCATAAGCACACATCCTAATCCTTTGTGCGACGCGTCACTATATATCACAAAATCTCCTTTACCGCCCGGCAATGCCAATACCGGAGCCGTTATCAACCTTTTCTTTAATTCCTGAAAACTGTTCTCGCATTTCTCCGTCCATTCAAACTTCTCTGTCTTACGAGTAAGTCGTGTCAAAGGGGCTGCGATCTTCGCAAAGTCCTGAACAAATCTACGATAGTAGCCGGCCAATCCTATGAAACTTCTTACCTCTGTGGGTGTGGTTGGCCTTCCCCAATTTGAGACCGCCTCTATCTTGGAGGGGTCGACCAATACTCCTTCTTTATTGATCACATGTCCTAAAAACTGTACTTCATTCCGCCAGAATTCACACTTCGAGAATTTGGCATATAACTGCTCCTCTTTGAGTATTCCTAGAGCTATCCTCAAATGCTCTGCATGTTCTGCCTCAGTCCTTGAGTAGATCAAAATATCATCGATAAAAACTATCACACACTTGTCCAAGTATTTCTTAAATACTCTATTCATTAAATCCATGAAAGCCGCTGGGGCGTTGGTTAATCCAAAGGACATTACCAAGAACTCATAATGCCCATACCTGGTACGGAACGCTGTCTTGGAAATATCTTTGGGTTTAATCTTTAGTTGGTGATATCCAGTTCTCAGGTCGATCTTGGAAAAATAAACAGCATCCTTTAGTTGGTCGAACAGATCGTCTATTCTAGGTAATGGGTACCTGTTCTTTATGGTTAGCTTGTTCAACTCTCGATAGTCTATGCACAACCTCATGCTCCCATCTTTCTTCTTAACAAATAAAACTGGTGCTCCCCACGGAGACACACTGGGTCTTATCATACCCTTATCCAAGAGTTCCTGCAATTGGATAGCTAATTCCTTCATTTCTAATGGGGCTAACCGGTAAGGTGCTTTTGAAACTGGCGCCGTCCCTGGGGCCAACTCAATAGCAAATTCAATCACTCTATCGGGTGGTAATCCCGGAAGGTCTTGGGGGAATACATCTTCAAATTCGTTGAATACTGGAATATCTTGTAAGTTGGGCACCTCCTTCTGCGTGTCCACCATATAGGCTATGTAAGCCTCACTTCCTTTTCGTAGCATCCTTTTGGCCTGGGCCATAGTCAAAAATTTCTGCGTCTGCCTCTTTCCTCTAAATATAACTTCTTTCTTCCCGGGGATATTTAACTTAACTTTCTTCCCTTTACAGTCTATCTGAGCATCGTTTCTAGATAGCCAGTCCATTCCCAAAATCACATCAAACTCCCCTAATTTAAAAGGAATCAGATCAACACTGAAAGATTGCTCCCCTATGTCTATCTCACAGGCGGGGTGAATCTGGTTAACAGGAATAATTTCATGATTGGCTATTTCTACTTGTAAGGGTTTTATCAAGGGTTTAGCCTTAAGTCTTAACTTAGCGCAAGGTCCTTTGATATAAAAGATTTAGTTGCTCCCGAATCAAATAAAACATTTGTACTGACTGAATTTAGAGAAAGGGTACCTGCTATCACATCTGAATCTTTCATAGCATCCTGGACTGTCATGTTGAAAGTCCTCGCAGTAGGTGGCTTATTGGAAGCAGCCCTGCTTGCTCCCGAAGCTGCTGGTTTGTTCATTGGGCATTCCCTCTTCCAATGACCTGGGCGTCCGCACTGATGACAAGTGGCGGTTGGAATGACGGCAGGGGTTGATGATGGGCACTTATTTGAGTAGTGGCCTTCCCGACCGCACTTAAAACAGGTTACAGGCTTTCCTTTACACTCCCCAGTGTGATTCCTTCCACATATGTTACAGGCTGGCAATGGGGGTCGAGACTGGTTGAAATAGGACATTCTTGACTTCTGGCCGCCCTGGCTCACACTCACACTCATTGGACGCTTAAACCCAGTGTTCCTTCCTGGTAGGGACACTACTCCTCGATTAAATCTAGTTGGGAAGCTCCTTCCTGCGGAACCTCCACCCATGCTCATACTTTTCCTCTTTATTCCTTTCTTCTCTCTTTCCTTCTGCATCTGTTCACTTCCGACTTCTACAATCGTTGCCTTTTGCACCAGAGTGGCATAGTCCGTAAGCTCAAGGATTGCCACCCTATTCTGAATCCACGGTTTCAGTCCCTGCTGAAACCTCCTAGCTTTCTTTTCCTCGGTGCTCACAAACTCCGGCACAAACCTTGATAACTCAGTAAATTTCGCTTCGTACTCTGCTACAGACAAGTTATTCTGCTTTAGCTCCAAGAACTTGAGCTCCATCTGGTTTTCCATAAACCTCGGGAAATACTTTCCCAGAAACAACTGACTAAATCTCTCCCAGGTTATAATAGCATCTGTCTCCATGTTTTTCTTGGCCTCCCACCAGTAGTTAGCTTCTCCTTTCAGAAGGTAGGTAGCAAATACAGTCTTCTGTGCCTCCTCGGTACTCAAAATCTCAAAAGATTTCTCCATTTCCTTTAACCATGCCCTTGCCTCAACTGGGTCGGCTGATCCGTGGAACTCAGGGGGCTTAAGGGACTTAAAAGCCCTGAAAGAGTTTGCCACAACATTGTTACTTCCTTGAGGGGGTGGGTTGGGTTGACGTTCCAAATTCTTCCTTAGGAGTTGCATGAACTGGCCCATGGGATCCATGCCTGGGTTTGGTACTGGTTGTTCCACCTCAGTTTCTTCTTCTTCAGCCTCTATCTCAAATCCCTCAACATCATATGTTTCCTCTTCCTCTTCATACAGGGAGTCATCCTGTTCCACATAATCCTCATCTTCCTCTTCACTGTGCTCCTGGTTCCTATCATCCTGGTTATGGCTTCCCTGGTCTTCAGATCCAGGGTTCGCCCTAGTTCCAATCTTTCTTGGCGGCATGATTCTGATAATAATAAAAACAATTATTGGGAAAATTCAACGTTAGGTCACAATCATATACAACATTGTGCCTTGCACAGCTCTTATAATGGGGAGAACGTATAACGCAATTCTATTATTTTAAGAAAGTTCTAATATGAAGTGCAGTAATAATAGTGATAAAAACAGTGATCCCGTCACTATGGAACTGAACCGAAAGGAAACAAATATATACATAATGCGAGAAATACATAGTTTGATCTGGTCAAAAGTACAACAGTGCTACAGTCATCTGTCCCAAAAGTGATACACAAGAGTCTATCTGTCTAGTCAGAAAAAGGGATGTTATATACAAGTCAACTATCCCGGAAAATTGGCTCTTACTAAGGCCTCGGCTAACTAGACAACTAGACTATTCCATCATCAATCCTGAATCACACACCGGAGCGGGTCAGCTCCCAAACCCTTTCCATCGCACGACGGAAGATATAGTCGGCCTGCCTCCTGGAGATCCTACCATGCCTGTCCCCCTGGAGCGATCTGAGCCTCGCTCGGGATGTGAGCTCTATCCCCGTAAGCTCCCTCCTCAAGGATCGGGGTATAGAAGCCCTAGTCTCATAAGCTCGGGTACGCCTACCCGCCCTCTCTGCATCCAACTCCCTCCTGGCCTCATCTAGTCGGCCCTCGGCAACAGCCACTCGGGTCCTCAATACATCCTGAACATATCCATGAGCTAACGAAGACTGCCTGTGGGCAGGGTCAAGAGGTGGTGAATCCGGAGCCGTTGAGGGTGCCTCCTCGGTCTGCCTAGGCTCGGAAGTATGGGTCTCTGAGCTGTCATCATCAGGAATCCAAGATAGTGGTGGAGGGGTAGGGGCTCTGACCACCGGAAGTGTGGGTAATGGGGTACCAGCATACACTACCATAGGTCCAACACGCTCCTCAGCTACTGGGACCTCATCCAGGTCCTCCTCATCTGGAATAGCAATAACCTCTGTCTCTGACTCCTCTGAGGGGTCCTCCTCATCTGAAACAGCAATGACCTCCGTCTCAGGCTCCTCTGAGGGGTCCTCCTCATCCTCCTCCATCTCAGGCTCCTCCTGATCCTCAACATCTAGCAATGCCTCATCATGCTCACGCTCGAACATCTCAGGGTCCTCTATCTCAGGCGCCTACATATTAAATGAGCTAAGTTACTATCATGATACTTATAAGGGTTCCCGTAAGGGTTTTAACTGTCAGCACTACTTTAAGTAGTCCGACCATGAACTTGGCAAGAGTTCTTATTATCTTTGTGAGTTTGTTATTATATCGACGCATTATCTCTGAGGTTTATAACGCTTAGCTCTGATACCATTTCTGTAACACCCCCAGATTCGGGGTCGGGGATCCGGGTTGTCACGGTCTTTCTTTCCACAATATCACTTCACTTAATTAATAATGAATAACCTCATGTTGTGACCCCATACTAACACACACCACAACCCGTTATAGTCTCAGAGATGAAATTGAAATAAGTACAAGTCTTTGAATCCACCATTTAAAAGTTATTACAACCCAAAATGATTACTTGATAAATTTACAGTTAATTGCCATTATCTGCCACAAGTTATAATTATACATAATTTGATTCTCAAAAGTAGATGGTCTGAACTACAATGAATCTACCTCTGCAGCTATAGCAGCTACAACATCATCGGGAAGACGCGGGACGCTTCCCACGTGCTTGCGCTGGGTCTGCTGGAGTCTGGCCATCTCTCCTAACTGTTGTTGTGTGATGAAGAAATAAAGCAAGAGTGAGCCTTACAGCTCGCAAGATAATACATAGTGATAACAATAATATAAGTATCTAAATGGATACTTAATAGAATCTCTATCATGTGTAAGATAATTACTTACTAGATATAAGTAAAAACAAGGAATGAAGTTACCAATACTTCACCACACTTATATCATTTATAAAGCTACTTGAACTACCACCGTTCAAAGTATTATAAGTTTTAAGAAAAACATCCCATAAATGAGACCACAAGTTAAGACTTGAATAGATTCAATCTTTGAAATATTATTGAATGAAAAAAAGTTACGAGATACTTTATTTAGTCCCGATATATATATCCACATATATATCTCTTAAACATTTCCTGGAACCTCTGTTATGTAAAGTATGAACAGAGTTTGAAACATCCAATAAATTTTGGAAAAGAAAAGAATTTTGGCATAAACCAGATATCTTGCTGATCAGGCAAAGATACCAATAAGTAACCTTTTCTACTAGTAGATGGATGAATCCTGTAATAACCCCAAAATTTTCAACTTTTTGTAACCCTTGTGAATAGTGTTTTAGCTGAATGAAGAAACTTTTCATGCCACACTATGTAGGGGTTCTGTTATGGATATTCTGGGATATTATTAGTACTCTATGAAGTATATAAGTGTATGTAAAGATCGTCAGAATCCAATTCCGAACACTTTGGTTTTTCCCGGAAATCCACAAGATACGGAGAGAATTGAGTATAAGGTAACAGGATAAAAAAGATTTAAATTAAAGGATTATAATAGAGGATCATAAAAAGGAATATAATGTATTGAGAAAGGTTAAGGGAACCTAAGTAATAAGATCCCGGGTATGATCCTTCAAACGATAAACGAGAACGAAAGTTAAGCGAACCGTATAACAGATCAGCGGTCATTAGGCAAACGATTAGGAAGTTAATCAAAGGGATTAGTGGGAATGATGTCAACCAACCAATAGAAAGAGGACAAGGAAGTGAGGATGACATCATGAGGATGACATAAGCATGACATGGGAAGGAAGGAGGTGTGGTGGCTTTGTAACCACACAAATCCAAGGGCAAGAAGGTAATTGACTAAAGCAAGCACAAAAACCAATCAACCAAGCCAAGTAAAATCATTTTCATCAAAAATCAAAAGCAACCAAGGCTTTGTTCTTCATTGCTCACGGCTTTTCACTATTCAAAAGGCAAGAGAAATTCAAAATCCAAGATCCAAGCTTCCTAAATTGGTAAGATAATTCCCTAATCATCTTCATGCTTAGTTAGGACTATATCATGAGTTTAAGCCATTAATTCTTTCTCTATCTTCTTCATTTAATCAAAGAAGAAGACAATGAATAGTGTTTTCAAGTTTTTAACTTGAACTTTTTCTTGTTTTCTTGAAGATCCAAGCATTCTTAAGACTTCTCAAAGCTTCTTAAGGCTTCCTAGCTCCACCCACCACTTCAAGGAAGGTATACCATCTCCAAACCCTAGATTCCTATATATTATAAGATGATTTTGATTAGTGGGTTGATATTGTATTTTGTTGTTATGATTTAGAGTTTGGGATTTGGAATGGTAGTGAAATGGAATGGTAATTGTTGTGGTTTTGATTTAAAGGAACTTAAGTATGATTAAAGTTAAGTTTAAGCATAAGTATGAATGATTAAATTGAATTGGTTGGGGTTTTTATGATGTGATAAGGATGGATGTTTGTTGTGTGTTGGATTTGAGGTTGGTTTGTGGTTGGTTTTGTATGGTTTAAAATTTGGAAATCGCGTAAACATAGCCGTCGTAACGTCCGATTTTCTTTGGACTGTTTTTGTGCATAGCATTAGGACCCGAGAACCCCCTGCTAGATTATGACCACTGCCATGTTTAGATAGCTCATGTTACGAGCTTCGTTTTGATATGTAGTTCGTTCGATTCCGATGCACGGTTTAGGAGAAACGACCGTTTCAAGTAACGGCGTTTCGCGAACGAAACTTTTTCCCTCGCCTTACTTTGAAATGTAGGTTAAAGACCAAAAAGGGTTAATTAATGTATGAAGCATTTATGGTAAGTGTGTTAGGCAGTTGGTAAGACATTCGCGAAGGAATCGCTTTAAAACTCGTAAAGGTTAAATTATTAAAAATGGTGGAGCCGAGGGTACCCGAGTGACTTAAGCGAATCGGTGAGCGCAAAACAAGCGTTAGAGTCTAAGTTAGTTAAAGTATAGATTTACAAGTGATTT
The DNA here is from genome assembly GCF_009905375.1 of Apium graveolens. Taxonomy (NCBI): domain Eukaryota; kingdom Viridiplantae; phylum Streptophyta; class Magnoliopsida; order Apiales; family Apiaceae; genus Apium; species Apium graveolens. The sequence goes on along the minus strand of NC_133653.1, from coordinate 73,028,112 downwards.
TGGTTTAATTCCAACTTACTTGTTGTTTATAGGTTACCAGACTCGTCCCGAGCCTTTCTCACCCCCAAGTCGCTCAGGCAAGTATTCTATCCGTTATACTGTTGTTGTGATGAATATATGTATTTGCATTATCTTGCGATAGATGCATGTTGGATAATTAGCAAATGATGCGATATATTGTAGCATGTGATATGATATATATATGCATGCCTGTTTCATATTCTTGGAATATATATCTGTTGGTTCAGTTGATAATACCTATGCTAGAGGATAGCGGTAACTTGTATATACCCTTAGTATAGGGACCCAAAGGTGAAAATATTTTCTAAAACCGGGAGTCGAGGATCCCGAGTAATTTTGTATATATGGATATGGATATATATATATATATATGGTTATAGTTTCCAAACTATTAATCGAATAAGGTTTATTCGATAACTTTATTTTATTAATGAATATTATCTTGAATATTCATTCGAGGACTTATGACTCCTTTATATTATTTATTGAATATTACTTGGATATTCATTTGAGGATGTATGACTCCTTTATTTTATTTAATGAATATTATTTATAATATTCATTCGAGGTATTATGACTCGGCTTATTATTTAATGAATATTATTTGAATATTCATTCGAAGGCTTATGACTCAGTTTATATTATTTAATGAATATTATTTGAATATTCATTTGAGGATCTATGACTCCGATTATTTGCTGAAATATATTCTTTATTTTATTAAAGAATAAGGTGTTAATAATCAAACTTATTTTTGATTATTCAAATAAAGATAATACTTTCATATAAGTATATCTTTGGTTATTTAATACTCGTTTCAAGTATAAGTTTTAATACTTCTACTTCAATGATTTTTATAAAGATTATTCTTTATGGGAATATTATTTAAATAATAATATTCAGTCATTTTCTAAATATTCTGGGGACTGATTTACTTCATTAAATCAGTTTTACTCCAAACACTCTTTAAAGTGTTTTCGAGTCTTTAAAATGATTTTCAAAAGTGAAAGCGGATCCCAAAACTATTTTAATATTTAAGATCTTCCTTTTAAAAAGGGGATTTAAATACTCGCTCAAAACCTGGGGAATCCGGCTCTGTGGTGTATTTTATATTCGCAACAAGGTTGCTGTCTTGGTAAAAGAGTTTTTGATTACTTACCCAATATTCGGGAAGTAAAATTCTTGGAACAAGTTAATCCATTAACAGGCATCGCCTGGGAAATATCGGTGAGTTTTCCTTTCCAACTAGATACGACTTCTTGGTGAAGCCGTATCAACAAGTTTCTACTTGGGGAAAGGGGGAACGAGCTTTACGTTTCAGAGTCATGGATTTCATCTGAACTAGGAGTGGCGTAAGTGGTCGAGTAGCGCCGGCCCAGTCTTATTATATTGGCCCAAATGGCCTGGAAGTTCCGCTAAGGCGGTCCATTCCTTAGGAGTTCAGTGTTCGGTTGACAAGTAAATCCGACAGGTTCTCCTCTACATGTAGAAAATGGTGGGGTTGTACTACTACGACTGATCATCGTAAGTGGTCTTCCTGGCGCGGTAAACTCCCGTAATGAGTTCATCATCCATTTGGATAATTCTGCAACACTGCCCGTAGCATTTCGATCGAAAGGCTACTAATGGGTGGTTGCCGAAGCATTGACAGGGTCAAACATTTTTATTGGTGTATCCATTGAATGAAGTATCTCGTAACTTCATCTCTTTTCAAAATATTTCAAAGATCAAATATTTTCAAGTTTTATTTGTGGTCTCATCTATGGGATGACCTCGTGAATCTTATAATACTTTGAACGGTGATAGTTCAAGTAGCTTTATAAATGATATAAGTGTGGGGAAGTATTGGTAACTTCATTCCTTGTTTTTACTTATATCTAGTAAGTAATTATCTTACACACGATAAAGATTCTAGTAAGTATCCATTTAGATACTTGTATTATTATTATCACTACATATTATCTTGCGAGCTGTAAGGCTCACTCTTGCTTTATTTCTTCATCACACAACAACAGTTAGGAGAGATGGCCAGACTCCAGCAGACCCAGCGCAAGCGCGTGGGAAGCGTCCCGCGTCTTTCCGATGATGTTGTAGCTGCTATAGCTGCAGAGGTAGATCCATTGTAGTTCAGACCGTCTACTTTGGAGAATCAAATTATGTATAATTATAACTTGTGGCAGATAATGGCAATTAACAGTAAATTATCAAGTAATCATTTTGGGTTGTAATAATTTTAAATTGTGGATTCAAAGACTTGTACTTATTTCAATTTCATCTCTGAGACTATAACGGGTTGTGGTGTGTGTTAGTGTGGGGTCACAGCATGAGGTTATTTATTATTAATTAAGTGAAGTGATATTGTGGAAAGAAAGACCGTGACAACCCGGATCCCCGACCCCGGATCTGGGGGTGTTACAAATCCCCCACCGGTCATCACCCTGGCCACATAAGGACCTTGTGCTGGACCGCCACCCGGCCTCTTACGCGTTGATGGACTGCCACCCAGCCACTTACACTTTGATAGACCGTACCCCGGCCTGTCGCTTATGCCGACTCAATTAGATGGGCTTACTTCCCGAACATTGGGCAAGTAATCAATTCATTTACCAAAACTGCAACCTCGTTGCGAATATAAAATACACCACAGAGCCGGATTCCCCAGGTTTTGAGCGAGTATTTAAATCCCCTTAAAAAAGGAAGATCTTAAATATAAAAATGAGTTTTGGGATCCGCTCTGACTTTAAAAATCATTTTGAAGACTCGAAAACACTTTATAGAGTGTTTGGAGTAAAGCTGATTTAATGAAGTAAATCAGTCCCCAGAATATTTAGAAAATGACTGAATATTATTATTTAAATAATATTCCCATAAAGAATAATCTTTATAAAAATAATTGAAGTAGAAGTATTAAAACTTCTACTTGAAACGAGTATTAAATAACCAAAGATATACTTATATGAAAGTACTATCTTTATTTGAATAATCGAAAATAAGTTTGATTATTGACACCTTATTCTTTAATAAAATAAAGAATATATCTCAGCAAATAATCGGAGTCATAGATACTCAAATGAATATTCAAATAATATTCATTAAATAATATAAACTGAGTCATAAGCCCTCGAATGAATATTCAAATAATATTCAATAAATAATATAAAAGAGTCATAAGCCCTCGAATGAATATTCAAATAATATTCAGATAATTAAAATAAAAGGAGTCATAAGTCCTCGAATGAATATTCAAAATAATATTCAATAATAAAATAAAGTTAAAGTTATCGAATAAACCTTATTCGATTAATAGTTTTGAAAACTATGACCATATATATATATAAGTATATATATATATATTTATATCCATATATACAAAATCTACTCGGGATCCTCGACTCCCGGTTTTAGAAAATATTTTCACCTTTGGGTCCCTGTACTAAGGGTATATGCAAATTACCGCTATCCTCTAGCATAGGTATTATCAACTGAATCAACAGATATATATGGAAAGAATACGAAACAGGCATGCATATATATATATACCATAGTAGCATGCTTCAATATATAACAACATTTGCTAATTAACCAACATGCATCTATCGCAAGATAATGCAAATACATATATTCATCACAGCAACAGTTATAACGGGTAGAAAACTTGCCTGAGCGACTCGGGGTGATAAAAGGCTCGGGACGAGTCTGGTAACCTATAAACAACAAGTAAGTTGGAATTAAACCAAAATCACTTGTAAATCTATACTTTAACTAACTTAGACTCTAACGCTTGTTTTGCGCTCACTGATTTGCTTAAGTCACTCGGGTACCCTCGGCTCCACCATTTTTAATAATTTAACCTTTACGAGTTTTAAAGCAATTCCTTCGCGAGTGTCTTACCAACTGCCTAACACACTTACCATAAATGTTTCATACATTAATTAACCCTTTTTGGTCTTTAACCTATGTTTCAAAGTAAGGCGAGGGAAAAAGTTTCGTTCGCGAAACGCCGTTACTTGAAACGGTCGTTTCTCCTAAACCGTGCATCGGAATCGAACGAACTACATATCAAAACGAAGCTCGTAACATGAGCTATCTAATCATGGCAGTGGTCATAATCTAGCAGGGGGTTCTCGGGTCCTAATGCTATGCACAAAAACAGTCCAAAGAAAATCGGACGTTACGACGGCTATGTTTACGCGATTTCCAATATTTTAAACCATTCAAAACCATCCCAAATCAACCTCAAATCCAACATACAACCAACATCCATCCTTATCACATCATAACAACCCCAACCAATTCAATTTAATCATTCATTCTTATGCCTAAACTTAACTTTAATCATACTTAAGTTCTTTTAATCAAAACCACAACATTTACCATTCCATTTCACTACCATTTCAAATCCCAAACTCTAATCACAACAACAAGCTACAATATCATCCTACTACTCAAAATCATCTTATAATATATAGGAATCTAGGGTTTGGAGATGGTATACCTTCCTTGAAGTGGTGGGAGGAGCTAGGAAGCCTTAAGAAGCTTTGAGAAGTCTTAAGAATGCTTGGATCTTCAAGAAAAACAAGAAAAATTTCAAGTTAAAAACTTGAAAACACTATTCATTGTCTTCTTCTTTGATTAAATGAAGAAGATTGAGAAGGAATTAATGGCTTAAACTCATGATATAGTCCTAACTAAGCATGAAGATGATTAGGGAATTATCTTACCAATTTAGGAGGCTTGGATCTTGAGTTTTGAAATTCTTTGCCTTTAAAATGCTAAAAAGCCGAGAGCTCTTCAAGAACAAGCCTTGGTTGCTTTTTGATTTTTGATAAAAATGATTTTACTTGGCTTGGTTGCTTTGCTTTTGTGTTTGATTTAGTCAATTACCTTCTTGCCCTTGAATTTGTGTGGTTACAAAGCCACCACACCTCCTTCCTTCCCATGTCATGCTTGTGTCATCCTCATGATGTCATCCTCCCTTCCTTGTCCTCTTTCTATTGGTTGGATGACATCATTCCCACTAATCCCTTTGATTAACTTCCTAATCGTTTGCCTAATGACCGCTGATCTTTTATACGGTTCGCTTAACTTTCGTTTTCGTTTATCGTTTGAAGGATCATACCCGGGATCTTATTACTTAGGTTCCTTTAACCTTTCTCAATAAATTATATTCCTTTTTATGATCCTCTATTATAATCCTTTAATTTAAATCCTATTTATCCTGTTACCTTATACTCAATTCTCTCCGTATCTTGTGGATTTCCGGGAAAAACCAAAGTGTTCGGAATTGGATTCTGACGATCTTTACATACACTTATATACTTCATAGAGTACTAATAATATCCCAGAATATCCATAACAGAACCCCTACATAGTGTGGCGTGAAAAGTTTTCTCATTCAGCTAAAACACTATTCACAAGGGTTACAAAAAGTTGAAAATTTTGGGATTATTACAAAGAGACTTGAACAGAATAACACTGGAAGTTTTGTATGAGATCTTGAAAACATGTGAGCATGAAACGTTGTAAAGAAATTCATTAAAGGCGAACCAAGGACATGTGATTGATGGTTCAGGTGCCTTAGTTGTCAATGACAGTGAAGCAAGTGAAGATAAACAAGATGTTCAAGTTCCAGTTATTCATATTGTGGAGAAAAAGAACAAATGACCTCAGAAACAAGTTATTTTGGAACTAGACCATTGATGAGCTAGATGAGATGGATCAATCTATGGCTTACCTAGCTAGAAAATTTTCTAACATAAGGGTAAAAAAGCCAAGGTTTTTCAAGAACAAGGGACAGCCCTCAAATAACAACAATTGGAAACCAAAAACTCAGTATAACTCAGCTAGCAAAGGTGGCTACAAAACTGGATATGTTGATAGATCAAAGATAAGGTGCTTCAACTGTGATGAATTGGGTCACTTTGCTACTGAGTGCAAGAAGCCAAAGAAAGTGAAGAAGGATAAAGCCTATATGGAATTTGAAGCAAAGTATGAAGCTCTCTTGAAGAAACAACAGGGAAAGGCTTACATAGCTGAAGGAAAGAGTTGAAATGATACTGATGAAGAAGATGAGAATGAAGATTTTGGAAAATATGCACTTATGGCTCTTGAGCAAGGAGAATCATACTCATCAAAATCAGAGGTACCAACTCTAACTACCATTGATTTAAATACAAGCCAATATAAAGAAACCGTTGAAAAGATGAGTATAGAGATGTTTCATATCCACACAAGCATGGTGGTAGCTACAGAGGAAGTGAATAGACTGTCAAAGATAAATGAGAAGCTTGAGATTGAGAAGCAAGAATTGGAGCTGCAGCTTGTTGAGCTTGAAACTGTCAAGCAAGAAATAAATATCTGAAAAACAAGCTCAAGTGTGTAAATGAAATAGAATCTATGTTGAGGGAAAAATTGGAGAAGAATGAGGAGAAACTGAAGTCTTTCAGAAATGCATCTCAGTTGGTTGGACGGTACCATGAGAAGAACAAACCATGTGCTAATATAGCTATTGGTTTGGACTATGATGCCTTGAATAATAATAAGAAAAATGAATGTGACAAAGGAAAAGCAATTGCAAATCAAGATGTCCCTGTTATGCTGAGAAAAGTTAATGCACCTTTGTTCAAGGCATGTGAAGTCAATTTTAGTAAAGTTGAGTTGGTCATCAAGCAAGAGCTTGCAGATGAAGACAATGAAAAGAAAAATGAAGAAACCATTCCACTACTAAAATTGAATAGAAGCCCATGGTAAATCAAGTTTCTAAGAAGCCAATCAAGGAAATCAAGACTGGGAATGCAGGAAAGAAAAAGAAGAACGGGAATGGGAAAATTGGAGTAAACAAGAGCAATAACTTTGTATTTGTTGCAGATACTCCTAGAAATCAATGTCAAAAGTGTGGCTCAACCAATCACCTAACTCATCTTTGTAAAAAGGCTGTTAGTGATCCAAAAGTGGGAGCATGCAAATATAATGACGCAAAGGATGAAGATCAATATTCCTTCTGTGATAAATTTGATTGCATTCCTTGTAATATGAAAGTGATGACAACTTGTCATAAATTGAGAGTAGATCTCAAAGAAGTTAAAATTGGATCTACGGCTAAAAAGGAATTGTAAATCAATCATTGAACACTATTCTTTCTGAGTCATCAAATTCTACTTCTGCAACTTCTATTAAAATGAAGAAAGTACCCAACACTGCTTAGGTAGCTAAAAACACTAAATCCTCATTGTGTGCCGGACATAGTGAATAAAGTCATATGGATCATAGACAGTGGATGCTCCAGGCATATGACAGGTGATAAAGCCCTGCTATCACAATTTGAGGAGATGGATGGCCCATTGGTGACGTTTGGAGACAACATCATAGGATTCGCAATGGGATATGGCAAGTTAATTATTGGAAATATTGTCATTGAAGATGTAGCACTGATAGCTAGTCTTGAAGTAAATCTCCTGAGTGTCAATAAATTCACATATAAAGGATTCAAGGTTTCATTTGACAAAGGAGACTGCTCAATTATTAGCAAAAAGACTGGTGAAGTTGCTTCGAAAAGAGAAAAAAGAGAAGCTTGTTTGTTGTAGATTTATACTTAGCAAATAAGGATGGTATATGTTGCTTTTACACCAAGGAATCTATTGAGCAAAGCAAGTTGTGGCACAAGAAATTCTCTCACCTAAACTACAAAGCAATTAATACCTTGGTTAAAAAGGAATTAGTGAGAGACATGCCAAACTTGGAATTTTCTCAAGATAAAGTTTGTGAGGCTTGTCAAAAAGGCAAAATGAAAAGGTCTAGTCACAAAAGCAAAGTTGTGAATTTCATAAGTGCACCTCTGCGGCTCATTCACATGGACCTGTTTGGACCAGTTAATGTCTTATCTATTTCTAGAAAGAAATCTGCACTTGTGATGGTAGATGACTACTCAAGATACACATGGGTAGAGTTTATGCATTCAAAGGATGAAACTCCATACATCATTATTGAACGCATCAAGAAAATTGAGAAGCAGACTTAAGATCAAAATTGTGTAAAGAGATTGAGGAGTGAAAATGACACATAATTCAGAAATGTAACTTTAACTGAATTCTACAAAGACAAGGGTATTGTTCAAGAGTTCTCAGCTGCCAGGACACCTCAGCAAAATGGGGTAGTTGAAAGGAAGAATATAACTCTAGTTGAGGCTGCTAGAACAATGCTGCAAGATGCCAATAAGTTTTTGGGAAGAAGCTGTCAACATTGCATGCTACACTCAAAACATATATCTCATCAACAAAACTCTTGCCAAGTCACCCTACTCAATCTTATCAAAAAGGAAGCCTACTATGAAGCATCTGCATGTGTTTGGAAGTAATTTTTTTGTTCTAATAGACAACTCTGAATATGTGGGAAAATTTGACTCTAAAGTTTTTGAAGCAATTTTTCTGGGATATTCATTGTAAAGAACTGCCTACAAGGTTTATGTGCTTGAAAAAAAGAAAATTATGGAGAGCACAAATGTGACCTTTGATGATACAAGTATCCAGGCTTGGAATGCCTTGATGGGAATGAAGCTGAAGCCCTTAAATTTGAAAATCACAACATTGATAGTGATTCTGAACATAAAGTTGAGATCGACACAAGCAACAGAATGAATGAAGAGTCAACTGAGCAAGTGAACCATGAGAATGAAAAATCATCTCATACACCTGAATTTGATAGCATAAACTCAGGGGGGAGAAAGAGAAGAAAGTTCTACAAGTCATGCCAATGGTGAAGAAAATGGAAAAAATTCAAGTCAACAAAATCACACCATAAAATTGATAGGAGTCACACAAGAGATGTAATTATTGGTGATCCAAATGATGGTGTGAAGAATAGAACTACAACTTCAAATGAATGTCTACATGCATGCTTTCTATCATAAATTGAGCCCAAGAAAACTGAGGAAGCTCTACTTGATCTTGACTGGATATCTACTATGCAAGAAGAGCTCAATCAATTTGAAAGAAACAAGGTTTGGAAGTTGGTTAATGTACCAAAGAACATAAGCATAATTGGAATAAAGTGGGTATACAGGAACAAAATGGATGAAAATGGAATTGTAACAAGAATCGTAGGAAGAAGGAATTGATTATGATGAAACTTTTGCTCCAATTGCAAGACTTGAAGTAATAAGGATCTTTCTTGCATTTGTTGTACACTCAAATTTCAAAGTATATCAAATGGATGTAAAGAGTACATTCCTTAATGGTGAGTTGGAAGAAGAGGTTTATGTGCAACAGCCACCTGGCTTTGAAGATCCAAAATTTCCATATTTTGTTTACCAACTACTCAAGGCTCTTTATGGATTAAAGCAAGCACCTGGAGCTTGGTATGACACATTGTCATAATTTTTGCTTAGACATGGATTCACTAGAGGAAAAATTGACAAGACTTTATTCTACAAGCAGCATGGTGATGATATGATCCTAGTTCAAATCTATGTGGATGATATCATTTTTGGTTCTACTAATGAAAAATTATGTCAAAGATTCTCAAGACTCATGCAGAGTGAATATGAAATGAGCATGATGGGAGAATTAAATTACTTTATTGAACTTCAAGTCAGTAAAAGAAGTGATGAAACCTTCATCATCCAAACCAAGTATGTTAAAGATTTATTGAAGAAATTTGGAATGGTTGATTGTTCACCTGCATCAACACCTATGTCTACAACTACAAAGTTGGATGAAGATAAGAAAGAAAAAGTGTAGACATATCGGGTTACATAGGAATGATTGGATCTTTGTTGTATTCGACTGCTATTAGACCAGATATTATGTTTGCAACATGTTCATGTGTAAGATTTTAAGCCAATTCAAAGGAATCACATTTTATGGCTGTGAAGAGAATTTTTAGATATGTAAAGGGAACACCAAACTTGCGATTGTGGTATCCTAAGGGAACTGGAATTGAAGCTGTGGGATACACATATGCAGATTTTGATGGATGCAGGGTTGATAGAAAGAGTACTAGTGGAAGCTGTCAACTTCTTGGTCAAAGACTTGTATCTTGGTATAGTAAGAAACTACAATCTGTGTCAACTTCCACAGCTGAGGCTGAATACATAGCTGCTGGAAGTTGCTGTGCTCAAGTGCTTTGGATTAGAAATTAACTAATGGACTATGGCCTAGTGTTACACAAAATTCCAATTATGTGTGACAATACTAGTGTTATATCTATTGTTGCTAATCCAGTTAATCATTCTAGAACTAAGCACATTGATATAAGGTATCATTTTATTAGATAACATGCCGCAAATGGCACTATTGAGATTATTTTTGTTCCAACAGAAAAGCAATTAGCTGACATTTTCACTAAAAACCTTTGGATGAAGCAACTTTCACTAGACTTGTTAGTGAAATTGGAATGTTAAATTCTTCATCCTAAAGGCAAGAACTCAACTAATATGCTGCAATAGATTAATTTCTAATAAATCAAAATTAATTTGATTAAATTAGAAATTAACTGGAATATGATCTATAAATATTTTAGAATTTTCTGTATATTTATTTTTCAAAATACAAAATTCAGCTTGGAATTTTTCAAATTCTAAGAAAAACTGTCTAAATAATAATTTACATGTTCAATATATGACCTTAATATAAGACATAACCAAAAAGAACAAAAGCATATAGAGAACCGAGTTCTCGATAAGTCTAATTGACTTCTCGACAAGTCATTTTGAGACTTCTCGATAGAGTTCTCGATAATTCTTTTCCTAGACTTCTCTAAGGACTTCTTGACAAGCCTCATTATGACTTCTCGATAAGTATTATAGACATCTCGACATATGTTACTTCATAGAGTTCTCAACAAGTGTCGATTTTTAGACTTCTCGATAACTTAGAAATGAAATAATTTAATTTAATAAATTATTTTAGTAAAATGCTTTGATATAAAATTATTCTAATTTTATTTTGATTTATTCAAATAAAAATTGGAAATATTTAGTCCATTCAGGATAAACTGGGTATTTATTTGACATCTCGATAAGTCACTATCTAGTTCTCGATAAGAGTCAGGAAAGTGACATATCGATATGTATTTATTCTCTCACGTGGCTTCTTAATAAGCAAATCCCAAACGTTTATTCCTACTTCTCGACAAGTCACTTGCCATTTTCTATAAATACCCAGACATCTCGACATAACCCCTCTTTACGCTTTCGAGATCTCAAGTGACCTAGTTTTTGCAAATCTTAATCGTTCTCTCTCATTTCGAGCTCTTTCTCTTTCAAATCTTTTACCCACTTTAATTCAAACACCTACAATGACATAAAACACTATTAGAGCTTTTATCCCAAAGGAGGGCACCAACTACCTAGCTTTTACATATGCCAATCAAGCTCCTGACAACTTCAAGAGCTTTGTCAAGTTTTTATGTGAGACATACTTTGCAGGTGCCTTAACTGCTAATCCCATTCTGTACATAGATGTTCTCAATGAATTCTGAAGTTCAGTTGTGGTTAGGATAATTGTGCATGAGTCTCAAGCTATATCTCTAGTGGTGAACTACTCAATCCAAAGCCAACAGGTGGAGTTTAATGAGGATGATGTCAACAAAGCCCTAGGAATCCCTACTGATAGCATGGTGGAGGTACCTACTCAGCAAGAGCTAGCTGAATTTATGGACTTCATAAATTACAGTGAAAGAATCAACCTAGCTAGCTTGAACAAGAAGCATATGAGGAGGGAATGGTCATTCCTGTTTGATTCAATAGTAAGAGCCTTCACCTGCAGGAAGATCGGGTATGCCAACATATCCAATGTGGTTCAACAGTTGGTGTTCTTCATGGCTCACAATAGGCACATTAATGTGGGGCTATTGATCCTAGAAGAACTCAGCACAAGGCTCACAATGCCTTTGGCCACAAGAGGTGAGGAAATTTTCTTTCCTAGGTTTATTATGTCTACTTTAAATTATAAAGTTAAAGACATACATTTACTTAATGATATTTATAGAATCAAAATAGGCAACTGTAAACAAGTATTCAAAATTTTATTTGGCTCAATAATTACAAAAAATAAGGTATCTGTAAGTCTGAGAATCATTAACTTCATGTTAGAAAGATTTAGGACTTACTCTTAACCTATGCCCGACATAAGGTCTACTATAACATCTATCACAGTTATGGCTCATGTGCCTCTGGAAATATAAACACAGGAACTCACACACAATCTCAGCTTTTTCCCTCTATTTTTTATTTGATTTTTCCCGTTAAACGGTAATTTTTTTAAATCCGACTTCACTGTATTTTTCTCCATCTCTCAACGATTGATTTGCATACCATATGTTATATTTCGAAGTAATTTTTTTTAAAAATATTTCGTTTCTAGTTTCTATTCTAAAATTGGTTTTTATTAGAGTGGATATATATATATATATTCGCGATTTACTAAAAGAATTTATAAATGTGAAGTGTGTGTAACAAATTGGAAATGAATATGAGGTGAGTAAAAATAAATACGAGGTGGTGTGGCATTTTTAAAATCTTCTTATAAAACTACAAAAACTAAATAAAAAGGAGGCACATAAATAATATAAACAAGCAGTTTATTTACTCAAAAATTAAAGTAATAAAAAAATTTTGATAAAAAAAAGGATGTGGCTTATCTAATAATTTTTTTAAAGTAAAATCAAGAAGTTGTGTAATACACATGGTAGTTATAATAAACCTTTGAGTAGCAAGTTTGGGGTACGATTCTTAGTAGATACAATAATATATCTATTTTAAATAAAATTTGTGTGAGAAATGACATTTTTATAATTTTCTAACTTAAAAGGGCAAAATTATAATTTTACGCCATTAAAATGACTCAGTTTGCTCCTGGTCCTCTTTTAATATATAGAACGAGATTTTATTTCAATTTAGTTGTCCTTTTCAATTTAAATTCATATTTTCAAAGTCAATTTTACCGCACAAAACTCTTTTTTTATATTTTCAACATCAATCTTACTTCATATATTAAAATTATTTAATTCAATAAATTTATCAACATTCATTTTTCTGATTATATTTTTTTTTAAAGTGGACATGTAATTCAAAACAGAGAAGATAATAATGATGAATTCTTTTTAAAAAAAAAATCTCTATCAATGAAAAATCACCCTTAACTTGAAAAAATTAATGTTATACATATTAGACAAACCCTCCATGAAAAAGGCTAATATTATTTTCTTCTTCTACTCTTGGCTAAGGTGAATTGATATGTCAATGTAGTAAAAATTTGATCCGACTCAATATGAGATTATTTTAGTACTTATATACAAAATTAATTTTTTAAAGATCTTAAGCACCCCGTCATATGACATGTTTCTAAAAATTCTTTAATTGAATTTCGTGAATCTACCTTCCATTTCTGAAGTCACCAAATCAATCTTCAAATCATTGGTCAAATATTTTGATGCAATTTAATGTGAAACTAGCGTAAAAACCCAAGTGAGTTGTTTATATACTAATGTAATTTCTCACACGAACTTGTACATATATACCCAAATAATTTTGTAACTAAAATTATGGTAAAGAATATTATTTTGAATTATCTTATTTTTATATATATAATTTTTGAGCAAAATTTTTTAATTTGATAATATAGCATTTGATCTCACAATCTAATGCACACCGAATCCAACAACCCACCACATATCAGTTCAAAAGAGCTAATTATTTTATATTCATTAATTATAATTTTGTCTTTATAAAAAACCCTAATACTGTAATTCTAATTGATTTATGATGTCACAAACACCTCACTTTAGAGGGTCGATGTCCTCGTCGAGTCCACAAACACACTTATGGAACCAGGTTAAACGTCCCCGTGAAGCACCCAATCACACCTACGAAACTCTGGTAGCGCTTCTGCATTTTCAGCCGGGGGAGAGCTCTAAAACCATTTAAACATCCATTTCAAAACTTAATGCATACCAGGCCTAACAACTCACTACGATTCAGTCCAAAAAGCTATCAATTTGGTAAAATTTAGTTGTAAACTCTTCATTATAAAAAACTTGAATATTCTCAAGGACATAAATATATGTAAACTTCTGTGATTTAACGAAATAACAACAGAGTTCTAAGATATAAAATTGATTATGTATGTAATACTATATCATTAACACATCATAAATTAGTATTATATAAAGATCAATTTTGGGATTGTCTTACTTTTTCTTTTATACCTAAAATTTTTATAATTGTATTAGTAATGTAATTACATATAATGTAAAATATTATAAATAATATTTATTTTTTTTTTAAAACTAAATATTATTTTTAAATATATATTATTATATGATAATTATGCAGGTATAATTAATTTAATAAAATAATTTTATATAATAATATTAAATTACTTTTAGTTCATGTCCAATTAACAGCTAATCTCCCATTATCTTTGTTAATACCCGAACGGTATTTATATCGATTAACTCTGATTCCCATTTGTTACAACAACATGTACAATCGAGAATTCAATTATAAAATTTTAAGATAATTATTGTAAATGTTCAACAATGTAGTGTGTGATTAATTGATTTATAACTGGATAATCATATTTCAGGACATTCGTTAGATTAAAATTTCTAGAATAACCTATAAAAAAACTTATAATCCAACCCTTTCGGTTTGGATTGGTTTGGTTCAACTTGAATGAGTTTTAAAAATTTATTAAAAAAGTTAAAAAAATTAACGTGTAAAAGTAAAATACTTATAATACTATCTTAAGGCTAATTTTTATTTTTAATAATAATATAATTGTAGTAATGTAAATGTTAGGTCACACAACACTGTAGAAGGGGGTTGAATACAGTGTTATTACAATCAAATTGATCTTGAACACAAGTAACAGTAAACATATATATTCAATATAATAAATTCTGTTACAATGGAACTGTTCTCTCTCAGTGATGAACAAATATCACTAAGAGCTGCTAGGTTACAATAAATAATGTATCTCGATAATGATAACACATATAGTGTAAACCCTAAGCTGTGTTTATATACTACACAGTTACAAGATATATTCTAATTGATATGGAATATAATTCTATCTCCTAAAATATATCAATCAGATATCTTCTACAAGTCTTTCAGTCCTTTAACTCTTTCCATGCATATCTTCTTTTGTTTTAGTCTCGATCTTCTACTTTAAATCAGCTTCCTTCCTTAACTGTAAGTCCTCCCGTACTTAAGTTCTGATATGACCTTAAGTCCTGATATTATGTTCAGACTTCCAGTAAGTACTGATTCCAGTAAGTCCTGATATTTCCTGTTAGTCAAGATATGAAAACTAAACATGAAACATTTTAGACATGACATCTCAAATATATCTAACAGTAAATAAATCATGAATTATATACACACACTACATATATAAAAGTAATATATATATATATATATATATTTGTTAGATATATTTGATAATGTCATGGCTAATATGTTTTATGTTTAGCTTTCAGATCTTACTTGAACAGGATAAATCAGTACTTAACTGTTGATCAGTACTTATACTGAAAGTCAGGACTTAAGGATATCAGTACTTATGTTATCAGGAGATAATCATCAGAAGATAGATATCAGAACTTAAGTGCTGAAGGACGATCAGATAAGGACAGTAGCTGATTAAAGGAAAGAAGATCAAGATAAACATAAGAAGAGATATGCATGAAGAAGGAATTCTGTAAAGAATGGAATACTTGGAAGAAAAGATATCTGATTGATATATTTTACGAAGCAAAATTATATTCCATATCAATTAGCGATTATCTTGTAACTGTGTAGTATATAAACACAGACATAGGGTTTACACTATAAGTGTTATCATTATTCGAGAAGATTATTCATTGTAACCCTAGCAGCTCTCGTGATATTGTTCATCACTGAGAGGTAACAGTTCCATACTGTAACAGAGTTTATTATTTCAATAAAGTTTGTTTTCTGTTACTTAAGTTCTTAAAGTTCGATTTGAGTGTACTATACACTGTATTCACCCCCTCTACAGTGTGTGTGTGCCTAACAAGTGGTATCAGAGCCTATCTGTTAACACACATACAGTTAAAGATCCAAACACAATCATGTCGGACACAGAAACTCCAACTAAGCCTACCAAAACTGAGGAACCACCAAAGACACAAATTCAGAGTCGGTATGAGACCATCAGAGTTCCCATACTGAGACCATCTGAATATCCCATATGGAAGGTAAGGATGACCATGTTCCTGGAAGCAACAGATCCAGAATACCTTGATAGAATCAAGGAAGGCCATCACAAACCAACCAAGCTCGCTGTTGCAGTTGCAGGTGAAGCAGCAAAGACCGTACCAAAGGAGAAGAGTGATTATACTGCTGAAAATATAGCATCAATTGCTAAGGATGCCAAGGTACGACACTTACTGCATAGTGCCATTGATAATGTAATGTCAAACAGGGTAATCAACTGCAAGACTGCTAAGGAGATATGGGATGCTCTGGAAACAAGGTGTCAGGGAACGGAGACAATTAAGAAGAACAGGAAGACAATACTCACTCAAGAGTATGAACACTTTGACTCAAAGACTAATGAGTCATTGAATGATTTATATGATAGATTTGTCAAACTTTTGAATGATTTGTCATTGATTAATAAAGAGTATGCTCTTGAAGATTCAAACCTTAAGTTCCTGTTAGCTCTTCCTGAATGCTGGGATTTGAAGGCAACGACAATAAGAGACAACTATAATCTTGATGAAACAACTCTTGACGAAATCTATGGTATGCTCAAGACTCATGAGCTTGAGATGGAACAAAGAAGCAAGAGGAAAGGAAGAAAGTCAAGGACAGTTGCTCTTAAGGCTGAAGAAGAATCCTCCAAAGCAGCTTCCTCAAAGAAAGACAAGGGTAAAGCTCTTTTCATAAAGTCTGATACTGAGTCATCAAGTTCTGAGAGTGATGATGACTCAGATTCTGAAAGCTTGCCTGAGACTGATGCTGATGAGGAGATGATGAAGCTGTGTGCTCTTATGGTGAAAAGAATCACAAAGATTGCATACAGGAAGTTCAGGAAGGGAAAGAAGTTTTCCAGGAAAGGCATAAGTTCTGATAAGAAGAATTTCAGAAGATCTGAAGGCAGAGGAGGAAAGTCTGACAGAGGAGATTACACCAATGTTAAATGCTATAACTGTGGTGAGAAAGGCCACATATCTCCTGATTGCAAGAAGGTAAAGGGTGACAAAGGCAAGGCTCTTGTCACAAATCAGAAAAGCTGGACAGACA
Source organism: Apium graveolens (assembly GCF_009905375.1). Classification (NCBI taxonomy): domain Eukaryota; kingdom Viridiplantae; phylum Streptophyta; class Magnoliopsida; order Apiales; family Apiaceae; genus Apium; species Apium graveolens. Next base: position 73,010,819 of record NC_133653.1, on the reverse strand, counting down.
CCTCAGACTCTGAAAGTGAGGAAAACTATGCATTGATGGTAAATGCTGATAAAGAAAGTGCTGAGAGCAGTTCTGAAGCTGCTGAAACAAAGGTACCTCATACTACTTATGCTTTTCATACTGATGATATTAATGAGTTGAGAAGATATCTTAAAACCATGTTTGTTAGTTATAGAGATCAAACTGTAACATGTGAAAGATTAACTTCTGAAAATCTTGCATTTAAGAAAAGAAATGATTTCTTAGAAAAAGAGTTAGTCATGTTCCATCAAACTCAGAAGGATAGAGATGATGCTTTTTATGTTAGGGATGAAGTGCTAAAAATGAATGAATCTCTAAAAACTGAGTTAGAAAAGGAAAGAGAGATTTTCAGGACTTGGACTAACTCTGGCAAAACAACTCAAAATTTGCTAAGTAGTGGAAACTGGAAAGAGGGCTTAGGTTATGGAGAAGATAAGAATGATAAAGGAACTGAAGAAATTAAGCCTGTTGATAAGCAAAAGCCAAAGTTAAAACCTGTTAAGTTTGTAACTGTAAAGTCTGAAAATGAGAAATCAGAAGTTACAAAAGAATTAACTTCTGACAAACTAAAACAGGAAAAGAACATAGGCTTAATGACAAAGAAGCAGCTTAAGCATAAGCTGAAAGATGTTAAGAATGCAAACAAGGTAAAATCACCTAGGAAAAATAGGAATGGAAAGGAAGGTGTGAATAAAAGCAATAATTATAAACCTGTTCCTGATGCTCCTAGGAAAACATGTCATAACTGTGGAAGTTCTAACCATCTGGCTTCTTTTTGCAGGAAGAATAAGAATATTAACTCCTTACCTTCAAAATCAGGAGTTAAGAGTCAGTCTGTTAGATACAAACCACAAAATCCTTGTTTTCATTGTGGTAGTTTATGGCATTCCATTTATACTTGTAAGGAATATCATAGTTTGTACTATGATTATTATCAAATAAAACCTTCTTTGAAGAAAGTTTCCATTGTTCCTTCTAGTATAAATTCTGATTCAAAGTCTGATAGTGTAAGTTCTGATAAGAAAAATGTTAACATAAACTCTGATGCTAAATCCGCTGCAAATGTTAACAAACTTAATAAGGTCAAAGGATCCAAGCAAGTCTGGGTCCTTAAAACTAATAATTAGTGGTCTTTGTGATTGCAGGGCAATAAGAAAAATATTCTAGTTCTGGACAGTGGATGTTCAGGACATATGACTGGAAATAAGGCCCTGCTATCAGACTTTGTGGAGAAAGCTGGCCCAAGTGTTTCTTATGGAGATGGCAACATTGGAAAAATATTGGGATATGGCAATATCAATCTTGGAAATGTCATAATTAAAGAAGTAGCTCTGGTCTCAGGACTTAAACACAACCTACTGAGTATAAGTCAAATCTGTGACAGAGGTTATCATGTTGATTTCTTTGAAGAACACTGTGAAATTGTGAGTAAATTTAAAGGCAAAGTTGTTCTGAAAGGATACAGGCGTGGTAACATTTATGAAGCTAAGCTTTCAACAAGTACTGATGGTTCTGCAATCTGTCTGATGAGTAGAGCATCAATTGAAGAAAGCTGGAATTGGCATAAGAAACTCTCTCATTTAAATTTCAACAATATAAATGAACTGGTCAAGAAAAATCTTGTGAGAGGACTGCCAAAGTCAGTATTTGCTCCTGATGGTCTTTGTGATTCCTGTCAGAAGGCCAAACAAAAAAAAATCTTCATTCAAGAGCAAGACTGAATCATCAATTCTTGAGCCTTATCATCTACTACATGTTGATCTATTTGGTCCGGTAAATGTCATGTCTATTGCAAAGAAGAAGTATGCGTTGGTCATAGTGGATGAGTTCACCAGATACACCTGGGTGTATTTCTTGCACATGAAAAGTGAAACTGCATCTATCTTGATTGATCATGTCAAACAGCTGGATAAAATGGTCAAAGATTCTGTGAAAATTTTAAGGAGTGATAATGGCACTGAGTTCAAGAATTTGATAATGGAAGAGTTCTGCAAAAACCATGGAATAAAGCAGGAATTTTCTGCTCCTGGAACTCCACAGCAAAATGGAGTTGTTGAAAGGAAGAATAGAACTCTCATTGAAGCTGCACGTACAATGCTTGAAGAAGCGAAGCTTCCAACCTATTTCTGGGCTGAAGCTGTGCAGACTGCTTGTTTTACTCAAAATGCAACACTCATTAACAAGCATGGAAAAACACCATATGAGATGGTGAAGAAAAAGAAGCCAAATCTGAAATACTTTCATGTATTTGGATGCAAGTGTTTTGTTCTCAAGACTCATCCTGAACAGCTATCAAAGTTTGATCTAAAAGCTGATGAAGGAATCTTTGTTGGATATCCACTTTCCACAAAAGCCTTCAGAGTCTATAATTTGAGAACAAAAGTGGTCATGGAATCTATCAATGTCTCTTTTGATGACAAGAAGATTACTGGTCTTGAAGATTTCATTGACCATGATCAGCTGAGATTTGAAAATAAAGACTCAAATTCTGATACTGAAACTCCTGACAGTGTAAGTCCTGATACTGTAAACTCTGATGGATTAAACTCTGATGTTATTGAAACTGTGGTAACTACGTCAAAGGCAGATGCACCTATGCAGGGGGAGCATACTCAAGATCCTACCACAGCTCAAGAAACATCAGAACATACATCTGGCTCTTCAAGTTCTGATTCGTCAAGTTCTGATAAGCCAAGTTCTGATAATGCTGAAAATCTAAATACTGAAGACTCCAACTCAGAGAGCATAGTTTCAGGGGGAGCATCAAAATATGAAAATGAAGATAGCATGGATAATGGGGGAGCATCCAGTTCTAGAGACAACCTTCCATCTGCAAGGAAGTGGACAAAATCACATACACCTGATTTGATAATTGGAAATCCTGATGCAGGTGTCAGAACTATAATAGGTACTTCAAATGAATGTCTCTACAATTCTTTTCTCTCTCAGACTGAGCCAAAGAAAGTTGAAGAAGCTCTTCAAGATGCTGATTGGGTGCAAGCAATGCAGGAAGAGTTAAATGAATTTGAAAGAAATAAAGTCTGGACCCTAGTGCCAAGACCAAAGAATAGATCTGTTGTTGGTACAAAATGGGTATTCAGAAACAAAACTGACAGTGATGGCATAATTACAAGGAATAAGGCAAGGCTGGTTGCAAAAGGATATTCTCAACAGGAAGGAATTGATTATGATGAAACATTTGCACCAGTTGCTAGGTTAGAAGCCATAAGGATATTTTTGGCTTATGCTGCTCACAAAAAGTTTACTGTCTTTCAAATGGATGTGAAAAGTGCTTTTCTCAATGGAGAATTGGAGGAGGAAGTATATGTTGAACAACTTCCAGGCTTTGTAGATTCCAAACATCCAGATTATGTCTACAGGCTTGATAAAGCACTTTATGGACTTAAGCAAGCTCCTAGAGCATGGTATGAGACTTTAGCTCAGTTTCTTCTAGAAAGTGGATTCAACAGAGGAACAATAGACAAAACACTATTCTACCTCAACCATGGAAAGGACTTACTTCTGGTCCAGATTTATGTTGATGATATCATCTTTGGATCTACAAATGACAGACTTTGCAAGAAGTTTGCCAAACTGATGCAGTCAAGATATCAGATGAGTATGATGGGGGAACTTAGCTACTTTCTGGGCCTTCAAGTCAAGCAGAATGAAGAAGGCACTTTCATTTGTCAATCTAAGTACACCAGAAACTTGATGAAGAAATTTGGAATGCAAGATTGTTCAAGTGCATCCACTCCCATGGCCACTATAACAAAACTGGATAAGGATACTGGTAAATCAGTAGATATTACTGATTACAGAGGTATGATTGGCTCTCTACTCTATCTAACTGCTAGTAGACCTGATATCATGTATGCTACCTGTCTTTGTGCAAGATTTCAAGCAGATCCAAGAGAACCTCACTTAACAGCTGTGAAAAGAATCTTTAAGTATCTTAAAGGAACAGCTGATCTGGGATTGTGGTATCCTAGAGAATCAGACTTTAAACTAATAGGTTACTCAGATGCAGATTTTCCAGGCTGCAAAATTGACAGGAAAAGCACAAGTGGAAGCTGCCAATTTCTTGGAGGCAGATTGGTTTCTTGGTTCAGCAAGAAACAAAAGTCAATTTCCACATCAACTGCAGAAGCAGAGTATATTGCTGCAGGAAGCTGTTGTGCACAGATTCTTTGGATGAAGAATCAGTTACTGGATTATGGGTTAACATATTTCAAAACCCTATTTACTGTGATAATCAAAGTGCTATTGCTATGACAGGTAATCCAGTTCAACACTCTATGACAAAGCACATCAGCATCAGGTACCACTTCATCAGGGAACATGTGGATGAAGGTACAGTGGAATTGCATTTTGTTCACACAGATCAACAACTAGCAGATATCTTCACAAAACCACTATGTGAAGCTACTTTTACAAGATTGGTAAATGAACTTGGAATGGTTTCAGGTTCTTTCTCTAAATCTGCTTAGTCTTGTTCTGTGTTATCAGACTTTATGCTCGGTATTTACAGAATTAATCTCATTGTGTATTCTGTGCTTAATTGATAAATGTTTTTAAGTACTGACTGTTGTCTGATATATGTTTCTAAAATCTGATAAGTGATATGTCTGTTTAAGTAATTATTCAATCCTATGAGGATAACTGTGCTAGATACTGACCTAGTAGTCTTCAATAAACAAATGATTCCATGTAAGAAGTAATTATTTCAGTGGAAATCTTATGACACTAGCAAATTCTGATAATTGAGCTTAGTTGAGTTTACTTTGTATATCTTATTACTAAGTCACAAATTAGAATAATGCTACTCATCTGTTAAGTTCTGATACTAGTAAAACTGCTGAATGTACTAAGTGTTGATAAACCTCACTTATCAAAAGAAAAAGCAAAAAGATCAAAGAATAAAATCAGGTACTCCTTTGAGATCTAGAGTAAAAATGTGGAAGGAACGACCCAAGTGCATTGCTGGTATTAAGTAAATATGAATTAGAAAAGCAAAATATTTTCTTGGTGACTTTTCACACTCTATGATTACTGGAGAAATACTCTGATAATAGCATAAATTCTAATAAGCAGTCGTGACTCACTTACACTGAGAAGCCACTGTAAAATAGAATTTCAAAAGATGCATAAAATTAGCATAAAACAGTTGAGGTGGACTCGAGCATGAACTCATTCATCAGTAGGTTTCAGGACAATGACAGCTCTTTAGCAAAATTTTAATTATGCCTTATTTCTAAGATGTCCTGAAGTGAATCAGACTTTACTCTTTGTCTGTTATTTAGCTTAATACACACACTAATCACTCCATATGAATGATGAAAATTACTGTGGTGGTCTATGTTATTTTAGATAAACAGTCACTGTGTCACTTTGCACAAATTCTGAGGACAAGTTCTAGTTACACGTTCTGATGATTAAGTTCTGAAGTCTATAACTCAGAACTTGTATGAGGATTTACTAAGATGGGCATTCCTTTTTCGAGTTAAGAAATTATGTTCTGATGACTGTTAAGTTCTGGTATAGGTCTAAGTTCTGATTTCTCAGTCTAATCCTTTACTTGGCTTATCTGTGAATAAAATTTGGTAACAGTCTCAGTTCGAACTAGAATATGTTGAAGTGGAAGATTAATAGTCACTATGATTAGGATTAATGGTATTCGTACTTGAACAGTCCACTGTTTCTTGTTTCTTGTGCGTTTTAAACCATGATTCCTCTTTCCAATGAATGTTATTCTTTTTCAAAGTCTAGGGAGACGAGGTAGAATTAATTCTACCTGTCAGCATTCAATTTCTTTGCGTCTCCTGGCATTCTCTTACCTATATAAGCAACCACTTCACATCAGCCTTCCCATCACACTTTTATCACAAACTCACTCTCGTTTTTCATTTATCATCACAAATGGCTGCATTTGGCTGGTTCTACAATTATGGTGATGAGACTGTGCATGTCTTTTTGAATGGAATTCCAACTCCATACCCTATCACCAACATTCCTCACAATCTCTGGATTCAATTTCCAGAGGTTATCAAACGTGATCTGGTGGCCGTTCGAAGAGAACTTCATCTTCATCGTCTTCGCCAGCAAGAGCGAATCATCCGACTCGCCATTCTGTTTGTCGAGAGTAGGAAGAAGAAGATGACTTAATCTCATCTTCTTCCTGTTTTTCTTCATCATCAGCTTTGTCAGGCTTCTTAGCTAGGACTAAGGCTGTTGATGTTAGGTTTAGAAGCTTAGAGAAAATCTTGTATAAGTATTGATGTAATTTCCATTTCATGAATGTATTGTCTTGATATATTAATAAAAGTTGTTTTTACTTCAAGATTTTGTCTCTGAGTTATTTTATCTTGTGTTGATAAATCCTGATTGATATTCTGATGACCATATAAATTTTGTTTTATATTAAGTTCTGATTCGTTTTCAGCACTTACTTATCTAATTTATCTTGGTCATTTTCATGTGATTTATTTTCAGAATATTAATGATACAGTGAAAAATAATTCAATCAGTGATAACGGTTTAAATTTTGAATTAAAACTGTTTCTCTTGATAAATGGAACGGTTTTTCCTTGAAACTAGGCAAATGGGTAAGTAATGATTCCTGTTTTCTTGAGCCCAGTAACTGTCTGTTATTACTGCATGTCTGACAGGTGTCCAACGGTAATATTTTTGTTCAGAGTATAAGTCCAACAGAGAGAAAATTTCTTTAATCTTTTATTTTCTTCATATTTTATCTCTCTTCTTACTTTTACTCTCTTTCTCTTTATTTTTCATGTTAGTTTTTCATACAGACATTATATCAAACACCTAACAGGCATACTTGAATCTCAATTTTTTCACATGGCACCAAAGGATTTAATCATTGATGGAGCTAAGTTTGTCCCCAACAACTATGTTGCAGTTCTTGATCACACTGAAGCTCCATCTGAATTGCACTTTGTGCAAGATCTTCTTGCACATAGTGAGGTTGGGTATGCATTAACACAGCCTGAATTCTTTTCAAGCCAACAAGTTCTGAGGTTTTGGAGGACTGGACTTTTTGATGATGGTGGTAAATGTGGAACTCCCAGTATTATCTTCCAAGTGGGTGATTCATCCTTTGTAGTCACTCCTGGTACAGTACGCAGGGCTTTACATCTTCCAGAAGATTGTACTTTCTCAATTCCAGAGGACTCAGCACTGCGGGAGTTAATGGCTGAATTGGGATATGAAAAGAGTCTAACGAAACTTGGACAGTTGAAACGGGCTAATATCAGAAGAGAATGGAGTTTCTTCTTTGATTGCATCACCAAAGCTTTTGGGAACAAATGTTCGAATTTTGATGATATCCCAATTCTGAGTCAGCACATAGGGTATGCTATTATTCATCAAACTCATTTTGATTTTGCAACTGGAATAATTGGTTTTATTGGGGATAGGATGACAAAGGATAGAGATGTTATTTATTTTGCTAGATTCTGTCAACTTATTTACACTTATTGTACTGATGAACCTCAATTAGTCAGTTCCTCAACCCCACCTTTTAGAGTTACAAAACGATACTTTAATGATCTGGTAAATGCTGATACTAAGAAAACAGTGGTTAGCCCATTACAGATTCCTCAGTCTGTAAAACAGATCCTAGTAAATGCTGATCCTGATACTTATAGATCTGTTTACTCTGATGTCCAACCAACCACAAACACCCAACAACCATCATCCTCAGCACCTACCACTCATTCTACTCAACCTACCCTCAGAACATATCTCAAATCCTATCTCTCCACTTCACAGACTGCTCAACCTTCATCTTCAGCACCTACTGTGAAGCCTTCATCTTCCATGCCACAGAGGACAAAGAATGTTCCTCAAACATCTCAAAAGAGAAGGAGGATTGCATTGAGAGATGAATCTGATTCTGAGGAACAGGTTTCTTCTAGAGAACCTGTTGTTTCTGAAGCTGAGAAAGAGATTTCTCAGAAGGATTCTGAAATTGGGGGTTCTAGGCTTCTCAAGAGGCTTAGACGAATGACAGTTCCTGAAACTCCCAAGGAATCCAAATCAACAAAGAAGTACAAGAAACAGAGGGCAAAAAGGCCAGTTTCAGATGATAAAGAGGAAGCAGCTAAGGAAGGGGATCAGGAATCTCTGATCTCACAAGATAAGAAATTTGCTCCAGTCACTTCTTCTCCATCAACTCCATCTCAGGAAGCTGTATCTGACAAGGTTAACTCACCATCTGTGTCTCTTGTTGATCCAGGCACAAGTGCTAATATTGATGTTCAACACTTGGTTGTGTCTGAAGTATTTCTCTTAGAAGCTCCAACAGCACCAAATCCTTCCACAACACCTGTTACTAATGCTGTTCAAACTCCAGAGTTATCAACAACACCTTCTCTGCATCAAGATGCTGATGATCAGAATTTAGGTGAGCATCAGGATATGGCTGTTGATCAGAACTTCGCACAAGATCAGCAATTAGAGGATGCTGAAGCCTCCATTGCTACTCACACTGTTGTCTTATCAGAAAATACTGATTCTTTAAGTTCTGATGCTGCAAATGCTGGAGATACTGGTGATGCTGCTCCAACTGTAGATGCTGATGAAGCAGGTCCTTCAGGACATACTCCTCAACAGACTCTTCCTAAGTCTGAACTGGTTAAGAAGTTTGTTATCGGGGAAGCACCAGTACCTTGGAGTGAAACTCGTGCAGGTCAGGAGTGGACTAAGGAATGGAACTCAGTTTCATGTGCTCCAACTGACAAGCATCTTGCTGAGCACTTGACTAAAGCTGATGAAATGTTAAATTCTGATGATTTTAAAACCCAGCTTAGAGTCACTGCATTGAGTACTAAACATTTACAAGGTCTTCATTCAACTACTCATGCAGAGCTACACAAGATTCAGGAGAACTTTATCAAACAGGAACAAGTTTGGAAAATTGATAAGAAAAAGTTCTTCCAACCTACCATTGACAGAATTGCTTATATTGAGAAGACTCAAGATCATCAACAAGCTCAGATTGATGAAATTCTGAAAAATCAAGCTTCTCAGCAATCACAACTAACTGAAATCCAATCCTCAATGGAATTACTTATCTCTCTTTTACTACCTGCTGATGCCAAAAAGGGGGAGAAGGTAATTAAGTCCAAATGCAAAACTAACAAGACACTGCAAGGAAAGGATGATGGAAATGATGACCAAGGATACTCTGGAATGGGTAGCGGTCATAGTCAAGGTAGAAGGTTAACATCAAGACAAGCTAGTCACAGGACAAGTTCTGATACTGGGAAAAGAATAAGTTCTGCTGTTGGTAAAAAGTTAAGTTCTGATGAACTTTTAGATCTTGATGAGGAAATGTCAAGACGGTTATTTCTTCAAGAAAATCCAGGAATAGACTTGGAAAATTTAAAGGAAGAAGAAGCCAGACTTAAATCAGAGAAAGTCACATCTAAATCTGAAGCTTCTGGTAAAAAGCCACTTCCAAAACTCAAAGGCATTGTGATCAAAGAAAGGACACATACTGAAGTAACATTGGCTAGATCACAACCACAGATAGATCCAAGATCCAAGTGTAAATAAAAGGTTGGTGAACCTATCAAGGTTTATGTACCTCCTGAGGAAGAAGAAAATACTGATGAAAAGGATGATCTTGCTCTGACTTCAAGAAAAGTTCTCAAAACAACCTCTGACGTGGCTCAAGTTGTTCAGAGTCAAGAAATTGTAAGTTCTGATATTCAAAAGAAGCAAGTAACCTCTGACACAGCTCAAGTTAACTTGATATCAGAAGATAGACCAAAGACACTCCTACCAGGATTCACTAAAGCAAAACAGACTCAATCTTTGAAGACTACTGCAAGTGGTTTTGAAGCAAGAGTAGTTACTGGAAAGGAAGCAAGAGATAAAACTGGATTGGGAAGTGCTGATGAAAGAAGAGTACACAACACTACCAATGATCCAACTTCCTTGAGTGAACCAGGTATTGGAGCAACTCCTGAGAGATTGAATCAACTGGAATCTGTACAGATGGTTTACCATACCTACTTGAAAGAATACATCATGTTGTATTTCATGACAGATGGTAGGGTTTATCATATAAGACAAAATATCATTCCATTGAAGTATTTTGAAGAATTGGAGCATGTACTTTTCTTACTTCAAGTGGATGACAGAATAACAGGGACTGCTGCAAACTACTTAAAAGAACAGATTCAGAGACAGAAAAGGCTTTATTCTGTTAAGTCTGACAGCACATATGTTCCAAAGTACAGAGATCACAATGGTGATATTGTTGATATGAAGCCTAATACTGCACAGATTAGAACATATCTTGGTATTAAGGGACTTGAATTCAATCTGGAGTCTGACAAAGCTTATGTCATAAGACTAGATCAGGAGTTGAGAAAAGCAAAGATCAATGATCTCAGAGCTGCAATCTTTCAAACTGGTGAAGATACTGCAGAGCTTAAAGATGTCAAAAAGAGAATGATTGATGAACTCAGATATGCTGAGAAATGTTTGTTGAAGAACTATCTCAGAACAACTCCTGACATCAGAGAGATCGGAAAATAATGAAACCAAGTCGAAGATCTACAACTGCTTAAATTCTGATATTTGTACAGACTGAAGTTGTTATCAGAAGTTGAATATTGGTAAAGCTTTAAGGACTGTAAGTTGTAGTTATCTAGTCTAATTCTTATGCATTTGTACTTAATGTTTTTAACATCATCAAATATCTATTAAACTTGTATATTATGCTAATTTACAAGTTGGGGGAGATTGTTAGATATATTTGATAATGTCATGGCTAATATGTTTTATGTTTAGCTTTCAGATCTTACTTGAACAGGATAAATCAGTACTTAACTGTTGATCAGTACTTATACTGAAAGTCAGGACTTAAGGATATCAGTACTTATGTTATCAGGAGATAATCATCAGAAAATAGATATCAGAACTTAAGTGCTGAAGGAAGATCAGATAAGGACAATAGCTAATTAAAGGAAAGAAGATCAAGATAAACATAAGAAGAGATATGCATGAAGAAGGAATTCTGTAAAGAATGGAATACTTGGAAGAAAATATATCTGATTGATATATTTTAGGAAGCAGAATTATATTCCATATCAATTAGTGATTATCTTGTAACTGTGTAGTATATAAACACAGACATAGGGTTTACACTATAAGTGTTATCATTATTTGAGAAGATTATTCATTGTAACCCTAGCAGCTCTCGTGATATTGTTCATCACTGAGAGGTAACAGTTCCATACTGTAACAGAGTTTATTGTTTCAATAAAGTTTGTTTTCTGTTACTTAAGTTCTTAAAGTTCGATTTGAGTGTACTATACACTGTATTCACCCCCTCTACAGTGTGTGTGTGACCTAACAATATTACTCAGTGTAATGTTATATTTATGAGAGGCATGGTTGTAAAAATCGGAAATCGGTACTAATTGATAGAGGGATAGATTAAGGAGTAATCGGTAAATCGGGGATTAATCGGACTGAAAATCGGATATAAATTTAATTTTTTATTTTTTATATAAATAGTATAACGTACATTAGTAAGCGCATGTACTGAATTAGCTAATTAGAAAGAATTGGGCTTGGATTACTATTGAGTGGCATTTATGACACTTTATTATGCTCCGTAAAGCTTTGAATTGGTGTAATTGTACTCAAGTTATTGGTATTTTAATGTGCTTTATAGTGTTTTTGCATTTCAGGCACTAATCTGAGAATCAGGTGAATTAGCAATAATTTGATGTTAATATGGTGTTAGGTTGGTGTATGTAAAAGCCCGCACTTCCGGACCATTAATTCTAAACCAAAACTAAAATAATATACAATTTACTAATACGAAAATCTATTACAAAGGCCACTATTACAAATGCGCAGCTAAAAGCGGAGTCCAAAAGTCATTCTAATCCAATCCTAAGTCCTCGAACTCCAATGCTATCCAACTCGAACTCTTAGGTGAAATCTGAAATTGTAAGTAATGAGCTATACAGCCCAGTAAGAAAATAATCGATCCAACTAGTTGGCCTAGTAACATGTCGACATATAACAAAATACAATAATCTATACGATACAATATACGAAACAAACACTTTCGATACATATTCTTATTCTTTTTCGATACATACGATACACATAGCACATAAACAACAAAAATTCAAAACCCGTAATTTATGCCACGACCACTACAACCCGGTGATAACGGTCCTAAATTTTCAGAAAACTGTCACTACAATCCGGTGACTATGGTCCTAAGTTCTTATTCGATATTTTCACAAACCATGGTACAAATCAAAGATTCAAAATTATTATTGAGACCCACATGGATACAACAATACATATACTACACATATATTTTCAAATATATCATCACTTAGCCCATGTTTTAATAATCAAATATAAACGCACAACACACAATTTGGAAAACACTAGCAAGATCGATCGAAAACTTACTTCAAAACCTGACCAGATCTGAATATAGCCTTTTTGACCCTCTAAATGACGTTTTCTTGGAAAATACAAAGCACGAAAGTTGTAGAGAACGAAAAGATCTTTCCGAAAAGTGTAGAATAACTGAATTCTGACTTACAATAAATTTTCTACGAATTTTACAAGACCGCTGATTTTTGCTGAGAAGAGTCCTACGAATTTTAATGATAAAAACAAGGAATACGAATATGGTGTATTTATAACGATACAAAACCCTATATCTTAACCTACAAGTTATCCATATTAGAATACGATCCAAATTTTAGGCCCATTAGTCTAATTAAATTTTAAATCCTAGTCCTTTTCTAATTTTAATACTCTTTATTCTATTATTCAATTATTAATCTAATTCTAAAAATTACGGGATATTACATACACTACCCTCCTTCAAAAGAATTTGGTCCCCAAATTCACAACAATCCTAAAATTCATGAAACGTCTACCCCTTGATCTACCAAAGGTCAAACTATGATCCACAAGATCGAATCCTAGGGAATGTACTAGTCTCATACTTAATACACTCCGAAAGACAGTCTGCTCTTGATACCAACTGTAACAGCCCGCACTTCCGGACCATTAATTCTAAACCTAATTCCAAACTAATACAATATACAGTCTATTTATCAAAAATTCAATTACAAAGGTACTATTATTACAAAAGCGCAGCTAAAAGCGGAGTCCAAAAGTCATTCTAATCCAATCCTAAGTCCTCGAACTCCAATGCTATCCAACTCTAACTCTTAGGCGAAATCTGAAATTGTAAGTAATGAGCTATACAGCCCAGTAAGAAAATAATCGATCCAACTAGTTGGCCAAGTAACATGTCCACATATAACAAAATACAATAATCTATACGATACGATATACGAAATAAACACTTTCGATACATATTCTTATTCTTTTTCGATACATACGATACATATAGCACATAAACAACAAAAATATAAAACCCGTAATTTATGCCACGACCACTACAACCCGGTGATAACGGTCCTAAATTTTCAGAAAACTGTCACTACAATCCGATAACTACGATCATAAGTTCTTATTCGATATTTTCACAAACCATGACACAAATCAAAGATTCAGAATTAATATTGAGACCCACACGGATACAACAATACATATACTACACATATATTTTTAAATATATCATCACTTAGCCCATATTTTAATAATCAAATATAAACGCACAACACACAATTTTGAAAACACTAGCAAGATCGATCGAAAACTTACTTCAAAACCTGACCAGATCTGAATATAGCCTTTTTGACCCTCTAAATGACGTTTTCTTGGAAAACACAAAGCACGAAAGTTGTAGAGAACGAAAAGATCTTTTCGAAAAATCCAGAATTACTGAATTCTGACTTACGATGAATTTTCTACGAATTTTACAAGACAGCTGATTTTTGCTGAGAAGAGTCCTACGAATTTTAATAATAAAAACAAGGAATACGAATATGGTGTATTTATAACGATACAAAACCCTATATCTTAACCTACAAGTTATTCATATTAGAATCTGATCCAAATTTTAGACCCATTAGTCTAATTAAATTTTAAATCCTGGTCATTTTCTAATTTTAATACTCTTTATTCTATTATTCAATTATTAATCTAATTCTAAAAATTACGGGATATTACAATGTCTAAGGAATAAAGCTCGCGAAGACCGGCTCAAATCTGCAAGAAAAAGAAAGATGTCAAGTTTTGGCAGAAGCCCAGCGCGGCCGCGCTGATCAAGCGCGCGGCCGCGCCCGAACTTCAGAGAGCTAGCGCGCCCGTGCTGATCAAGCGAGCGGCCGTACCAGGTCGGGTTTCAAAAATCCTGTTTTGAATAGAAGACCGTGTAATAATATAACAAGTCAGAGACTTATTAAGGAGAGTTGTAACAAGACCGTGTTAGCACTATTCAACGAAGATGAAGAAGATCTTATTTTTATTTGTGAATATTGTTCTAAGTTGTAACTTGGATGCTAGTTTTCTTATTTGTGAACCTTATACTTGTTTCGTACTTGGTTTTATTTATTCGTTATAAAGACTACGTTTATTATACCATGCTTTCATCGGAACCCACGTTGATGATGAGTCCGATTATGGGCTAATCGTTATCGTGGGGTTCTAGCGGATTTATTTATGTATTTCTTTACTTAATTTGTTTCGATGCCTTAGTATGTGGTGATTGTATGATAACCTAGTATTGGTTGTGCGTATTCGTCTTATGAGCGTCGCGAACTTATAAGATAATGTGTTAATTCTTAATGAAGCGAAAGTGAATTTAAGGATTTAGAACTTTCCATGCTAGCATAGGTTCACGTATTTGTTATGCATGATTCGTAGGTAACTTTAACCATCTTACTTGCCATATGTAATCAAGATAGATAACTTGTGCTTAAACCGTTAAGTTGTCAAATTCTATAGACATATAGGGTCTCAATATAATTGGTGTTTATTCAGCTTCTATATATTTTGTGGATGTCTGATAGTATGTTATTCGTGCAACGAAAGTTGGCGTTTAGCAGTTTCGTGTTATCTGATTAGTGTCATCACCATTGCATGCTAAGGTTAAGAACAATAAGGCTATTGAATGAATTATTTAATGAAGTTAGAATCCCAGGTTTGTCATATATATTAATTCAGTCAACCTTATTCTCTTAGTTATAATTGTTAGTTTAATTATTAGTTATAAACAACCTCAATTTGTTATCGTCCTAGCATTGAATAATAACCACACATTTTTGTTTAAGTGCGTAAATTCATTAGTTAACCAAAGTCAGTCTGTGTGGGAACGAACTAGAAAAGATTCTATAATACTTGCGAACATGTATACTTGTGTGTATTATTAGCGCGTGTTTAGCGACTAACAATTACTATGGTCATGGCCTTGTAATTCACTGACCCAAATCATTTTATAACTACAATACCAAGTTTGTTACTCATTCATGACCTTCCTCTCTCTCTCCCGCAAACATCTCTTCCACCGCCAGTCATCACTTCTCCACCGCCATCATCAACCTTTCACGCAGGCTTCTCATAATTGCATTAAATGATGAAAAAGCTTCATATATCTGTCTAAATGTGGCCCGATTTTACGATGTTGACCCGATTTTGGTCCGAGCTTGATCCGAGTTTTTAAAAAATGATTTCCCGGCTAATTTTGACAAATTCAATCGGTGAATGGCCGTTTAATGATTAACCGGCCAATTAATCGTCGAAATCGGTGATTTTTTCAACACTGATGATAGGGAGTAAAATAAAACCTGATTGCGTAATTAATATCACATTAATTATACCCGAATTGGGCTGATAATAAAGCCCATTATAAAGTGCCCAAAACCCTGAATATTAATTAATTTCATAATTAATTAATACGGGATAAATCGGCTGATAATTAAAGTCCAAATAAGGACACAATTCCTTGGAGATTGGCCTCGAAGAAATCTCATAGGATAAGGAATCAATTTCCTGCATTATAGGAATCCAAAGTCCACTCTAATTCTGAGACTTGTCCACCAAGCAGTCTCCTAACCTTAACCTAATTTAAGGGCATCACATGCCTATATATGGGGAATCACCCCACAAATTAGAACTACGTTTTTTGACTTGATCCTTGACATATAGCAAGGTACGTAGACATCTTGCTTAGGCAGATTAAGTCACAAAACACAGGAGCTATCAAATCGAGCCTCGAAGCTCACGAACCCTAGTAATAAATACGACCTAGTTTTTAATCCATAAGATTTGGCACCGTATGTGGAAAAGCATAACAACAACTATGGTGAGTACACGGAGCGGAAACAACACCCCTGAAGGAACAACGGCTGGGACAACCCAACCAATTTCGTCAGTGGTAGAGATACCCCCGCATTCAACCTATGCCTCCACCCAAGGAGGAACTCTGGTGGTAACAACTGAGGCACAACCTCAAGTGACAAATACTACTACTCTTCAAGGGACGAATTCCCAATTTCAGTAGCTGTTAGGGCGAAAACACGCGCTAAAATTACACACAAGTATACGTGTTCACAAGTAGTATAAGATATAAATCAGATTCGTACCCACATAGACTATTTTTAGTTAACTTAAGATTATGCACCTATGCAACAATGGTATGGCTATCGCTCAATGCTACGACAATAACAAGTTGAGATGTTTATAAGTAAGATTAAACTAACATGCACTTAGATAAGAATAAAAGTGATTAAATTAAGTATATGAGACAAACATGGGATTCTAACTTCATTAAATACTTTATTCAAAGTCATTGTTCTTAACCTTAGCATGCAATGGTGATGACAACTAATCAGATAACACAAAACTAGTAAACGCCAACTTTCGTTGTACGAATACCCTACTAACAAACATCCATAAAAGAGAGAGAAGCTGAATAGACACCAATTATGTTGAGACTCTATATGTTCATAGAATTTGACAATATAAAGGTTTAATGAACAAGTTATCTATCGTGATTACATAGGGCAAGTAAGATGGTTAAAATTACCTATGAATCATGCATAACAATTAAACATGAACCTATGCTAGCATGGCAAGTTCTAAATCTCTATATTCACTGTCGCTTCAATAGGGATTAATAAACTATCTTATATGTTCGCGACACACATAAGATGAATACGCACAACCAATATTAGAATATCATTCAATCACCATACACCAAGATATTAAAACAAATTAACTATATAAATCCATAAGTAAATCTGTTAGAACCCCACGATAACGATTAGTCCATAACCGAACTCATCGTCACCATGGGTTCCAATGAAAGTATGGTAAATAATCTAAGATAAACTAGGTCTGAAATAACTGAATAATAATAACAAAGTAAGTTAACAAGAGTGTTAGGTTCAAACAACAAAGAAAACAAGCATCCAAGATTACAACTTAAGCAAAGAATCACAAGTAAAAACAAGATCTTCTTCTTCTTCCTTGTATTGTGCTATTAGGTCTTCTTGCTGCTTTCTCCTCGCTCTTCTCATCTCTGAAAAACATCTTTTAAAAGTCTTTAAATACCAGCCCAACAGATCAGGAGTCCAACAAATCAATCTTATAATAGAATCAGGATTCCCGAAATTCGACATAGCACGGACGCCCTCAAATCCAGCGCGACCGCCCTGAGTTTCTGACAAATGGGCGTGGCCGCTCCCAAGACTAGCGCGGCCGCCCTGAGCTTCTGGAAAATCTGAATATTTCTGCTTTCTTGACCTTCTCGTGTTGGTTCCTTGTGCGCTATCGACCGAGATTCCATCCTAACACTCTTTTAAGCATAAAACATGCAATATCCATGCCTTCTTTCGAATCTGCCCTGAAATGCAAAACACTACGAAAACATATCAAAAACACAAATATCTTGAGTATAAAACACTAATTCAAGCCTTTACGAAGCGTTCTAAGTGGATATAAATGCCACTTATCAGCAGCTACAAGCACATATGAATCCTCAACCCGTTAGGTATGAGTATTCAACAATTGTTACCACTAACCCCCGTTACGGGATGCCATTATACCCAGAAGTTGGAGGGAGTGGGCACTCCAATTAGAGTGAAGCACAAGGGCAGACGCCCCATTACATACATGGTTTGGCTCCTATTCCGGAGGATCAAGAATTCTCTAGGCCTTATACTGAAAAAGACTCCAAATCTTCGGATGATGATGTGCCTCAAAGAAGGAGGCGTGCTGCTAAAGAACCAATGCCCGATGCTAATCAACATCCCAGGAGCACCCGAGGGACGAATCCCCAAAAAGTACAGGAGAGGATCAGGGCTCACGAAGCTGAGATCCAAAGGCTAAAGCGCGATCTGGAGGCGCACCTGACCCTAAGACCCCCATTTCCTCCGAGGCGGAGAGATCATCCTCCAATTATAGACGTGGATGGTCGAATACGAATAAGGGTTGTTGTCCGAAGGGCTGATCCAAGTGATCTTCTGCCCCTAGGAGATCCTGATTATCCAACTCCACCATTCACTGAAGAGATAATAAATGCTCATATCTCAAGGAAGTTTAAGATGCCCACCATCAAAGCTTATAATGGCACTGGAGATCTCGTTAATCATGTTAGAACATTCTCCAATACACTGTTGCTACAGGCCGTGAATGATGCTATTAAGTGTCGGGCATTTCCTCAAACCCTATCGGAAATGGCTCAAAGGTGGTACAGCTGTTTGCCTCCGAATTCTATTGGGTCCTTCAGAGATCTAAGTCAAGCTTTTATCAAGCAATTCATCAGTGGGAGAGTGCATGAGAAGAGTTCATCATCCCTCATGAGCATTATGCTGGGAGAAAAGGAGTCCTTGAGAGTCTATCTGAACCGTTTCACCAAAGAAGCTTTGAAGGTCTCGGACCTTGATGACAAGGTAGCTATGATATCACTACAATAAAAAACTAGGGATAAATTCTTCAAGATGTCATTAGCCAAGTGCCCCCTGAAAGCATGTTACAACTCCAAGATAGGGCTGGGAAGTATATCAAGGTGGAGGAAAGCATGAGGAAGACAGTGGTGAATAACGAGCCCGCTGGTGGCAAGAAGTGAAAGACTGATCTAGAATATAATATCAAGGACAAGTATCCTAGAACTGAGCAAAACACTGATTTAACCCCAAAGAAGGGAGGACCCAGACAAAATTTTACCGAAATGCTAAACTGAATGCTCCTAGAAGTCAGATCTTAATGGAAATCGAAAGAGATAGGATGTTCGTTGGCCTAAGCCCCTGAAGGATGATCATACTAAGCTAGATAAGAGCAAATATTGTCAATTTTACAAGGATGCTAGTCATGACACTGATGAGTGTAGACAACTAAAGGATGAAATTGAGTTCCTCATTCGAAAAGGAAGGCTGAGCAAGTATACTGAAGATGGAGGAGATAGGAATAATAATGGAAGAAGGAACTTCGATGATCGCAAAAGGGATCAGGATGATAAGGGGAGAAATTCCCAACCCAGGGGACTAGTGATAAACGCAATCTTTGGGGGACCTCAGCCCCGAGGGCCAGTGATAAATACGATCTTTGGAGGACTGACTGCTGTTGGTTCATCTAAAATCTCAAGGAAAGCTTATACAAGAGAAGTTATGCATATTGTCGTAGAAGCCCCGAAGAGGGCCAGGACAGGAGTGACAATGATATTCGATGATTTTGATTTAAACGGTGTCAAATTTCCTCATGACGATCCTCTGGTCATAACACCAATAATAGGGAACAACCCGGTGAAGAGAGTCCTCGTAGATATTGGAGCTTCGGTGGACATCTTACTCCATGATACCTTTATAAGGTTGGGTTACAATGATTCTCAATTAACCCCAACTGATATGCCAATATATGGTTTCACTGGAGTCGAGTGCCCTGTGGAGGGAATAATTAAGTTTCCTTTAACTACAGGTCAGTTACCAAGATAAGCAACACAGATGTTGGACTTTGTAGTGGT
Organism: Apium graveolens; assembly: GCF_009905375.1. Classification (NCBI taxonomy): domain Eukaryota; kingdom Viridiplantae; phylum Streptophyta; class Magnoliopsida; order Apiales; family Apiaceae; genus Apium; species Apium graveolens. The sequence goes on along the minus strand of NC_133653.1, from coordinate 72,990,850 downwards.
AAAGGCTGGATCAACTTACAATGCAATCATGGGAAGAACGGGAATACATGCTTTCAAGGCAGTCCCCTCTTCTTACCATTCAGTGATGAAGTTTCCCACCCGAAATGGGATTGAAGAAGAGATAGGAGATCAAAAGATGGCAATGAGCTGTTATGTAGCCTCTCTTAGGGCTAATGGAGTTGGGGGGCAGGTTTTTCCTATTGAAGATCTCGACGAGAATGACGAGAAAAGAGGAAAGCCGGCAGAAGACATGGTTCCGATTCCTTTGGCTCCCGAGGATCCTGAGAGAGTGTTAGGGAGAAAACACGCGCTAAAATTATACGCAAGTATACGCGTTCACAAGTAGTATAAGATATAAATAAGATTCGTACCCACAGAGACTCTTTTTGGTTAACTTAAGATTATGCACCTATGCAACAATGGTATGACTATCGCTCAATACTAAGACAATAACAAGTTGAGATGTTTATAACTAAGATTAAATTAACTTTCAATTAACTAAGTATAAAAGTGATTGAAGTAACTATATGAGACAAACATGGGATTCTAACTTCATTACTACTTCATTCAAAGTCATTGTTCTTAACCTTAGCATGCAATGGTGATGACAACTAATTAGATAACATGAAACTAGTAAACGCCAATTTTCGTTGTACGAATACCCTACTACCAGTCATCCATAAAAGAGATGGAAGCTGAATAGACACCAATTATGTTGAGACCCTATATGTCTATAGATTTGATAACATAAAGGTTTAATGCGCAAGTTATCTATCATGATTACATAGGGCAAGTAAGATGGTTAAAATTACCTACGAATCATGCATAATAAATACATGAACATATGCCAGCATGGCAAGTTCTAAATCTTTATATTCATTATCGCTTCAATAGAGATTAACACGTTATCTTATATGTTAGCTACGCACATAAGACGAATAAGCACAACCAATACTAGGTGTTATGCCAAAAAATTGGTATAAACAATATTCAGATTGAGATTGATAGAATAGTCAAAATTGAGAAAGAAATGCCTAAAATTAAGGAACATATAAGGTTATTTGCCTTGCAGAAGGAAAGGTGGCGCGCCCTTTGTATGAAAGGCGTGCCCTATATTTTGATGGTTGATGAAGAAGTTGTCGTCACTTGACCCCATGTATAAAGGGGGCGCGCCCTCAGCATAATGGGAAGGCGCGTAGGGAAATTTCCTGATTAAGTCTCTTCTTATGGAAAGCCTTAGGGCGCGCCCTAAATGAACAGAAGACCTTGTGAAGATACTTCAAACATGACTGCTTGGTCGGGTTCTTTAGAAGGATCAAGGAAGATGTAGATTATTAATACTAACATATTTGATGCAGGTACTCTATTGAAGAACTCCTTCCTTTAGCACATCTACAGGAAAGGCGGTGTCCGTGGTTAGAGACCTCCAGGGGTATGCCTGGACTGAAGACCTCCTCCTGTAGTCAATGGATGTCCTCATTGGGGATGTGGGGTGAAATTTGGTGTGTGCTTTGGGAGCTCTGTCTCTGTAGTCAACGGGTTTCCTTGTTGGGAGACTTTGGAGTATCCTGCACTTTACACCCGAAAGCTTGGGATCACTTGTCCTGCAATCTGGTAGGGGCTCCTTATCGGGGGACAAGGATGCGTCCAACATTTGGGGTGAACCACGGCTATACCTGCGTCCACGGACTAGAGAAACAGCTGGTAGCGGAGGTTTATCCTTGGCCAGGGAGATGCCTCATCCGTGAAGTCTCGAAGCCGTGGACGAGCCTTGGGCCTTTGTGGTTGGGCCTTATCGGCGGACATTCCTAAAGCTAGTAGAAGACGGTTTTCAGTGGGTTTCCTACTGGGCCTCGGGATAAGAAATCTAAGCCCATTAGGTTTCTTGTTCCCCAAGAACTACGTGGGCTTGATCCCCTATAAATAGGGGTACGTAGGCAAATTGTAAGGGGTCATAAGCGAGAGCGCAAAGGAGCCACCACTAACCCTAAGCAATCTCAGCCCCCAATAATTATCACCACCAAACACTGTTCATCTTTTCCGACGAATACTGTTCATCGGATCCACCGGTTACTGTTCATATTTCCGACGAAGAACTGCCACCACAGATCTTGTTTCCGGCTACTAACCTCAAGTTTTGTTGTTCCCAAATTCCTCCGTCAACAAATTGGCGCTAGAAGGAGGGGCTAATCAAGATCTGCATCTGGGAGGAAAGATGTCTCAATATCGTGATGGAAGTTTTTTTGTTGGAAGTTCTGAAGAAGATTCTGATCGCGGATATGAATATGAACCCTACGTTCCGCCAATGACTGACCGTCCTACACCGGACGTTGGGGGACAGCCACCTGTGCTAATCAGCAACGCCGACTTGTTGGAACAACTATATCGCATGGGCGATGCTTTGAATGGTTTCGATTCAAGGTTGACCACCGTGGAGCGACGCAAGGCCATGAGGGGTCTTCGTCGTGGCCGTGTAACTCACGCACCTGGAAAAACACCCATGACTGATAGGGATGCCTCAGCCGGCCATGGTCGCACCGAAGGGGGGCGTGTGCCGATAACCCCACGGCGCCTGGACTATTTCAATGACACATCCCCAATCATTGAGCTAGTGGAAGAAGATGCTGATGGTCGGGAAATTCTGCGGGCGGATAACCAGGGAGCCACCCATCTGCACCGGTCTGGACGTAGTCTCGAGGAACGCCGACAGGCGGAGTCGATGCCGGAGAATCAGCAACGGGGTTTCACAGCTTTGAAAGATCGCTTGGGGATCCGCATGGGCGATGATGATTTAAGAATGGTGTTACTTGAATGGCAGAAAGAAGTTGATCGTGGAGATGTAATGCCCCATGATACAACGCGTGTGCCCCTGAATTCCCAGGAAAATCGGAAGCGGCACTGCGATCCAACACGTGTGCCCCTGAATTTCCAGAAAATTGGGAGCGGCACCACGATAATGAGAGAGCTCCTCCCCGCAGATCGCTGGATCGATATGGGCGTGGGTATGGAAACGATCGTTGGAGAAGGCCTCAATGGAGAGGAAGAGGTGGAGGCCGAGGTAGATACTTAGAGGGATACCGTCGCGAAAATTATCACGGTCACCTTGACTCCCGCTGGAATAACCGAGCAGATAGCTATGACTATGCGGAACATGATGATCACAGAGACGTAGAAAACTATGATCGCAGTACGGCTCGAGGCCGCGGCCAGGGTCAAGAAGAAAATCGAGGGAGAAATCAAGGACGGAATCCCGAAGTGATTGTGATACCCGAAGACGCCCAGAACACGAACCAGCAGCAAGCCCCTCCCGGGGGGAATCAAGTGGAGGTACCTCAATTACAACCCCAAGGTCCGTAGCCTCAAATGCAGACCATTTCAGGTGTGGGAACTTTCAATATGGGAGATCTAAAAAGGCTACTTAACCACCTGGAAGGCAGAGTGACGGCCACAGCTGAAATCCCTTCCCTGTTCTCGGTGGCGGTAAGAGAGGCACAGTTACCGGCCGGGTATCGCAACACTACTAGCGATCTCCGCTTCCCGGGAAACTCAGATATGGTGGAGTTCCTGGGTCGTTTTAATATAGAGATGGATGTGTACCAAGTCCCGGACTTGGCTCAATGCCGTCTCTTGGCAGCAACCTTTAGAGAAAGTGCCCAGCAGTGGTTTCAAAAGCTCGGGTCGGGAGTGATTACCTCATGGGATCAGAAGAAAACTCTGTTCTTAACCAAGTTCCAAGCCGCGGTGAGATACGCGCCCTCTGTCATAACTCTCGCCAATGTTAGGCAAAGGGAAAATGAAAGTTGAATATCGTACTTCAAAAGGTTCAACGCCGAATCTACCAGCGTGAGGGGAGCATCAGACGAAGCCCTGAAAAGCTTCTTGATCGCAGGATTAAGGGTTGGCTCGGACTTTTGGAAGCACTTTCAAGGGAAAGACCCGGCTACTCTAGCAGATGTCTTCGCTTTGGCAGAATCTTTTAAAGCTATAGAACAATCTCTGGCAGAGGTGCAACCGACTTCACAGTCAAGTCAGAGAAGCAAAGGAAGGAAGAGGGATAGGTCTCCAAGCCCAAGGTACAGAAGAAGTAGTCGAAGCCCAGACTGGGTGAATACTGCAAGCACGAGGAGGGGATGGAGTCCTCCCTCAAACTATGACTATAGAACAAGCCTATACACGCCCTTGGTCGCATCTATCGAGTGTATCTTCGAAGTAAACAAAAATAGAGGGCTATTTAGAAAACCTGAAGCTTTATCATCATGGAAAAGCAAAGACAAGAAAAAGTATTGTTAATACCATGAATCATATGGACATAACACGCATGAGTGCCGACATTTAAAAGATGAAATTGAAGCGCTTATCAAGGAAGGATACCTTGGTGAATGGGTAGTCAAGGAAGTAAGGAAGCACAAGGATGACAGAGCAAAAGAAGAAGAAAGGTGAGCCCCACGCGAGTCAAACAATGATACCCTGGAGGAAAATAAATTTGTCAGGGATGGCAGTATCCGAACAATCTACGGGGGAGATCCCTGGATGGAATGCATTTCCAAGCCTTGGCAAGATACGCTAGGGAAGCCCGGTTCAGGCCTCTCACAGACATTCATAGGGTGGAAACTCGACCGCCCAAAGTATTTAAGGGTGAGTCCATGGATATTACCTTCAGAGAAGCAGATGCCCGATGGGTACATCATCCCCACAATGATGCGCTGGTTATTTCTATCCAGATCGGAACCAGAAATGTCCATAGAGCCTTCGTGGATAATGGAAGCTCAGCAAATATCCTCTACTACAGCACCTTCAAGAAGATGGGACTACCCGATCTGGATATGTCGGGGGAAGACTCGTGGGTCTATGGTTTTTCAGGCGCAGGAGTTAGACATGGGATCGATCCGGCTACCATGTACTTTGGGGAAAAGCCCGTTGTCGGTAACAAAGATGCTTGAATTTAAGGTCCTGAATCAGGAATCGTCCCATAACGTGCTATTGGGACGACCTTTTCTGCGGGAGATGAGAGTTATCACTTTAATCCACCATCTAACCATCAAATTTCCAACGCCAAATGGGGTGGGAAGTATAAAGGTTTCTCAGTATGACTCTCGGGAGTGTTGTAGGCAAGCTATGAGAGGCTTTAGAAAAGACTCCCACGCCGAAAATACTTCGGACGTAGATCAAGAAAAGAGCATTGAGCAACCAATCGAGGAAATCCGAGTCCACTACTATGTTGAGCAAGAAGATGAGCCTCCCTCCGGGCTGCCCCCAACAACGTTGTACTTGGAAGACGCAATCAGAATTGAGATGTTGGAAGAAGAGGAGGCAATGGACACCATAGTCCAAACAGATTTCAATGGGGAACGGTTAGAAGGAAGATTCGATGTCTTGCAAAGCCTCGAACAGGATGAGTGTGAGGTAGATGCCCTTCCCCCTGAAGGAGCGCCCTTACCCAAAAAACATACCAAGGAAGTTGATGCCCCTGCTATGCAGGGCGTGCCTTCTAAAGAAGTCGACGCTCCTCCTAAAGGGGATGCGCCTTCTCTACAAGACAATGAAATCCATGATTCACCTGACCTAGATCCCCGGATACCGATGCCGACAGAGAAGATGGGGCCAATAGAAGATACAATTGAAATCCCTGTCGATGAAAAAGATCCGAGTAAAGTTTTGAGAAAAGGATCTCAGTTGGCACCAAAGTTGAAGGAAGGTCTTTCAATATTTCTCTTGGCGAACCTTGATGTATTTGCATGGTGCCATTCTGATATGGTAGAAATCGATCCAGAGGTAATGTGCCACCGATTGAATATCGACCCCAAGCATAAGAAACCCGGAGTGAGAGCTATAGCCCTAGCAGAAAAAGTAGAGAGACTCCTGGACGTCAGACTAATTCAAGAATCCTTCTACCCAGAGTGGCTAGCAAACCCGGTATTGGTAAAAAAGCCCAACGGCAAATGGAGAACATGCATGGATTTCACCGATCTGAATAAGGCATGCCCGAAAAATAGTTTTCCCCTACCAAGAATTGATCAGTTGGTCGACGCCACGGCAGGACATGCCTTGCTCAGCTTCATAGACGCATACTCCGGGTATAACCAAATCCTTATGTATGAGCCTGTCCAGGAGCACACCTCTTTTATTACTGATAGAGGGCTCTATTGCTATATCGGAATGCCATTTGGTCTGATCAACATCGGTGCCACTTATCAAAGATTGGTAAACAAAATGTTCAAGAAGCAGATTGGGAAGACGATGGAAGTATATGTGGATGATATGCTCGTAAAGTCTAAAAGGGTGGAAGATCACATTGCCGACTTAGAAAATGTTCCATATCCTGAGAAAATATAAGATGAAGCTAAACCCGCAGAAGTGTGTGTTCGGTATGGAGTCAGGGAAATTCTTGGGATTCATGGTCAACCATCGGGGGATTGAGGCTAACCCGGCAAAAAACAAAGCTCTGCTAGACATGAAATCTCCCACCAGCATCAAACAAGTACAGAGCCTGACAGGAAGGATTGCGGCCCTAAATTGATTTGCCTCAAAGTCATCAGATAGGTGCAAAGAATTCTTTAAGGCAATCAAAAGAAGGGGAAAGGATTTTCTGTGGACCCCCGAGTGTGAAGAAGCTTTTCTAAAAATCAAAGAGCAATTGGAAAATCCTCCGATGTTAGCCAAGCCAGAAGACGAAGAAATGTTGATTCTTTACTTGGCGGTATCTGAATACTCCGTTAGCACGGTGTTGGTGAAGGAAGAAGTAAGCCACCAGTGGCCCGTATACTATGTGAGCAAAAGGTTGCTGGATGCGGAAACCAGGTATACCAACATGGAAAAACTAGTGTACGCTATTATTCTTGCGGCACGAAAGCTAAGACCATACTTTCAGGCTCACCGAATAGAAGTTCGCACCGCTTATCCGATTCGGCATATTCTACATAAACCCAAATCGTCAGGGAGAATGTTAAAATGGGCAGTGGAGCTAGGACAATTCGATTTGGAATATTGTCCTCGCACGGCAATCAAGGGACAAGCGCTGGCTGATTTCTTACTTGAGTTCGATGCAGAAGTTGATGACAAGGCCATAGTGTTGGCGGAACTGACCTCGCAAGGAAGTTCTCAGGATGAAAAGAGGCAGGAACTCCCACACCCTTGGTGGATATTACATATTGATAGGGCCATGAACAACAATGGATCAGGTGCCGGGATTTTCTTGATCACTCCGGAGGGGCACCGTTTGATGAGTGCTATCCATTTCAAGTTTTATGCTACTAATAATGATGCTGAGTATGAAGCCTTGATCAACGGTCTAAAATTAGCTCTGGAGGTATGGGCCATGAATCTAATAGTTCGGAGCGATTCCGAATTAGTTATGAACCAGGTCAACGCAGGTTTCCAAGCCCGGGGACCGCGAACGGAGTTATATATGAGATGTGCGCAACGCCTACTGAAAAAAATTTCAAATGCCAGGCTAGAAAGCATTCCGTGAGAAGAAAATAGTATTGCGGATGCTTTGGCCAAGATGGGTTCACAGATGGACAACGTTCAACTTGGACGAATCCCTTTGGGAATCCAGGAAATTCCAAGTATTCCAGAGGTAGAGGTGCTTCAGACGCTAGAAGTCCCGCGAGAAAGCTGGATGACCCCCATTCATAACTATATTCAGATAGGAGTTGTACCAGAAGACAAATTACAGGCTCGATGCCTTCGGTACCAGGCTGCAAAGTATGTGGAATATGACGGGATATTATCTAAGAGAGGATTTAATCAACCACTGTTACGTTGTGTGGATATGGAAGAAGGAAACTGTATTCTCAGAGAGGTGCACGAAGGAATTTGTGGCAATCACTCGGGGGGTGGTTCGTTGGCATTAAAAGCACTCAGACAAGGATACTACTGGCCGACTATGAGAGAAGATGCCTTCAATTTTGTCCGGGCTTGTGACCGTTGACAGTGATTCACCAACTATTCCAACGCCCCGGCATCCACCATTACCTCATTGGCGAGTCCTTGGCCTTTTGCCATGTGGGGAATTGATCTCATTGGAGAGTTGCCCAAAGCAAAGGGGGGTGTGAAATACGCCGTGGTGGCTGTGGACTACTTTACCAAATGGGCAGAGGCTATGCCACTAGCCACGATCACGGCAAAGAAGATAAGGGATTTTGTGTTCAATTCCATAATATGCAGGTTCGGTATCCCCTACAAACTCATCTCAGACAATGGGAAGCAGTTTGATAGTAAAGAGTTAAGGAAGCTTTGTGAGGACTTGAAAACTAAAAAGGACTTCACCGCGGTTTATCATCCGCAGAGTAATGGTCAGACGAAAGCCATAAATAAAATCATAAAACATACTTTGAAGGCAAAGTTAGAAGAGAAAAAAGGAGATTGGCCAGAGGAGATGCCCATGGTCCTTTGGTCTTACAATACGACCCCTAGATCGACCACAGGAGAAACCCCCTTTCTGCTGACTTATGGGTATGAGGCCATGGTTCCCGTGGAGGTAGGAGCTGGATCCCTCTAGAGAGACGTGTTTGTTGAGGAAGATGCAGAAGTCAACCAGAGGCTTCACTTGGATCTGTTAGACGAAGCCCGAACGAACTCTCAATTAAAGCTTGCTGCATATCAGCAGAGAATCGCAAGGTATTTCAATAAAAAGGTAAAATTTGTGTCGTTCAAGGTTGGAGATCTTGTGTTGCGAAAGGTTATGCCTAACACTAAGATAGCTCAGCACGGGGTGCTTGGAGCTAATTGGGAAGGACCGTACAAGGTTAAAGCTATACTCTGGAAGGGAACCTATCGCTTAGAAGATCTGGATGGTAGACTTATTCCTCGAGCGTGGAATACGGAATATTTACGGAAGTATTATCAGTAGGGTGTGGCTGTGTCCCCCTTATTTTCTTATGTAATAGGCTAGTAGCAAATAAATTCCTCCTATCCTAGGGGGGGTAGTACATGTGACTGCGAACCTTGGAACTAGCAGAAGGAAAAAAAAATTCAAATAATTTCCCCATAGAGCATAGTAGCCATGGGACTGGTGTAATTTATACACTAGAGCGTATTATCAATAAAAGGAAAAAGTTACTTCAAATTGCTTTATTTGCTTGACATGAAATTTTTCATTTGAAAAACATCAGAGGCGCGCCCTATATTGAGGCGCGCCCTATCTAATAACTTCTGCTTCATAATCAAGATAAACATAGTATACAAGGATGAAAGGAATAAAAGTACATGGCCAGCAAAATAAGCTAAGGCAAAAGCTCCCCAGATTAGGGCGCGCCCTTGGACTGATACTTAAGTAAAATATCGCAAAGGCATTACTGATAAGAAAAAGTATGTGTTATTTGCAACTTCGAGAAAATAAGGCGCGCCATCATATCTAAACGCTACGATAAAAGGGACGTTAGATCTTAATGATACGATAACAACTTTGAGATCACGTAAAAAGAAAAACACCCACAAATGTGCTAAATAAATTCTGATATTAAAGGGCGCGCCCTGTAGCAACATAAGTCATAATGAACTGACAAGATTTATGGTGACATGAGGGCGCGCCACCATGAAAATATGAGTCTCGTGTTTTTATAAGTAACCAAGAAAAGGTCAGAGTGCCTTAACAAATTTTTATGCATACTGAGAAAGATAAAATCATATTAAGTCATACGAAATGTCATGATGCAAAGTAAAAGAGTAGCAGAAAAATAAGTCGTACAACTTTGCACAGCATCAAAAGAGGGCTGGCTCCTCAGAAGTATTTGAAACTTAAGTACAAATGAAGGAAAGACATAAATCAAGGCGCGCCTTGAGAGTGGTCTGTTGGAGGAATGGTTTGAAGAGGAACAGTGGGATTAGCTTTAGGCGCGTCCTTGGGGATTTCCTCTTGTGGCGCGCCCTCACCTTCTTCCTCCTCCAACCCAAGTTCTATCCTCCTTGCCTTGATTTCAGCAGCATGCTCCTTCTTAAATTCCACCATCTCAGCAATGGTCTCTTCCTCAAACTTCTCAAAAGTATAATCAGGGTCATTGGCCACAAAATCAACCATGTAGAAGTGGAAACCATTGGCAAATGCTTCATCAGTCATTTCCCTCTTCTCATCAGGCCAGCCCAGTTTCTACTGCTCCTCCAGATACTCAATCCTCAAGTTGGTTGCACCAAGCTCAGTGTGGAGAGAGGTAGCCTTTTTGTTGGCAATTTCTAGCTGAGAAGTAAGATTGGCCACATCATCCTTGAGAAAGGAGATTTCAGAGTCCTTAGCCTTGATATCCTTAGCATGCAAAAAGTCCTTGTCCTTGAGGGTGTTTCTTAGAATGTTGTTGTCACCCTATAGCCTCTCTAGGCGCGCCCCCTCTTCAAGTAGCTTGTCCACCACTCGGGTGGAGTGGATGAACAATTGGCAAGATGCCTTTATAGAAGCACGAGCAGCATCTCCCAAATCCATGGCTTGCCACTGTTCCACTTCTTCATCTGAAACGTGAAGGGAACCCATGGGGCCAAGAACGTTCAAGGCAGCAGAAGAGCCAGAAGGCGCGCCCTCTGCTCTATGTCTCTTAGGCGCGCCTTGTTTATCTGTAAGATCGATCACGGGCCTTTTCAAGACAGGAGTTGTCTGAGGAATAGGAGTTAGGTTGGGGACGGATGCCTGTGCTGCAGGAGCATCTTTCTTCGGCTTAGGCTTGGATTTGTCACCAGGGCGCGCCCCAAAAGACTTGGGAATTCTTGGAGGAGCCATTTCTGCATAAAACATAGAACATGTTAATTGAACGTGACAGTTAAGTGTGTTGAACATAGCAATAAATAAAAGCAATTGATAAAGATAACATTGATAAACATGTATAAAGTGCTACGCCTAGAGTGAAAGGGCGCGCCCTGAGAGGCGGAAAGATTAACCACATGAACAGGAATTTATATCCAGTATGTTAATATAAAAGCTAACAGAAAAGAAGTTAGGACGCGCCAATTGTAGGAGGGCGTGCCTTTAGACTCTACAATTGTTGAACCTGAAGGATCTTGGCCTTGAAAAGAGTTGTCATCTGCTTCTTCTTCTTCTTCAGCGTCTTCCTCATTATCTAGATCGATTATACGGGAAACAGGGGCGCCTTTCCTAAACTTTACATATTTACACTTTGTCCCTACTTGGTCAGAAAGGATTCTGACTCGCATCAGATTAGTCCGGGTGACTAAGGTCTTTAGGTTCCACCTATCAGCAGCCACTCTGAGAAGGGCTTCAGCTCATTTTTTGGGCTCGCCCTTAAGTGGTTTGGCCACCGGTCTGTCTAAAAAAAGTATAAAGATGTGAAAAGGAGCAAATAACATAGAAATAATGCAAGGAAAGAAAGAAAGGGCGCGCCCTTACTTGGTGACTTGTTAAATCTTATCCTTATTCTGGGAACGTCATACAAATAAAAGAAGTTTTCCTTCTAGCCTTTTTCATGGCTAAGCTTGCCAGAGGAGAAACCCTTCTTGTTATGTTGTTTGTCTACAACCAAGTAGTAGTACCCATGGTCAGATTTTCTCAGGTTAAAGAAATAGGCGACTTCAGCCATGGAAGGTTGAGGGAAGCCAAGGTCTGTATAGAGAATGAACAGGGCCAGAACAAACTTGTAGCTGTTGGGAGAAAGTTGGAGTGGAGCCACGTCGTAAAGTTCTATCACTTCCCTAAGATAGGGGTGTAAGGGCGCGCCTATGCCCAAAGATACCAGTTTTGGGCTGGTTACCATTCTAGGGATTTTAAAGTTCCTTCCATAGTTGAAGATATGGGGACGCATCATGCTCAGAGGGCGCGCCCATATGCCTTCCATGTCATAAAACTCCATGAGCCATCCTAGTTGCTCATCTGAACAAGCTGAGGACAGGCCCACACAGAAAAGCTTCCCATGCTCCTTCCTGAAACGTTTCTTCACGGCTTCATTGCATGGTTCGAATTCATCCCAATCAAAGTCTAATTCACTGTCAGAAACTTCCCAGTATTGGAAGGGGATTGGAGAAGGTTCAGGGGAGGTGGAAAACTGGAAGGATTCCTCATCAAAGAAATTTTCTTCATCACGGAGAGGTGACGCATTTACTTCAGGCGCGCCCTCAGAAATAGGAGAAGTAGGCGCGCCCTCAGAAATAGGAGAAGTAGGCGCGCCCTGTGTTTATTGAGGAGAGGGGCTCGGGGAAACAACCCTGTAGGATACTTTAGAAGGTCCTGCACCTACATTGACACCCCTCTCAATACCCCTATACCTATCGGCATTCAAACTCTCGAACCAGTCATCGTCATCCAGTTATGTCCTATCTGGGGCAGGGGATCTGTCCTTTTGGACCATCTTCTGCTTCCCGTGCCTATGAGATAAAGGAATGTTGTCCGTAGAAGAACTGTCTGAGGAGTCTGCCATCAAGATACCCTTTTTGGAATCTTGAAGAAGGCGCCACCCGGTTCAGAAATTCAGGAGTATGGTGAGCGATTGGGGGCTGAGGATCGAAGTAAGTGTTTGGAGGCGAATAGATCCCCAAATTTGTAAGGAAATTCTTGAAAGGGTGAAAAGGAGAGGACGCGCCCTCGTCTTCCAGCTGTCAAGAAAACCAAAAGAAATTTTGAGGGTGCGCCCGATATGAAAGAACGAGATACGAAAGTATAAGGGAAACAGGAAAGATAGGGGGATGTGTAAGAGAAGAATATTTCCTATGATCTATGTCAACTCCCTTCTAAGACAAGCCTTCTCATGAGAAGGCGCGCCATAAAGAAAATCCTAGTCTATTCATAAGGATGTGTTTTATTAAAAACAGGCGCGCCCGATTATGGTCATGTACAGATTATAAGAGGCTAAAGATAAGGCGCGTCCTAAGTTGCTGGCGGATTTTAAAGGCACAGATGGTTATGTGCAGATCGTAAGTAATGGTTTTTAAGGCATAAGGGCACTAACGATTGAAATTCTCAAAAACAGCAGTTTAAAAGTTAAACCCAATGATTTTGGATCTAAATCAGTAAAAATTCGAAATTACACATATACATACACAGATACATACACCATTTTATGTATATCTTCAAGAACAGTTAAGGGAGTTGAAGAGACAAAGTAGCATGCAATGTGATTTATGTGATGAAATTCAGAAAAGAAAGAAGTTTTACATACCTTTTCGAATGGAGAAGAGAATGATCGAAAAAAGCTGGGGAAATGGTGGCCGAGAGAGAGATCCCGAGCAGAAGAGTAGTGTCGTCGGTGGTGGTGCTCTGAAAAGGAAAGGAGGGTAAAGTAAGAGAGAGGGTAAGAGTGAAAAGTAAAAAAAGGATATGATTGGTATTTATAGTTGAAAAAATGACAGCTGTTAAAATAAATCACGTCAATCATGTCAGGCACGATTTCTGAATATATAGGGGAACCGTTTCAAAATAATTCAAATTTTAGGACGCGCCCTCTTGAAGGCGCGCCACGTATAAATTATCTCGGTGACTAGAAATCCTGGATGCAAAATTTGGAACTTTAAGAAGGCACGCCCTATTGAAGGCGCGCCCAGTAAGATAATATCGGAGATTTTGTTTATACAGATTTTGATAAGGATGAGGAAAAATTCCAATGCCATTTTCAAAGACATATGGAATTTGGGGGGTAGTTGTTATGCCCAAAAATTGGTATAAACAATATTCAGATTGAGATTGATAAAATAGTCAAAATTATGAAAGAAATGCCTAAAATTAAGGAACAGATAAGGTTATATGCCTTATAGAAGGAAAGGTGGCGCGCCCTTTGTATGAAAGGCGCGCCCTATATTTTGATGGTTGATGAAGAAGTTGCCATCACTTGACCCCATGTATAAAGGGGGCACGCCCTCAGCATAATGGGAAGGCGTCCCCAGTCACTAAGGGAAGGTGGGGAAATTTCCTGATTAAGTCTCTTCCTATGGAAAGCCTTAGGGCGCGCCCTAAATGAACAGAAGACCTTGTGACGATACTTCAAACATGACTCCTAGGCCGAGTTCTTTGGAAGGATCAAGGAAGATGGAGATTATTATTACTAATATATTTGATACAGGTACTCTATTAAAGAACTCCTTCCTGTAGAACATCTACAGGAAAGGCGGTGTCCATGGTCAGAGACCTCCAGGGGTATGCCTGGACTGAAGACCTCCTCCTGTAGTCAATGGATGTCCTCATTGGGGATGTGGTGTGAAATTTGGTGTGTGCTTTGGGAGCTCTGTCTCTGTAGTCAACGGGTGTCCTCGTTGGGAGACTTCGGAGTATCCTGCACTTTGCACCCGAAAGCTTGGGATCACTTGTCCTGCAATCTGGTAGGGGCTCCTTATCGGGGGACAAGGATGCGTCCAACATTTGGGGTGAACCACGGCTATACCTGCGTCCACGGACTAGAAAAACAGCTGGTAGCGGAGGGTTATCCTTGGCCAGGGAGATGCCTCATCCGTGAAGTCTCGAAACCGCGGACGAGCCTTGGGCCTTTGTGGTTGGGCCTCATCGGCGGACATTCCTAAAGCTAGTAGAAGACGGTTTCCAGTGGGTTTTGTACTGGGCCTCGGGATAAGAAATCTAAGCCCATTAGGTTTCTTGTTCCCCAAGAACTACGTGGACTTGATCCCCTATAAATAGGGGTACGTAGGCAAATTGTAAGGGGTTAGAAGCGAGAGCGCAAAGGAGCCACCACTAACCCTAAGCAATCTCAGCCCCCAATAATTATCACCACCAAACACTGTTCATCTTTTTCGATGAATACTGTTCATCGGATCCACCGGTTACTGTTCACGTTTCCGACGAAGAACTGCCACTACAGATCTTGTTTCCGGCTACTAACATCAAGTTTTGTTGTTCCCAAATCCTCCGTTAACACTAGGATATCAATCAATCACCACACATAGAAATCCATAAGTAAATCCATTAGAATCCCACGATAATGATTAGTTCATAATTGAACTCATCGTCACCATGGGTTCTAATGAAAACATGATAATAAATGATATAAGAGTACTAGGGTTCAAAGACAAATCGAAAACAAGCATCCAAGTATCAACTATACTAAAGAATATAAAAGTCTTCTTCTCTGTAGTCGTCTCGTGCTCTCTAGGTTTTCTTATTGCTCTCTCAGGTCTCCCTCTCGTTAAAAACGTCTTTTTATTGATATATATAGGCTCCAGGATGACCAGGACTCTCAAAATCTTCAATTTCGACTAAAATCAGGATTCTGGTGCAGAAACAGGGCGCGGGCGCGCTATTTTCGGGCGCGGCCGCGCTGGAATAGTGATTTCAGCGGCGTGGGTGCGCGGGTTTTGGCGCGGCGCGAGCGCAACCGCGCCGCGCGCCCGCGCTGGCCTTCTGGAAACTTTTTGACATTTCTTCTTTTGGCCGTATCTTGAGTTCTGCTCGTCAGAATTAGGCGATTCAATTACCCACGCGAAGCTAACGACATTCTCTACAACTTGAGAATGGCTTAGGCTTCCAATTCTGATCTTTTTCAGTATAATTCTTTGAAAAGATCCTTTCTTCCTTTAACTGATGCCTGAAATGCAATAACACAAAAACACATCAAAAATACCAATAACTTGGGTCCAAAACACCAACTTAAGCCTGTAATGAAGTGTTCCAAGTAGATACAAAATCTACTCATCACACCCCCAAACTTAAATCGATGCTTGTCCTCAAGCATAAACAGACTCAAAACTATAAAACAAACCTAATGCATGAATGTAACTACGTGAATGCAACTGAATGATAATGCAATCGATCCCCTCAGAATAACCATAACCAACCGATAAGCGAATGCTGCTAAAAATGCAATGACTTAAAATAGAGTTCGAATAAACCCCACAAACCAACTCAAAAACTAGAAACGTGCGTGTGTACAACGCTTAACAGATATACTCTCGATACTAGATCAATAACCATACTTATCTCTCATCAAGACAATCACAAGTTTATCAACATAATAAATGTTAAACACATAATGACTCTCAACACCTCCTTCCTACTATAGTTTTACAAGGATTCACGCTATTATTGAACACATAAAAAATGCTTATTTGATCGTGCAATGAATGAGGTCCCAAAAGACTTGTACAATAATACCCATGTAGCGAGCGTTAGGTTAGCGGATCCCAGACTATAAAAGCCTTAGGTCACTAGGAATAAAGTCCCCTAGAACTTAATAACTCGAGAGCTCACTCTTGATCAATTATGCATAACACATATATTTTTTTCTCTTTTTTTTCTTTTTTTCCAACAATTTCTGAATGAGTGTGTTTCACTCCATCTCATTCAACCCTAGACTACTCATAAAAATATGAGCCGGCTACTAGCCATTTGACGCCTAGCCATAACTAGCAATGAAATCTAAGTTTTTCTCCAGATAAAAAAATCAGTGTTTTTACATCATTACGAGAATATCACAAATTCTAAATATAACCAAGTGATTAAATCTCAACAACAAACAAGTATGATCATGATCTAGCTCTAAAGCAATCCTATAAGACTTTGTGAATTTTTTTTATTTTTGGCATGCAAATCCCTCTATTCGTCATCACTACACTCACATCAACATCAACCAACCAATCAGAAATAGCTCAACCTTAGGGATCATGTTATATGCATGCAAATGCAACTACATGGACTCACATAATAACACAAAAAAAATGCAACCAAATATGTCCTAAATGAACAATCATGCAAAAATATGAATGAACTACAACTAAACATGCAATATGAATCTATATGGACACACACACTACTATTCCTTACATTATCATCCCCAAACTTAAAATTTTCAATGTCCTCATTGAAGGTAATAATAAGGATTTCAGGCATACCTTGTTAGCGGGAGGATCACCCTCTTCGGATGGCGGATCAGGTGGCCAATCAACCTCGACACTAATGTCTCGAAAAATAGTACCGAGAGCGTGTGTCAAATCTTCAGCAAAATGTCGGTGGATGTCATGCATGGCCTCGATACACCGAATCAACCTTCTATACTGCGCATCACCAAGACCAAACCTATCAACCGTCTGTTGTGCACGCGAGGGACCCTCTGTAAGCACGGGAGGAACCGGCCGGTCACCCTTTAGATTATCATAGATATATTTCAACCCCTTGTCAGGGGGTGCACTGTTGAGTGGCATTTATGACATTTTATTATGCTCTAATAAGCTTTGAATTGATGTATTTGTACTCAAGTTATTCGTGTTTTAACGTATTTTCTAGTGTTTTTGCATTTCAGGCATTAATTTGTGAATCAGGTGAATTAGCATTATTTTGGTGCTAATATGGTGTTAAGGTGGTGTTGGAATAAAAGCTCACGAAGACCGGCTCGAAGCTGCAAGAAAAATGGAGAAAATAAGTTTTGGCAGAAATCCAGCGCGCCCGCGCTGATGAAGCGCGCGGCCGTGCCGAAGTACAGGAAGTCAGCGCGCCAGCGCTGGTCAAGCGCGCGGCCGCGCCGTGTCGGGATGCAGAAATCCTGATTCTATTGTAATTCTATTTTATGGACTCCTGGGATGATTGGACTGCTATATATTGATAACTTAAAGTCATTTTTCAATAAGGAGACTTAACAGAGCACAAGGAGAAGACGGCAAGAGACCTATAGCACAATTCAACAAAGGCGAAGATGATCTAGTTTTATTCTTGTGAATCTTTGTTTTGAGTTGTAATCTTGGATGCTTGTTTCTTGTTTTGTTAACCCTATACTCTTGTTTGTACTTGGTTTTATATATTCGTTATAAAGACTACGTTTTAAAGACTACGATGATGTGTCCCAACTAGTCCTGAAAAATCCGGGAAAAACTGAGTCGTCCCTAACCCTCATGGACTGGAAAACTCCTCCGTGTCCAAGTAAGCATCAATAACTCTGTCTTTCTCCGCCTTCATAGTAACTAACTCAGCGTTAGCTTCTCCTAGCTCCTCCTCCTTGCACTTCATCTTCTTCTCCAGCGCAACATACTTCCTCTGTTGCCTCCTGAGGGCATTATCCCCGTTATCCGAGGCTTTCTTCCAGGACTCGGCTTGTCTCACAGCCGGTTGGAAATTAGAATTGGACTGAAACAAAATGATAAATAAAGGGTGTAAGACAAAAGAATGTTACAAGTATATATAAAAAAAGGGGAAGACCCTTAACGAGGCTAGAGATTGGGCACCCATAAGCTTTATCATCTTCAAGTCTGGACCAGCCACAATATTAGTGAAGTCCTTAGGGGTCATAGAGTAGTAGGACCAATCCCATGCGTGCTTCGTGGAACCAACCATGGTGTCCCCATGACGGAACCCCCAGAGAGGCTGGAAAGCACCAGTAGCAACAGAAGCAGAAGCAGCCGGGGTTTCAGTCCCCCCAGAAGAAGCCTCCACCATAGGCTTCTTATGCTTTTTCAGAAAACTAAGCTCCAGTACCTTGCCACGGGGATCCAACCCCGCAAGCCGGGCCTTTTTCATTCTTGTTGTTTCCTCAATAACATGCAAGTTCTCACTGTTGATTTCTATAGCTGCTGCAAAAACAAAGGAAAAACCAAGATAAGTAGTGTCAATAGCGCGTGAAAAAAAAAAAGGAAAACATTAGAAGGAGAAAAAAAGTACCCTGCGGAGAGACTGAGGAAAGTCCCTCTTGAATCAAAGAAAATTTCTCTAACAAAGTCCAGCTGGGAGTCTGGCCATTATCCTTTATAAGCTCATTATATATGATAGTTTCCTCGGAAGATAGGTGAATGGTTTTAGGGCTGCCATCAGTGACCTTTCCGGAGGAGGATCTAAAGAGTGTGCCCCAGTCACCATTCGCCCATCTGAGCCCTACAAAACTATCCCTCCAGTGCTGGTTGTTATCAGGGATTGAAGCACTGCTGAAGATTTGTGGAGACTTGGGTCTTTGTCTAATATAAACCCAATCGGGTTGAGCACTATTATAGCATTGAAATTTTTTCCTAAACACAGCTACAGAAAGAGGAAAACCACTCATAAGTCATAAAACTATGAAACAAAGGATATTTCTCCACGCATTTGGGGGAAGTTGGCAAGGATTGACTTGCAATCAGCTAATAATCTAGGAATGAACTGATGAAAAGGAAATCGTAGCCCCGCAGTAAGGGCATCAGCATAAACAAATAAAGTGCCAGGCTTCCAGTGGCATGTACGATCACCACCTTCAGCAGGAACTATCCTAAGGGGAGGGAGAACGTTATAAGTTGTGTTAAGTTTTTTAATAGCATCTGCCTTATACTATTTGTTACAATAATCGAAAGAATCTAAGTGAGCGTTAGACGGGTATTCGTCTCCCCTAGTATTAATCATACCTATCAACGACATATAAGAAGAGTGAATTTTGATATTGTTACATCTCTTAGATGTTGAATCAATCTTCGCTGCCCTTTCTGAACCTTTGTCAGCCATTAATTGAGGTCGGAGTAAAGCTTGAGACGGAGGAAGGAGAAAGAAGGTGGCCGGAAAAGGCTGTTTTCTACCAGAAAACTCTTAGAGGTTGAGAGAGAGGATGAGAGAAAGTGAGTTGTGAAATTTCACTTCACCCTCCACTCTTATATAACCCCCCTAGCCGATTAATGGGCCGGTAAAAAATGAATTTTAACCGTTTATAACAGATTAAAAGCCCAGCCCAAAGGCTTGGGCCCAAAATCAGGAAAGTTCCAGAAGTTTCATGGATAAAACAAAAATAAAATAAAAATGATATAAAGAGAATTCCGAAACATTCCAGAATTGGGTATATAAGGAGCCTAGGAAAAAATATGGGCCAAAAAGAAAAGCCCGGACAAAATATGGGCCAAAAAGAAAAACCCAGATAAAATATGGGCCAAAAAAGAAAAGCCCAGGCAAAGAGTGGGCTAAAAGAATGTCAAAATTTAATCAAAAAACCTGACCTAAATTCGATAGGAGTTCTAATCGAAGGATCCTAGTCGAAATAACTTTCGATCAGGAATTATTGGTCAATAATTCGGTCAAAAATAAGAAATTCTGGCCTAAACTAAAGCCAGGATCCTAATCGAAAGGTTATGGTCGAATAAACCTTCGGTCATGAATTATGGACCCCTAATTCGGTCAGAAAACCCAAACTCAACGATAAATCCTGACCGAGTTCGTTCAGGATTTCTGATCGAACGTTCCTGATCGAAAATTCCACGAGCAGAAAATAAGGGGCCTTAATTCGGTCAAAATCTGATTTTACAATAAATCCTGACCGAAATTCGATCAGGATTCTGCTTGAATCATCCTGGTCGAAACTATGCACGATCAGAAAACATGGGAGCTTAATTCGGTCAGGATTCTGATCGAATCATCCTAATCGAAAGGAGCTTCGACCAGAAGTTTTGGAACCATAATTCGACCAGGATCCTGGTCGAATGGATTCTTGGTCGAAATTATTTAAAAAAAGAAAAAAAAGAAAAAGAAGAAAAAAGAAGAAATATCAGGGAAATACAGAAAAATAATAAATTCTGAAATAATTTCCTGAAAAATTCAAGAAAACTTCAGAAAAATTGAAAAATTCCTAGAAAATTCCTTAAAATTATGAATATTTTCTGGAAATCAAGGAAAATTCCTGGAAATTATGAATATTTTCTGGAAATTAAGGAAAATTCCTGAAAATTAAGGAAAATTACTGAAAATTAAGGAAAAATCCCAAAAAATAAGGGAAAATCTTAAAAGTACCAGAAAACTCCTAAAAATTAGGAATAAGGTAAGAAAATTATTAGGGAAGCCCCAATAACTACCCTGAAGCCACTTACAAGGTAAATCGTTGTAAATGTGTAGGTCGCTCCACACTTTATGCAAAAAATAATACCCTGTAATAGAACAAATGAACTTAACTTATGCGAAATCTTTTACGTTTTCCCATAAGTTGGGGGGCAAATGATATGGAGTAAATAAACCTTTGATTGCGTAATTAATATCGCATTAATTATACCCGAATTGGGCTGACAATAAATCTCATTATAAAGGGCCTAAAACCCTGAATATTAATTAATTTCGTAATTAATTAATACGGGATAAATTAGCTGATAAGTAAAGTCAAAATAAGGACACAATTTCTTGAAGATTGGCCTCCAAGAAATCTCATTGGATAAGGAATCAATTTCCAACATTATAGGACTCCAAAGTCCACTCTAATTTTGAGACTTGTCCACCAAGTCTCCTAACCCTAACATAATTCAAGCGCATCTATTGCCTATATAAGGGGACTCACCCCACAAATCAGAACTACGTTTTTTGATTGATCCTTGGCATACAACAATGTACGTAGGCATCTTGTTAAGTAAGATTAAGTTACGAAACACAAGAGCGGTCAAATTGAGTCTTGAAGCTCACGCACCGTAGCAATAAATACGACCTAGTTTTTAATCCATAACAATATAATATAGATATATGTTTGAATTATTGAAATGCGGTTTGGTTACCCGTAAAAACATAAAATTAAATAAAATGAAGTTATATTATTAAAATAATATCAACTAATATTTTATTTACTCAAAGTCATAATAAAAATTTTGAATAAGAGTGGAATATATGATTTATCTAATAAGATTTTTAAAATAAATTCAAAACTTTAAACTCAGTTAGAATAAAAATGAAACGTCATAACTATTTTTTCGTACTTTCTTCCTTAGTTGACTTCTTATATGTAATAATAGAGTCGTAAAAGTAATAGAAATAATAGAAATATAGCTATATATGAAACGAAAAACGGAGTTATATAAATAATATAAATCAATATTGTATTATACTAAAAATTCAAAACTAAAAAAGAAAATAGAATAATTGACATTTTTATGTAAAAACATTTTTTAAGTAAAACTTATGTACAAAGGAAAAAAATAGCAGATATAATAATATTTCAATACTATTTTATTCATAAATTAAAAATAAAAAAATGAATAAGACCCGTGATTTATCAAAAAAGATTTATAAAATGAGCTCAAGACTCAATATAGTATAATCAAGGGTTCGATTCCAAATAACAAAAAAAAATTCCATTTTAGCATTACTTTAAACTAAGTGGTATTTTTGTAATTTTATAATTTGTAGAGTTAAAACCCTGACTTCACGGGTATTAAAAGCCTGTGTGCACTGCTTTAATATATAGTAAGAGATTACATAAATTAAATTAATGGGTTTATAATTTTAATCTCGAAACATTTTATATTAAGTATAATGGTATAATTGGATAATGACTTTAGGAGAAATATTCTCTCAAATTTTTTATGCAGGGAGTAATGATTATACCTGATACCTAATACCTAAAATCATCACTAAGATGGTTATTACACTTGAACGTAATATAAAAAAATTTAGAGACTAAAAATTATAGACTCACTAATTTATATAACTTCGATTTAAATTGCATCAAAATATTTGGTGAAAACTCTTGATTTGGTGAATTTTAAAAGTTGGGAATTTACGAAATTCAGTTAGAGAGTTTTTAGAAATATGTATTTTATTTTAAATGTTATAATTTGAGTTGGAATTTTAAATTCTCATTTTTATACTAATATTTGAATCTATTGGATTTTTAAAAAAAAAATCTAATCCAGATCGACAAACATATTATTTGATTAAAATTGAAAATTTCGAATGAAATTCAGGTTCTCCACTAGGACAATTTTACTTAACTTTACATTAAATTGCATCAAAATGTTTGACCACTTATTTAAAGAAAACTCTTGATTTGGTGAATTTTGAAAGTGAAGTCAGATTTACTAAATTCAATTACAAGGCGGATCCACCAAATTCAACTAGAGAGTTTTAGAAACATCTATTTCATTTTAAATGATAGATTTCAAATGATATAATTTGAATTATCATTTTATTTTTTATATTTATACTCATATTTAAATATTTTGGTTTTTAAATAAAATTCAAATCCAAATTTACTTTACAATTTCAAATGAAATCATGTTCTCAGTCGGGGGCAGGTTTTGGTTTGATCACCAGGAAGAAAGATAAATTTGGGAATGGTATTCAGGTGCACTAAAAGAAAAACTCAAGCTCAGAGAAGGCCTGAAGACTAGTTAAATTAAAGCAAGGCAGCAAATTTCATTTCCTTTACCGAAAAAAAAAAAAAGAAACATAGAAATCGAAATTCACTTCAAGTCTTGCAAGATAAAGGGGGCAGTACAATGAACAACTACTTCAGGATGTGTAATCTTTACTGAGAACTTTATTGGGGCTGAAAAAATCATACACATCACATCTAAAATGTAACCCGGAGTTGAACTCCTAACCTCCCGCAAGGGGTACAAGAGTTCAACCACCGCACAACACTTTGTTGGCTTTGATGGATATTTCATATATGGGATATTCCACCGACATTATCTCATATAAAGTGAATACTGTAGTTGGGTTTTCCACATAAAGCCGGTCAACTTTTCAAAAATTGGTCATTTTTGTTAATTTTATATAAAAATAGGCTAAATTTGTCCATCACCCACTTATAACCTTGGTGTGATCTGAGCACGATCCCATGGTGCTGCCACGTGTCTGCGCATGATCTCTTTGAGGGAACGGCATCCGCTTAATGCCATAGTTAGCTCGAACTCCTCACGGAGCGACTGAAGTGCTTTGCTCACGCCAGCCTCGCCATCAGCTGCTAATGACCAAATTATTGGTCTTCCAACCTAAAATTATAGCAAATTAATTAGTTTGCAAACAAGAATCAGTATCAAGCCTATGTCCATTTTAGACAGCCTCAAGAATGAATAGAAACTTCAAGTGGTGAGTTGTATGCCCAGACGACAAACTTATTCTGCAGTCGGCATTTTAATATATTAGTTAAAGATTTCAGATCATATATATAGTAAATCCTTGCTTCAGGATAATTTATGGCATCAATATCTTTAGA
Organism: Apium graveolens; assembly: GCF_009905375.1. Classification (NCBI taxonomy): domain Eukaryota; kingdom Viridiplantae; phylum Streptophyta; class Magnoliopsida; order Apiales; family Apiaceae; genus Apium; species Apium graveolens. Next base: position 72,967,067 of record NC_133653.1, on the reverse strand, counting down.
GACATCGAGCGTTTTGTACTTTGGTGGCCTAAAACATTGTACATTGTACGGATTAGTAAGATCCAGTGATTGAGTGCTCAAGAACTCTGTTTACAGGAAAGATAAATTGCAGAACATGTGCTAAAGAAACTGAACTGAATTGGTCAGTAGATGTGAGATGCTGAGTTGGGACAATTTTATACTTACAAATATGTCGGATGCCCCTAGAGCCAATGCCTTGAAGACATCTGTGCCACGACGAACCCCGCCATCAAGAAATACTGGAATTTTTCCTTGTACAGCTTGGACTACCTATAAACATCATAATTAAAGGACCATAAAAATTCAAGATATTATTAAAGAATTGGATAAAAAATACGTAAGCTTTATATTTGATTATGCAAGTAGATAGCTCTGTATACATAATAATGCATGAAGATATCAAGATGCTGATGTGATATCTCCCTCATAAGGAAAAAATTAAACGGAAATGTTTTTGTTTTAATCTTTGAAAGCTTTGTTTTAAACCCTCTTTTTTAAAGAGTAAAAAACTCATAATAACTTGACCAAATTGAAGCAAGCAGAATGACCTCTTCTAAAGCCATAATAGTTGCAGGTACATAATCAAGTTGTCGTGCCCCATGATTTGATACAGTTATTCCTGATGCTCCGGTTTGTACTGCTATCTTAGCTGCATTATTTGCAAATAGACGGAGAATTTAATTAAAGGGGTCATAACAGGGTTGAAGGAACATTTAATGTAGGGAGAGCAAATGAGTAACAAATTAAATAACTCTCACCATCCTCGGCAATTACTACACCCTTTACTAGAATTGGCAAGTGAGTAATCGTTTTAAACCATGCTATATCATGTTCAAAAATACTGATATACACATAAAATATTTTGAGTATAAGTGGGAGATTGTTAGTGTATACTGAAAATATTTATTTGAAGCATGTACATTTATTTCTGGCCAGTTTATTTGAGAATCATTTGAATGTTTACATGTTGTCTAATATTATATATTGTGAACAATCTAGTATCAAATGAGATACAAAATATTAGATTGTTAAATACGGTTATATAATATAATAAGGTTCACAGCACAGGTGGTGTTGGACAATCCACTGGTATGGCTGTAGTATTATTTAGATTAGTTTATATTGACTAATAAATAATACTAGTATACTTTGTGTATATTGAACAGGATCAAATTTAGAATTGTTCCCTTAATACTGATTAAGAAGGAGAACTAAGATTCTATGTTATTATTAATGCTTAGGTTCTTAATCCATAAATAGTAATTGACACGTGTATATTATTTACATGCTTTGATTTATATATGAAATAATTTTTTTGAATTATATCATTATATTTTGGGTGATGGAATTATATACATGGTGGATATTATTTATTGAAGGAATCCATGTCCTGATAATATTCGGGTTAATGATGTCCCCTTGAAAGCTCAAAAAGATTTAATTATGTGAAACCCTACAGGTGGAATTTATTCTGGCATAATTAAATAAAGGTTGAGTGGATGATCAAGGATAAAAAATATTAATTAAATAAATTATCAGTAATTTATTTAATTAATGGACATATGATATTTTAAACATGGGGAATTTAATAAGCAAATAATATTGAAACCGAATTAATTAAATTACGGTATTAGGAAAGGTAGTGCAAATATTAATTCTTTAGTGGATTGAATTAATATTTAATTACATTGGGCTAGGCTCAAGATGTAATTAGAAGGCCCAACCTAATTATCCATGGTCCCTATTGTAGCCTATATATATTCTTATTCTCTTCTTGCTTGGAATTGTGTGAAAACATACTGTAGCCACCAAGGAGCAAGAAGAGAGGATAACTTGAGAAGACGGAGGTCACACTTCGCTCAAGGGAATTTGGGAATACAATAGAAGAGCGTGGAATCAACCATTAACAAGGTAATCCTCTTTTCGTAATTTTTATCGTAAAACGTAGTAACACCCTAAGTCCGTGGTTCCCAACACTATATTGGTTACATCAATCAGGATACGAGGTCGGAACCTGATTAAATAAATAAATAATTGCACGATAAACATTCAAAGGTTATGTTAAGTAGAAAATATCTGCAGAATTAATTTCAAAGCAGAAGTTCAATCCCTGAGAGAAAACCAAATTCTAACCCTCCACCAATGGTACTTCAGATATGGCTAGTAGTAGTAGCTTCAAATCAATCATTTGAATTTAAATTGATAGACAAAGAGGAAAAGAACAAGCTATAAAAATGCATACAATATCCGCGAGAATGCACTGCGGTTCTCCTTGAGAGTCCATTCATCCTCAGCACCTGATGCATAATACTCGTAAATCAACTTGGACAGTTTCTTCTTTGCAATTGCCTCAAAACTCCATGACATTGGTTACTTGATCGACTTCCATCTTGCTGCACTAACTCTTCAGCAAATATAAAAGTGAAATAAAATTAGAATTATATATTATACCGACACTATAGTTTCATCATATAAACACACAAACTAAAATCAATCCCTGATAGCTGCAACGAAAATGCATTGTAATCTCGTAATAACCTTTTTAAGTCTTAACCTCCTCATGATCATAATATGTAAATTGCATATCAGAGGCATCAACAACTCCCCTTCATATCACAGTCTAAGTATGTCAATAAAAGATGCACATATTTACAATAAATTCATGCATTGCAAACACAAATTATTTATTCCTTGTAGTTGCAATAACAGTCTTTTCATCAACAAGCTGAATTCATACTACTGTTTGTCAAAATATTAAACACAAACACTTGTACATAGTACTAAACCTTTAAGTAACCAAATCAGATTAAACCAGAAGCATTATAACAAAACGCAAAACACGTGTTAATCAATGATCTTCTCATAAACATGTTTTAACACATGATCTTTCATAAACCTGCATGAATAATATCATAGATAAACAAAAAGCAAAACAGTAAATTCAAGATCAGGACAGTAAATTCGAGCTGAAAAGGTACCTGGCCTATATATGAGGAGTAAAAGAAATGCACCAAATTTGATAAGTTACTTGCAAAAACTAATAACAGGGGAGGCTATTCTTATATAGACTCCATCTTTTCAACTAGGAAATTTCAGAGCTATTAAAAAACATAGTGACATAAAAAATAAATGACAAATAGCCAAAAATAATTAACAACTTGTAAATACGTTCCCACCAAAAGCCAGAAAACCAATAAGTATTCAGTAAAAAGTCTAAAAATATCTGTTCACAAACAAAAATAAAAAATTATGTATCAAGGCATTTCAATCCTTCAAACATAATTCAAAAGTAAAGTGAAGCAGATCATATATGGCATGATTACATATTATTGCAACCATTACTGTACTCATCACTAGGATAGCCAGTAAAACCATTGAGCATACGCCTAGGAATCTGCCTTTGCGTTCCATAGTACGGTACCCTGTCATAGGTGGAACTATTTTTGGATCATAATATTGTCCTGGGTGACACAGTGGTCTTCGAGCATACGTTGGTGGAGGTTGAAAATGTGGGTTCATCATAGGATAATTATAACTACCACTGCCAGGATATAATTGTGAATAACCAGCGCCATAGTTCATGTTTGGCACATGCTCAGACGTTGTATAATTATCTCTCCTATGCAATGTACAATAGATGTTCGTGCAAATATGATCCGGAATTTCTTTCTTAGAAGATGCATTGCTTTCAGAATTATCATTCTTCTCCTTTGCATTGCTGCTGCCTTTATTTTTCCCCCACAAGCGGGAAAACAAATTCTTGTGATGAGCTGAAGAATCTTTTTGAGGAGCTGAAGAATCTTCGTGGTGAAATGAAGCATCAACTAAATCTTCTTTTTCTCCATCTTCATCATTTGTTTCAACTGTATAACTCTGAGGGTTGGTATCTTCTCTCTCAGGCACTAGCTCCGCTTTTTTTCCCCATTTCTTGATTTTGTCGATGACTTCCTTAGGATCTATTAAACCTTCCACTGTTACTAAGTTTCGGCTTACATCAATCTCAACTGATTCAATACCTAAACAAAACCAATTACAAATATAAAACATAATATATCGCTGTTTCAATCATGTCATGTACAACAAACTTAATTACTATGCAGTGATTTGATTAGATTAAAATGACATATGAACAATTTTTTTTTAGCTAGGAGCTGATATGTGCACTCTAAAAATTACGGTTCACACCCTAAGTTGTTAAAGAACTAAAATACCCTTAAAATGCAATTGAATATTTATTTTCAGAGTTAGTCCTCTAAGCTACATCGCAACTCTATAAACAGCAAAAACATATAGCTAAACAACTAATCTCGTCCTTTTTTTATAATCCAGTCAAACAATTCATTAGGCATCTGAAATCTAAAATGCATTAAACTCCTACATGTAATGTAAATAGCCAATCCACATGATGTTAGCATGATTTTAAAACTATAAGCAAGCCAAGCAGCATTACATGTCCACCAGAATATCTAGGTTATCCATTCAAGCAGACAATTCATAAACCAAAACTGAATCATGGACACCATTAAAGAGGAGCATAATTTGTATTTTCTTTGTACTCGAAAGAGAAGATTCAGAAAAAAAGTACCTTTAAGATTTTTCAGACCCTTGTCCAGTTTCTTGGGGCACTCCACGCAACAGTTGATGTTGTGTACTTTAAACTTAAAAACCTGTCAAAACAAACAAATAATATGAGTACGGCATCTACACAACCAAGAAACACATGTGTAACATCTATCTATGCAAGAGAGAACCTGAGAACCATGAGAATAAATTTTTTGATGAATATTGGCCATTCAACCAGCTGTGTCAGAGACGTAGACAGAACAGGGTTAAAATATTGCAATTCCTAGGTTAGGGAAATATGTTTTGTATATGAATCAATAATTATGCAGTTTCCCAATGTAATTTAACTATATTGGATTACAGGGGACGTAAATTTGCAATAATTATATTAGCTTAATAAAGGAAAGGTATGCACTGCAAGCAATGCTAGTAATCTTGGAAATATATTTTTGGGCGAATGCCCAAATTACCTTTCTTTTAAAATGCACTTACCAAAGTATCGGTCAGTAAGTCCATATAGACCCGGCAGTTATGCATAATTCTTAGGCCCATTACAGCATCTGGGCCGTATAATGATCCCCCGATAAATAGTCATATTTATATTAGGACCGGACCCAATACTCCTATGTCCCATTAAATTTTATATATTATTTTTTGATATATTTTTCAATATACTTTTAAAGTATAACTACATAATATTTTTTTTATTTTTTTTTCCGAATAAAAATTTCATGTTTAAACTTTTATTCAAAAACAAATTATAAAAAATATTATAAAAAATAATATTTTATAGAAGTTTCGAAATACATGCAAATAGTAAACGTATATTACCCGGCAGGAGTGAGGGAGTATTTTATTTCAAAATTACGGATCGAGTACTGGGACTCCCTAAATCTGGTCTTGGGACCGGATCGAACTATGAAAATTTGGATCGGGCCGGTATAAACCTGTTTAATTAATATTTATTTAAAATTTTAATTTATACAATTTATTTTTTATTTCTCTTTCAAATTTATATTCATAAAAAAGTTATGTTACTTCGTATGAAAAAAAAATTAAAACTAAGTACATAATTTATTATATTAAATAGATACTAATTTTTAAATATATAAATATCAATACTTTATTACACAATGTACAAAATTTAGTAATTTGAAGTGTAGTGTCAACAATCAAGAACCATAAATTTAAGTATAAATAAAGTCGGCCCTGAGATTTGAGGGTTCCTAGTCGAAATCAGTTTATGGGGTCCTAATATACATATATCATGAAAATTTATAAATATTTATTTAAAAAAAGTTAGAAATTTTTTTGGGCCCTATATATTGGGGGTTCTATGCGCAAATTTTGTTCACCTATAATTAAGATCATCCCCAAGTATAAACCAATTTGAAATGGAACAGCATTCGCAAGTAGGATAATGGACTCTATCGTATTCGTATGAGCACAGAGGTGCACCTCGAAAATGATGTTATGCTGATGTAAGAGGAAGTGCAGCGCGGGCCTAACTCGGCTGAGGTGTACAAAAGTGGTCTGTCCTCCTTTCATTTGCACCACTGTGATATTGTGAATAAGTTGGCCAGGCCCGGGAAGGTGGGCTGGCCAACTCTGCCGCATTTTATTACTTTTCAGTTTTATATGTTTTACTTTGTTTGCTCTACTGCTTATGTAACGTTAATATTAACGTTGTAAAATCAGACTGAAATGGTGAACGTTGTGATTCAGATGAGACATAAACGTTCATATTTTCTCCCTATAAATATAAAATTTTCACACTTCTCATTTTATTTTCCTAATAATTTAGTTTTAGAGAAAAATGAATCCTCATCAATATCCATCTTCAAATCCTCAAAACACAAACCCGAATTCTCAATCTTCGAAAACCCAATTTCCGTATCCATTTCCAAATCCTAATTTTTCGTTTCCCCCAAATACAAATATCGATAATTCTCAATTTTTCAACCCACAAAATCCGTGTTATAATCCTCAAATGCCAAATTCTCAATTTCCGTTTCCTAATCCTTTTTACCCCTATGCTCAAAATTCACAATTTTCATACAGTTCAAATTTTTCACATCCAAATTTAGGAAATCCACGAACCCCTACCAATAATCAAAATTCTCCGTACTCACAAAATTCTTTTTTTGATACTACGAATGTTATTGATCTAAATGATGATGTCAATGAATTGGATGACCCACGAGGAGGTGCAACCCAGTGGACTTGGACTGAAGATAAACTCTTAATTAACGCATGGTTGAATGTGCCAATTGATCACTTGATTGGGGCAGATCAAAAAGGTGAAGCATTTTGGGATCGAATTCATAATTATTGTGAAAAAAGTAATCCCGGTCTTATTAAAAGAGGGGAATAGCTATCAAAAAAAGGTGGCAACGAATAAATGAAGGGGCTCAGCGATATGGAGCGTGTTATGAGGAAGCTGTCCGAAAAATGGGGAGCGGTACGAATATGGAGAATAAAAATGGGGCTCAGCGATATGTATTTTAATAAAAAGTAATTTTTATTTTCAATCTTATTTTCATTTTTTTAATCTTTTCATTTCTTATTAAATTATTAATTAAATCAAGATTATATATATATATTAATTATATTTAATCTTGATTATATTACAAATTACAAAATTATATAAAACTAATTAAATAATAATTAAATGGGACCTACTAAAAGTTGGACTTGGGCTTTGCATTGGAGCTAGTTGGCCACTTAATTTGTCAAGCTGTCGAGCTTGTGTTTTGCTTACATGGCTTCAAAAAGGAGAAAATGGCAGTGGACTTGGGACTGTCCACTGCACTTGCTCTAAAGACTAAGGGGTGCATTCATATCAGATTTTAAAGAATTGTTAATAATCTACGGATTTTAAAAGATTTTTGTTGATTTTAATTCTTCGTGGATTTTGATGGAGTTGATCCAAAATCTTTTAGAGTCTTGCAGATTTTGTGGAGTTTTTTAAAAGTCCATCAAAATCTCATGTATTTTGAATTTTGAAGAGATTTCAAGATATTAAAAATGTACTAGCAAATCCATCAAAATCCACAACTTTTTTAAATAAAAGAAAATCCATGGACTTTTGAATACCATCAGATTTTGATGAATTTTTTAAAATCCAAATTGAATACCACCAAATTTTGATTGACTTTTTAAAATCTAAATTGAATACACTCAGATTTTAAAAAACTTTTTCCGATATTTGTTAAATACTTTCAAATTTTAAAGGATTATTTAAAATCCAAATTGAATACCCCATGATTTCTAAAATCCATAAAAATCCTTCAAAATCTCAATTGAATACAACCCTAAATTTTTAGCGTGATATATAAGATAAACAAAAGTGACAACTAACCATGATTGTGCTAGCAGAAGATGCTGCTCTTGCAATTGCAAACTCTCCTGCATGAATATGCAACTTTCTTATTAGATCCCAACAAAAAGAATATATTAAATTATTTTTCCGCATGAATCGGGTTCCCTACGATAAAAATAAATAAAGTTATATTAGATTATAAGTTGTTCGCTTAACATAAGCCTAAGAATATATTGTCAGCTAAAACTGCATCCAAAGCTCTTATTTATATTTTCAATATCAATCTTACTTCATATATTAAACTTATTTAATACAACAAATTTATTAACATTCACATTTCTTAATATATTTAATTTTTTATAAATGGACATATAATTCAAAATAGATGGGATAATAATGAAGATTTCTTTTTTATAAAAAAATCTCTATCAATGAAAAATCACCATTAACTTGAAAAATTTAATGTTAAACATATTAGACAAACCCTCCATAAAAAGGGCTAATATTGTTTTCTTCAACTGCTCTTGGCTAAAATGAATAGGTACGTCAATATAGTAAAAATCTGATCCGACTCAGTCTGAGATTATTTTAGTAATTGGATACAAAATTATTCTTTTAAAGATTTTAAGCACCCATCATATTACATGTTTCTTAAAACTCTTTAATTGAATTTCATTGAATTTCGTGAATCTACCTTCCATTTTCAGAAGTCACCAAATCAATCTTCAAATCATTCGTCAAATATTTTGATGCAATTTAATGTGAAACTAGTGTAAAAGGCCAAGTGAACTGTTTATATACTTTTGTAATGTCTTACACGAACTTGTACATATATAACTAAATAATTTTGTAACTAAAATTATGGTAAAGAATACTATTCTAAATTTATCTTATTTTTTATATATAATTTTCGAGCCAAATTTTTTAATTTGATAATATAACATTTAATCTCACAATCTAATGTACATTGAATCCAACAACCCACCACATCTCAGTACAAAAGAGCTAATAATTTTTATAAATATTAATTCTAATTTTGTTTTTATAAATGACTCCAATATTGTAATTCTAATTGATTTAGGAAGTACTCGAATATTTAACGAATATACGAGAATAATATTTAAGAAAGTTCTATCTTTATTCAATTGTGCAAACCCTTACAAATGAGGTAGTGACTCTATATTTATATCAAGTGTCAATGAGACTTTTCCTTTACAAATGGGTCTATTGGGCTTTTATCTAAAGTATATCTAATTATTACAATTAAATTTTTTTGAGCCTTATCTTTGAGTCCATGATCCAACATTTGTCCCCGTCCTTATTTTGAACTATATCTTTAAATTTGTTTCGAGTGTTTTGATTTCTGAAAATCGGACAAGAGAAATAACAAGCAAATATAGTTAAAGTTAATGCGTAAAATAAAATAAAATAAAACGTAAGGTTGAAAGTAAAGGCAATCATGAGATATGATTTGTAGTTTATTGTTGTTTTGTTTCTTGTTTCTTTTTTTTACAAATATATATATATATATATATTGCATTTCTTGTTTTTTTGTGCCTGTTGATTGGTGTCTGTTGGGTTTCTTTTTCGCTTATCAAAAGGGGTTTGCCGGCTGCTCTGGATTTCATTCCTTTCTCCGTCACTCTTCCTCTCCTATTACTGTAAGTTTTCTCTCTTCTCTGCCTTCAAAGTTAGCAACTTTTAGGGTTCAGTAGAGTAATATTTATCTTTCTTGTAGTCTTGTGTGAATTATTATGGCCGCTGCTAGTTCTTCTTCTTCTGTGCAAACCTTCCGATCGTAACCCCGAAAAAGACCTCTTGAAGAGGGTGACCACTGAATTTGCATGATTTAGAGATTCCCGACCTAGAACACTGTAAATTTTTTGATTTTATGAACGGAGATGAACTTTTGTCTGGAGTTCCTGAGGGTGTGTCTCGTCCTCCCTCTTTGAGTCCCCGTACACTGGAATTTAGGACACAAGTTGTCAAAGAAAGTTTATGTTTGGGTCGTGAAGAATTTTCAGATAAGTCTTGTCTTAATAATGTAAGTCATTATGTTAACCAGGAGCCACCGTGGGATAAACTGAATAGTTATGTTGCTTTAATAATGGGTATCGTCATCGAATTCCGTCAGCCAGTGATCGGGTGTGGATGATGCCGGAGTACGGGATGCATGCCATCCCATTGATTCTGTTTCATTACGGCCTTCGATTGCCCATGCATCCATTCCATTTGGCGATGTATGAAGCCATAGGGTGTGGTGTTGGACAGCTGGCACCGAACTCTATTACGCAATTGAGTGATTTTGTAGTTTTGTGTTATGATAAAAATAGAATACCGTCGGTTAAGTTGTTCTTTTTTATCTAAGTAATTCGATACCACGAGGGGCAGTTTTATTTCGATACTCGACATAGGAGAATGAAAATAGTTAGTGTCAGATCTTTCAACTCAGGTTATCACCCTAAGTGGTTGTACATTGACGGGCCCGATTTGGAGTTTGTGAGGCCGTGTCGAAAGATTAGTATTGCAACTATCGACCGCCTTAATAGTCTGGACAAATATGATTCTGATTATTTGGATAGGTTTCACGGTTCAAGGTCGATTAATACTCACTTGCAATTAATAAATCCAAAATTCTTGGAGGAGCATAATTGTAAGACTTGTGCTATAATTGACTATTTTTATATGTGTTTATGATTTTTCTTGCACTGTCGTTGCTCTTCTCCTCTCTCTCTCTCTTGATGCCTTTGTCTTTCTTTTTCAGTGGCAGATTAAACTTTGAAAGAGGTTTTGAACAGCGGAGTTCGCGGTGAAATGGATAAGGTTATGTTGCTTCTGGTTTAGAGGGCCTCGGCCGATGCAGTTGATGTTGCGAGGGCTGAGCCTTCAAGGGTTAATCATTCGGTGTCCATTGAACTCTTGGATGAGTAGGGTGAGAAGGTTGTTGAGGAATCAGATAGGGTGGTTGTTGTTGTTAATCACGCGGGTGTTAACCCTAGTATGCGACATCGTCGCGAGGTGGATCAAGGTGGTGTAGATGGTGTTAATGAAGTTGCTGGTGGTGTTAACAAGACTTTGATGTTAGTTAGGAATCGCGTTTTGATGACTAAAATCGTTGACCCCCAAGTTCGTCGGGAAGCAGTTCGTGTGGAGATTCAACCGTCGGAGCGTTGAACTGGTGGTTCGACAGTTCCTTTGCGCGCATTTAATATTTTTAACCTTCCTCAAGATTTTGTGACTTATGAGGGCAGGAGGCGGGATGAGATTGTCGACATGTGCAAGGGTCGTGTTGGCCGGGTAAGATAGCTTTTATATGATAAGTTCTCTATTATGCTTTGTTTATTTTTTTATTGTGCATGTTGTCATATTTATCACTTACGTTTCTTCTTTTTTTTTTTCTTTTTTTTAGTTTCTCGCAGATTTTGTACATGTCCTGGAAGATTTTAAAGTGGATGCTGACGACAAGGCTTGATCAAAGTTGGAGGCTGAGATCAATAGTCTCAAAGAGGAGAGGAAAAAGCTTATTGTGAGTCACACTAAGGCAGAGAGGCATGTCAGGGGCTTGGCTAACAAAAATTCTGCTTTGTTGAAGCAGGTTCAAGAGAAAGAAGCTGTTGAGAGCTCGCTTGCGACTAAAGTGCAGGAGCTCGAAGGTAAACTGCATGAGGCGGAGAAAGATCGTGACGATGAGAAAGCCAAGCACGAGGGTTTGGAGCGTCAGGTCGATGGCATGAACAGGGCTTATAAATTGATTGTTGAAGAGAATGAGCAGTTAAAGATGGAAGTGCAGAAGGGTTGGATGATATCGTAGTAGCACTGGCCGATGGTTATGGTCGATGCGTTCGTCGTATGGCGGGGGCGGGGATTAATTCGAGGGGCACTCCTTCGAAGATTACATCCGTATTCGCGGCCTCGCAGGCTGGTGACCAAGCCGGTGGCTCTTGAAGGCGGGGTATGCCCTATTTATGTAATGATGTTTCTGATACCTTCTTAATTACTTGTTCTTTCAAGATTGTGAAATGCTTAGTGATAACGTGGATTGTCTTTTTCTATGGGTTGTGACTTTGGAGTCGGCTTTTTATATTTTGTTTTAGAGATTTTGGTTTTCCTTTGAATATTTGACGTGTTGTGCTGTGGAGATAATCCTTCTATTCTAGCTTACTTCGTTTGTGAATTTGTGATATGTTTTTCTTTTAATTTTATTAGGCGGTACTCCCCATTGGGATTTACAGGATTTTTCCTTTGAAGGTGTGCTTTTTCGTTGCTAATCTAGCTGCTTGCTAGTATTGTACACTTTCTCCTCTCTTTTTTCTGTTGTACTTAGGCTAGCTTGCTAGTATGTACGCTTTTTTTGTACTTGGGCCAATACGTCGCGGTAAGACAAATCGTTTCTTGTAAGTTTGAAACTCTCAACACATTTTTTGAGAAATGTACATTTTAACACTCAAATTATGAGTAATGTCCGTTTAGCCCTTATAACGGTACAACTCAGAGTTCAAATATCTTTTTTGTCCCTCCAATATTTTACGGTCGCGGTAAAAAGGTCTAAAGGTATGAAAATATATAACTTGGGGGTAAAAGGGTACGCTCGCAAAATTCAAAAATTTATGCATACAAACATATATATACTTGGCCAAAAGGTTAATAAACCTATTTTAAATGATAAAATTTGAGTTATAATTTTAAATTCTCATATTTATACTAATATTTGAATGTGTTGGATTTCAAATAAAATTTGAATCCATATTGACAAACATATTATTTGATTAAAATTGAGAATTTCGAATGAAATTCAGGTTCTCAACCATGGCAGGTTTATGTAACTTCACATTAAATAAACTCTTGATTTGGTGGATTTTGAAAGTCACAAGACAGATTCACGAAATTCAACTAGAAAGTAGATCCACGAAATTCAAAATTTTAGAAACATATATTATATTTTACATGATAGATTTCAAATAATATAATTTGAATTGTCATTTTATTTTCTTATGTGTATATTCATATTTAAATATTTTGGTTTTCAAATTAAATTCAAATCAAATTTGAAATTGAGGTTCTCCACCGGGGCACGTTTTGGTTTGATCAAGCGGAAGAAAGATAAATCTGGGAATGGTATTCAGGTGCACTAAAAGAAAAACTCAAGCTCAGATAGTGCAATGGCCAAAAATATTTTTTTAAAAAAAATTGTAACAAGAATATCACTTTTTCAAGTATATGGCCAAAAATACCCATCTAATACGCATTTGTAAAATGGGTAACTTTAATAAGTATTTGAGAAATGGGTATTAGGTAAAAAAAATAAAAAAACAAAAACAAAACAAAAACAAAACAAAAGACACGCATTTCTGAAATGCGTATCACCAAAAGTCAAAGGGGGATACGCATTTCCAAAATGCTATCTCCTTTATATATATTTTTTTATTTTTTTTAAACATTTTTTTACACAAATCACTCATTTGTTAAATGCGTATTAGTGATACCCAACTTAGAAATGTGTATTAGAGTGGTATTTTTGGCCATATACTTGAAAAATTGGTATTCTTGTCAGACTCTAAAAAAAGTGGTATTTTTGTCATTTTTTCGCTCAGAGAAGGCCTGAAGACTAGTTAAATTAAAGCAAGGCAGCAAATTTCATTTCCTTTACCCAAAAAAAAAAGAAACATAGTAATCGAAATTCACTTCAAGTCTTGCAAGATAAGGATTAAACCCCAATATGTGATATAAGCTTGGTGATACAAGACATAATTGTATTGGGTAATAATTATATTTGTTGACAATTATTATCATAATGAGATCGAGTAATAATTGTATTTGTTAACAATTATTATCATAATGGGAACGAGTAATAATTATATGGGCAGACAATTATTATTGTAATTAGATTATGTATGTATTGTTGACTAAGTTTGTGATGACTATATATACATAGTCATGTTATTATTTTGATGTATGCTTAAGAGATGTAGTCGTCTTAGGTATCGTGCAGGTATCGTGCGGGAGATGTTTGAGCATTTGTTGACTCAACTATTAGTTTGGGACACCATTGAGGTGTTATGTATTGATGTATTATTGTTAATTGTTTGGAATAATAATACAAGTTGCAAAAATCATACACATCACACTTAAGATGTAAATGTTCAAATACTAAAGAATAGGGCAGCTCCTGAACCGCAATGTTTCTGCCATTCTTTTTTATATGACAAAACTTATAACCTTGGTGTGATCTGAGCACGATCCCATGGTGCTGCGACGTGTCTGCGCGTGATCTCTTTGAGGGAACGACATCCACTTAATGCCATAGTTAGCTCGAACTCCTCACGTAGCATCTGAAGTGCTTTGCTCACGCCAGCCTCGCCATCAGCTGCTAATGACCATATTATTGGTCTTCCAACCTAAAATTATAGCAAATTTATTAGTTTGCAAACAAGAATCAGTATCAAGCCTATGTCTATTTTAGACAGCCTCAAGAATAAATAGAAACTTCAATTGGTAAGTTGTATGGCCAGACGGCAAACTTATTCTGCAGTCGGAATTTTAATATATTAGTTAAAGATTTCAGATCATCTATACTTCTATAGTAAATCTTTGCTTGAGGATAATTTATGGCATCAATATCTTTAAAAATATCGAGTGTTCTGTACTTTGGTGTCCTAAAACATTGTACATTGTACGGATCAGTAAAACATTGTAAATTGCAGCACATGTGCTAAAGAAACTGAACTGAATTGGTCAGTAGATGTGAGATGCTGAGTTGGGACATTTTTATACTTACAAATATGCCGGATGCCCCTAGAGCCAATGCCTTGAAAACATCTGTGCCACGACGAACCCCGCCATCAAGAAATACTGGAATTTTTCCTTGTACAGCTTGGACTACCTATAAACATCATAAATTAAAGGACCATAGAACTTCAAGAGATTATTAAAGAGTTGGATAAAAAATACGTAAGCTTTATAATTGATTGTGCAAGTAGGTAGCTCTGTATACATAATAATGCATGAAGACATCAAGATGCTCATGTGATATCTTCCCTCATAAGGAAAAACTTAAACGGAAATGTTTTTGTTTTAATCTTTAAAAGCTTTGTTTTAAACCCTCTTTCTTAAGAGTAAAAAACTGATAATAACTTGACCAAATTGAAGCAAGCAGAATGACCTCTTCTAAAGCCATAATAGTTGCAGGTACATAATCAAGTTGTCGTGCCCCATGATTTGATACAATTATTCCTGATGCTCCGGTTTGTACTGCTATCTTAGCTGCATAGAATTTAATTAAAGGGGTCATAACAGGATCGGAGGAGTATATAATGTAGGGAGAGCAAATGAGTAACAAATTAAATAACTCTCACCATCCTCAGCAGTTACTACACCCTTTACTAGAATTGGCAAGTGAGTAATCGTTTTAAGCCATGCTATATCCTGTTCAAAAACTTCCAGACGTTGGTAATTTGAGGGACAAAATGCATACAATACATGACTCAAAAAACAAGTTTACCTTCCAGCTAAGTGATCGGTCAACTAGACCAGCAACATATTTGGTAAGTCCAGAATCTGCATTCTGTGTAAATAAACAAATAATTTTTTTCCATCAATGAACTAATTACGAGAATTACCTTTGTGTTGGCATTACCAACAATTCATTACAATTACCTTGTCAAATTTGCCAATGTCCATACCCTCAAAGTTTTTTAGTGTGAGGTGTGGAGGCATATTGAATCTGATAAAGACAGTGCATAAATGGTTATAGCAAAGCAGAAAAAGCAATAAACTTTAGCTAGTTATCGAATCCAATTATACAAAATAAATGGTGCAGCAGTTCAGCAAAGCCATTCAATTGTCTTTGTTTGTCATAGTGCACCTGTTTTTGAAATCTGCTTCCCTCCTCCCAAGCCTTGGAGTATCTACCGTAAGGGCAATTGCCTTGTACCCAGCCTTTTCAGCTCTCTTCACTAGGTTTATTACCACGTTTCTGTCTTTGTAGACCTATATAAGAATAGATGTATGATCGGATAGAGCTCATGTGATAAGGAGATATGCTCATTTTGTGCAATAATTAAATTGCAAGTATGTTCTATATGAGGATGAAGTATATATTGTCAAACAAGGGGGAATGTATTTAAAAATATAATAAGAACTTTAAAACTTGAAGATTGAGGGTAAAATGAAAGACACCTATAAGTTATTGGTACAGTTAAAAGGAAAGGGTAAAGCCCTTCTGGGGGCAATGCACAGTGACAACATAATTATCAAGAATAACTTAATTTCATCACTTATTTGGCAACTGTGTGTGTTGTAAGTTCTTGCAATCTAATTTCTTTAACTAGACTTCACCCAAGTTAATCTATGAAATTGTTCGAATAGGTTCAGAAACCAAGAATGAATTATTTATCTTACATAGAGCTGGAAAAACCGTAGGCCAGGTCCAGTTGATGCTACCTCTTCAATGCTGGAATTACCCCATGAGGATAGAGTCTGCAATCAAGAATCATAAATTTAAGTATAAACCAATTTGAAATGGAAGAGCATTCGCAAGCAGGATACTGGACTATGTCATATGAGCACAGAGGTGCACCTCGAATATGATGTTATGTTGATGTAAAGACTAAATTGTTAGCATGATATATTAGATAAACAAAAGTGACAACTAACCATGATTGTGCTAGCAGAAGATGCTGCTCTTGCAATTGCAAACTCTCCTGCATGAATATGCAACTTTCTTATTAGATCAAACAAAAAGAATATATTAGATTATATTCCTGCATTAATATGCAACTATCTTATTAGAACCAAACAAAAAAAATATATTAGGTTATAAGTTGTTCGCTTGAACATAAGCCTGAGAATATATTGTCAGCTAAAACTGCATCCAGTAGGAGGGAGGTAAGTGTGATGACGGAAATATGACATAATCGAGTAAATATTAAAATTTACAATCTCCAATGAAGCTGCATATTATACAGGACTTAGCCGCTAGAGATAAGAAGAGTTTCAGCTCAATTACAGCAGGTATTTCACATTCTAAGTATGTACATATACTTCGCATTTAAGTTTTAGATAAACGTGCAAGAATATGCATAGGCATCATATTGTTTTATGTTTGCACAATGCCAATGTACTTTACTGAGCATCCCCTTGGAGAAAAAGGTCAATGCCAATAGAACAGGTGTATATACCTTCAGGATGAGCCATTTTTTGCATAGCAGTAGGAGCAATCATAATAGGCATTGAAACCTTTAAGCCCAAGATAGTTGTGCTCATGTCTATATTGGTTACATCAATCAGGATACGAGGTCGGAACCTGATTAAATAAATAAAAAATTGCACGATAATCATTAAAAGGTTATGTTAAGTAGAAAATATATGCAGAGTTAATTTCAAAGCAGAAGTTCAATCCCTGATGGAAAACAAAATTCTAACCCTCCACCAATGGTACTTCAGATATGGCCAGTAGTAGTAGCTTCAAATCAATCATTTGAATTTAAATAAATAGACAAAGAGGAAAAGAACAAGCTATAAAAATGCATACAATATCCGGGAGAATGCACTGCGGTTCTCCTTGAGAGTCCATTCATCCTCAGCACCTGATGCATAATACTCGTAAATCATCTTGGGCAATTTCTTCTTTGCAATTGCCTCAAACTCCATGACATTGGTTACTTGATCCACTTCCATCCTGCTGCACTACTTCTTCAATATAAAAGTAAAATAAAATCAGAGTTACATATTATACCGACATTATAGTTTCGTCAATATTAATACACAGACTACAATCAATCCCTGATAGCTGCAACAACAATGAATTTGTAATCTCAGAATAACCCTTCATATCACAGTCTAAGTATGTCACTCGAAGATGTACGTATTTACAATAAATCATTGCATTGCAAACACAAAATATATATTCTTGATGGTTTCTATAACAGTCTTTTCATTAACAAACTGAATTCATATTACTGATTGTCAAAATATTAAACACAAACACTTGTACATAGTACAAAACCTTAAAGTAACCAAATCAGATCAAACCAGAAGCATTATAACAAAACGCAAAACACGTGTTAATCAGTGATCTTCTCATAAACATATTTCAATACATGATCTTTCATAAACATGCATGACTGATATCATAAAGAAACAAAATGCAAAACAGTAAATTTGAGCTGAAAAGTTACCTGGCCTATAGCTATATATGAGGAGTGAAAGAAATGCACCAAACTTGATAAGTTGCTTGCAAGAACTGATAACAGGGGAGGCTATTCTTATATAGACTCCATCATTTCAACTAGGAAATTTCAGAGCTAATAAAACAAAAATAGTGACACAAAAATAAATTACAAATAGCCAAAAATAATTAACAAGTTGTAAAGAGGAATGGTTTACTGGTGGGGGCTGGGATTTGGTTAATAATTAACAAGTTATGATCGATTAGGTAACAATTTTGGTACGTTTCACCTAACTGGGTTTTCAATCTCCCCAGTATTTGACTAGAGCAGACCCTAGAAATCAATGAATTTTTGCAGTAAATTAGAGTGGCACTGTTGATATAACTGCAGGTACGAGGCCACATATGCAATTGGTTCGGAACCAATTGTGTATCTTCAACCCCCAGTTTTAGTTCCAAATTTTTATGCATTTTTACAACGAATTGAGTTATTCTTTTTAATTCTACTTTTTAAGGTAAATGATTTGTGTGATGTCCTGTTGTGTTAAATTAAATATTTTTTTAGAAAAAGAGTCCTAAATTACGTATATTAAAAGAGTGACAAATTATAAACTAGTTGAGTTGTAAAAGAAACGAACTCATGCAAACTTGGATAAAATTTTAGCAAACTCGAGTAAGATCTTAACAAATAAACAATGTTTGCTAATTATTTCGGACAAATTTTCTTGTTTGAACTCGAATTCGGTAATATTTGGATTGAACGTTAACTATTCGCGTGCACATCAAGAATTAAACGAACAAAAACAATTTATTAGCATTATACACCTTCACCGAAAAAAATTGTTAGGAAAATAAACTCTATCTAATGTGAAAAATTATACCGACTATTAATAAATATCTGTTCCCAATTTAATATTTAATTTAAATGATTACAAAAATGTGACTAAAATATAAATTATGTATAGCATATATTATATATACATGAGTATACTGTTTTCTTGGGACCGAACTCTATTTTAATAAATAACCAAACTCGACCATGCTCACCTTAAAATTTGGTTGGTTTGATAAGTTATCGAACAGAAGATGTAGCTTGATAAATTTTTGAACAAATCCTTTACTTTCTTCTAATAATAAAAAAGAAAAGGTTTCCGAACAAACTTTTTGAACTTGAACTTGTTGATTTCTTGAAGAAGAAGAACAAAATTGTATTGAATCTGTTAAGTGAAAGTTACAACCAGGGAATGAAAGAAGTGAACTATATACAAAAATAGCAAAGAGGGGGGAAATTTAATATTCTAACTAATGGACTAACTATTGGACCTATACTATATTGGACCATCAGCTAACTTTATGTGGGCTTCTATATTGGGTTGGCATTGTGTCTTTATCTATATCTTCAATAGTCCCCCTCAAGTTGGGAGCTACATGAGGTGACAAATCATGGAGACCCAACTTGCCAGTAAGCAACTTGAACTGAGAAGAAGGAATGCTCTTGGTCAATACATCAGCCAACTGATTATAAGTAGGAAGAAATGAAAGTTGTATCAACCCTTCTAGTATTTTATCTCGAGTAAAATGACAATCAACCTCGATATGCTTTGTTCGTTCATAAAATATAGGATTCTTGGCTATATGAATAGCTGACTGTTTATCACAGTATAGTGTAACTAGTGCCAAGTTAACTACTCCCAATTCTTCCAATAACCTAACTGTCCAAGTAACTTCTGAGGCTGCAGAGGCCATGTCTCTATATTCAGCTTCAGAACTCGACCTTGAAACTGTTGGCTGCTTCTTAGATTTCCAAGAAATTGGTGACTTCCCTAGTAACAAAATGTAACATGTGACTGATCTCCTTGAATCAGGACAAGATGCCCAGTCAGAATCTGAAAAAGCTTACAATGTTAGCTTGTCTGTAGCTTTTAACAGAATGCCTTGCCTAGAAGTTTGTGACACATATCTAAGTGTATGAACCCATGCTTCATAATGTGGTATTCTTGGTTGTTGCATATACTGACTTAGAAGTTGTACTGTGTAACATAGATCAGGTCTAGTGTGAGTCAAGAAATTAAGTTCTCCAACCAAGGATCTGTAAAGTTCTGGATCTGAGTATAAATCTCCAGTATCATCATATAGCTTCAAGTTAACAGTTAAAGGGGTTATTGCTTTCTTGTTTAAATCCAAACCAGGTACCTGTAGCAGGTCTTTTAATACCATCTTCCAAATAAGTAATCTTTATTCCTAGAAAATAGTGAAGCAACCCTAAATATTTAATACTAAAGGTGTCATCCATAAATTGTTTAACAGAAGTTATATGTACCTCATTAATTCCTGTGATTATAATATCATCAACATAAACTGCAAGAATAGTTATATTAGTACCTTCTTTATGAATAAAGAGACTGCAATCATTCTTGGACTGAACAAATCCCTGAGATACCAATTCATTTGTCAATCTATTAAACCACATTCTTGAAGATTGTCTCAGACCATATATAGATTTTCTCAGTGTTAGGTCCCAATGTGTTTGTAGAAGGGGGGTTGAATACAAACAGCACCAAATAATCGATAAATGCGGAATAAAAAAAGTGAAACAAAATTCAAGTTAAATAAGAATATTATTAAACTTGAAAGGTGTTACAACAACTGTATCGATTACAAGGAATTAATCTCAAATTAATTATCATAAATTTAGAATAAATCCGACATGAACTTTTTCTATTTTTGTAATAAAAAGATTCAAATGCTAAACGCAATTTGAGATTAAGTTCTAGGGATTTTGATCCGCTAGATTGTTACACAAGAACAAGATAAAGATTTCTAGTTGATTGGATTTAACTTTACAATCTAGAAATTGATCTTGAAGTTTTGCAGAGAAGAATAAAATGTTTGCTGCGGCTGCTCTGTTCTTGTTTGTTGACTTGTGTATTTTTTGATTATTTCTTTCTGCTGCTTCTTTGTCTTTTTAATTCATTCAACAGAATTGAATTGAACTGGAATGACAATCCTATAGCTGGCAAGACTTTCGGTAGGACAATGGATTGAACTAGCAAGACAATCTGATTGAACTACAATGACTTTCGGTATGACAATCAGTTGAACTAGCAAGACTATCTCCTTCCCAGTAGAACTTTCGGTAGGACAATTGAAATGACTTGGCATGACAATCGGTATGACAATCCTGATTGTCATGCTAGTTCATTTTCAATTATCTTGCTGATTTAAGACTGTTTTTAATCCAATTTAAATTCTGAAAAATCCTTAATATTAATTCTGAATTAATTAATCAATTAATTCAATTAATGAATAAATTAATCTTTACAGATATAATTTATTTTCTTAATTAAATTATATGACATAATTAATTAATAGAGAATTAATACTAATCCTGAGCATCAACCAATCTTCTGAAAATCACTGAAAATTATGAATCAATTCCACCACTTCAATGTTGACACTCGATGTACTGTCTGGTTCATGAGTGACTAACTTCCGTGACGTTTCTTCATGTCTTGACTTTGATACTTTGATTTTCTTCAGATTAAATCCTTGTAATTAATGATACTCTGACGAGATCTCTGTCACTTGATTAAATCCACACTCTTGATTTATATCACTGAGGCATGATCAATTTCTTGAACTTCTTCTAGTGAATTAATTCCTCAAGTCTGTGGATGAACCTTGTTTCTGAATCCTTTGACAGATATTACTCTGTGAGATCTCTTTTGACGGTAGATCCACTATTTACTTATTACATTCTTATTTGAGTTGAGTTGAGTTGAATCCTCGAATATACAAATAGGCTATGACATATGACTTACAATCTCCCCCTATTTGTTTGTTAGACAATAACACACAAATACCTAGAGGATAACTCAACTAACAAATAAGAAAAAGATATAAAAAGAAATGCAAAGTAAATAGCAGAAAAGTTCTGGACTAGATTTAACATTTTCCAGATTCCAAGTAGATGTTCCTCTAGACTGAACATATCTTCAAGTAGTTCCATCTTTATTTGTACAACCACATTTCCTGTTGAGAAGCCCATATCTCTCTTGCTTCTCCCCCTATGAGAATCAACTGATTAAAGAAGATCACCTTCATTTACCACCTCTCCCGTACAATAGGATCCGCAGATAAAAATCAATGGTACTCCCCTTTTGAAAACAGCTTCTTCCCTTACTAGAAAATCACCTTGTGTTTACCACCTCTCCCGTACAATAGGATCCGTAGTTACAAACAACAATGGTGTGGTGTAGTGTACAAGTAGGATCTTTTTCTTATTCCTCTAGACTGAACATATCTTCAAGTAGTTCCATCTTCATTTGTACAACCACATTTCCTGTTGAGAAGCCCATATCTCTCTTGCTTCTCCCCCTATGAGAATTAACTGATTAAAGAAGATCACCTTCGTTTACCACCTCTCCCGTACAATAGGATCCGCAGATAAAAACCAATGGTACTCCCCTTTTGAAAACAGCTTCTTCCCTTACTAGAAAATCACCTTGTGTTTACCACCTCTCCCGTACAATAGGATCCGTAGTTACAAACAACAATGGTGTGGTGTAGTGTACAAGTAGGATCTTTTTCTTACTCCCTGCTATTTCTCCCCCTTAGTTGAGGAATCCTCCAAACTATTACTTAAGCTTTTATCTCCCCCTTAAAGAAGGAATGTATGCCGTCGTCTGAAGGAGTTTTCATATTTCACTTGGTTGGAAAAGAAATAACAAGAAGTTTTTCTTTCTTCCTCACTGTGAGTGTGTGATTCTGTTTAGTGTTCCTCACATGTGTTTCACTCTTCTCTCCACTCGTGTTTACACTCATTCTCACAAGTGTATCACTCTTCTCTCATAGCTCCATAATCCAGCTGTACCTGCAAGGAAAATCACCTTAGCCATCCTTAAGGAGGTCACAGGTGGTGCAATGGGAGTTCGCAAATCCCCATCCTTGTTAAACTCGTCAGATGAATCTGAGTCATAATCTACTAGTTGCTAGTTTCCCTTTTAGTGTTCCAGATTTGAATTCTGGGAAGGTAAACAATGATCCAAAGAATTTAGCATAAAGATCAAAGTTCCCTTCTAATGCCTGTGAAGACATTTCCTTGTGACTCATCAGGTAATATCTGAATCATTGTCAACAAGTTGCCGATCTGCGCCTATGTCAGATCCACTATCCGCAGATGCATCCAGGGGATTTAAGCCTGGGGAGGTAGACACTGACCACTGACATATGGCTTTTGGATCAGTATCCTCTCCTAACACCTGTAAAGGCAATTGGTCCATTAACGAACCTTGAACAATCGAATCTGACCTTAAAATGGTCGAAACTCTTGTTTCCGTCAACTCATCCTTTATGTGTGTAACCTTTCCTTGTGCATCAAGAATTGTTTATATTTGAAGTGGTGACACTACATCGGATGCCTTGGCCGACAGGCAAAATTCAATAGACTCACCCTGTTGAGAGAATGAATCTAGCAACTGTTTTTGTGCCTTTTCAGCCATTACATCTTTTTGAGAAGATGTATGGGGGCTAGCAGTTGTCTCGGTTTAAATACTACTCATCTATGTAGGAGACAGAGCTACTGGGTTGACTACAGAACCTTCCTTATGTGGTGCACTAAGGCACTATCTCCCTCACGCTCATTCATACTACATTTAGTGGTAAGAGAGTGTTGGTTGGTTCTGTTTTTGTGTTTGTCTTTATAGTCTGGGATAGATGTTGTGGGTTTTCAACCTCATGACTGTCAATGAAAGAAAGTCATTGGAGACTGAACCTGTAACACAGAACATATGGTAATAGAGAGAAAATGATTTACACTAGTGATTTCAAAAGATTTTACATGAAATAAGAAATCACTAATGTAGAAAGAAGTTTGATTTTGTATTTCAATATGAATGAGTTTTTGATAAAACATTGATCACTTAGGGTAAAGTCTAAGTAATTCTCATTCATGTCAAAAGCTTCCAAATATCTGCAACATAATGTTAACAACATATCATTGACCGATACTTGTCAAGTACTTTAGATACTAATTGTTATGTTGCATAAAATTTAAAATAAAATAAAATACAAATAATAATACAATACAAATAATAATAATAAAAACAAATATCAATGAATTAAATACCAAATATCTACCAACAAGATATCAGCATTCAATTTCATATATCATACAATATTTACAATTACAGAAAATACAAATAAAAACTTATATAAATATAGCAAAAATATAGAAACTATTTACAAGTTCAAGATAACATTACCAGCTTGCAAACAGCCATATCCCTCGGATAAGCCTTTGCTGTTATCTCCAAAGGTAACCAGGGGGCCAGCTTTCTCAACCACATTTGATAGCAGGGCTCTATCTCCGGTCATATGTCTTGATGATCCACTGTCAAGAATCCACACTCCCGATTTCACCTGTTTTAATGCCCTGCACTACAAATGGATTAGACCTTCTTCGGAACCCAAACTTGGTTGGGCCCGGCATACTTGTAGAACTGTCCTTTGTCAGGCAAAACAACATTTTTAATTTTAATTGTCTCAACTTTCTCAATGACTGAACATTTGACCTTGTAAACAGCCTTAACAAAATTCTGTTTAAGCTTAGGCATAAATGTCTTAGAAGGACTAGCAGTCTTAGACCTATCATGCTTCTTGTTATTCACATGCTGACGAGGAGTAGTCTTATCATTAGAAACATGCTTACCATTAAAATAAGCATACATCATATTAAAAGCACAAGACATATAATTAGAAACACCACATGCTTTATGAGAGTGATTAATAGCAGGCAATTTATGCATGGCAGACATGGCAGACATGGCATTTTTGTTATCCAACTCATGTGTTTCTGAGTTAGTCTCAGTTGCTTTCACAACTTTGACTGGAACTTTCGACACACTTGACTTGGAAACAACCTTCTCATTAGCATGATCTTCAGCACATATTTCTTCCTGAATAACAGAAGAGGTCGCATCAAATGGTTCAGCAATTGATGGTTTATAGAGGGGTTCATCAACACCCTTAAGCACATGTGGTACTTCCCTCCCTTTAGCACAAATATGAGGAGGGGAGTTTATGCCTAATTCTCCAATAGCAGCATTGTAATCATAACCTATTCCAGATGTTTGATTAACAGCTTGCTTACTGTAGAACTCTTTAGCCTTCGAACAAGAGTTGAAGTAGGCTCTAACCTTAGTCTCAAGACCGGTGATCTTGTCTTTGAGAATAGTTTCGAGTTTTCTATAACAGTCAACTCTATTCTCTAGAAAAGATACTTGTTCTTTTAATTTGTCTTGATTAATATGCACAAGTCTTAATTCATTGACCTCTTTCTCAAGGTCTGTGATCTGTAACTTAACAGTTCATTATCACGACGTGCACAATCTAAGTTACCTCTTAGATGATAAACCATTTCAGCATCAGAAAGTTTTACCTCTATTCTTGACGATGAAGCTTTTCCATCAATAGCCATAAGAGCAAGATTTCCTTCTTCTTCATCTTCACTGTCAGTATCATCCCAGCTTCTTCCCTTTGCCAGATAAGCCCTTTCAGAGTTCTTTCTTACTTGCTTTGGCTTCCTACATTCTGTGGCAAAGTGTCCCAACTCATTGCAGTTATAGCATCTAATGGTGCTCCGATCAACCATCCCTGTTTTGTATCCACCACTGCTGGTGTTAGAGGATGAAGATCCACCTTTCTGGAATTTATTGTAGTTGGACTTGTACTTAAGCTTGGGATTCCTCTTGAATCTGACATGGGAGAATCTCTTGACAATTTGGGCCATTGACTCGTCTTCCAATTGCTCCAGCTCTTCCAAGGAATAAAAATCATCACTTGATTGATTTGTAGTAGGAGGATCATATTCTGCTACTAACATATTTTCCTCAGCCTTGGAACACTGTACCATTCTCTCCAATTGTTGAGATTGCTGTTGTTGTTGACCTTCAGCTACAAGTGCAGTAGATGTGCTGACCATTCTATCCTTCCCGTAGACTTTCTTCTGTTGAATCTGCTCCAACTCATAGGTTTTTAACACTCCATAGAGCCTGTCCAAATAAATCTCACTCAGATCTCTAGCTTCTCTAATGGCAGTGATTCTATGTTCAAGATGAGTTGGTAGTGTTAAAAGGAACTTTTTGTTGACCTCCCTGATTGAATAATACTTACCATTTATGTTCAGGTTGTTGATCAACGCATTGTACCTCTCAAACACTTCAGTAATTCCTTCTCCTGGATTGGATTTGAAATGTTCATATTCAGAGGTTAGGATCTCCAACTTGTTCTCCCTAACTTCCTCTGTGCCTTCATTAATTACCTCAATAGTTTCCCATATGTGTTTAGAATTTTTACAGTTCATCACATGTCTGTTCATCAAAGGATCAAGGGAATCAATTAATATTAATTGATGGCTGGCATCCAAGGAGGCTTCTTCCTTCTCATCAAGAGTAAAATCTTCGGGCTCTTTTGGATAGGTTCTAGCTTTGGTAATCACCACATCATCTACTATCACCTCCGGTTCAATAACCATCGGAGTTTTTATACCCTTCTTTAACAAGTTTGAATATTTGGGATTTGCCACTTATAAAAACAAGAGCATCTTCTTCTTCCACATAATATAATTCTCTTTATCAAATTGTGGAATTTTAACGGTTCCAACTTTTTGTGAAGTCATTATGAATTTTTGAATGAATAAAAATTCAAAGAGTTGAAAAATCACAAAAGTCTAGGATCTTGATTTGTTCGTTAATCAGAAGGCTCTGATACCAATTGTTAGGTCCCAATGTATTTGTAGAAGGGGGGTTGAATACAAACAGCACCAAATAATCGATAAATGCGGAATAAAAAAAGTGAAACAAAATTCAAGTTAAATAAGAATATTATTAAACTTGAAAGGTGTTACAACAACTGTATCGATTACAAGGAATTAATCTCAAATTAATTATCACAAATTTAGAATAAATTCGACATGAACTTTTTCTATTTTTGTAATAAAAAGATTCAAATGCTAAAAGCAATTTGAGATTAAGTTCTAGGGATTTTGATCCGCTAGATTGTTACACAAGAACAAGATAAAGATTTCTAGTTGATTGGATTTAACTTTACAATCTAGAAATTGATCTTGAAGTTTTGCAGAGAAGAATAAAATGTTTGCTGCGGCTGCTCTGTTCTTGTTTGTTGACTTGTGTATTTTTTGATTATTTCTTTCTGCTGCTTCTTTGTCTTTTTAATTCATTCAACAGAATTGAATTGAACTGGAATGACAATCCTATAGCTGGCAAGACTTTCGGTAGGACAATGGATTGAACTAGCAAGACAATCTGATTGAACTACAATGACTTTCGGTATGACAATCAGTTGAACTAGCAAGACTATCTCCTTCCCAGTAGAACTTTCGGTAGGACAATTGAAATGACTTGGCATGACAATCGGTATGACAATCCTGATTGTCATGCTAGTTCATTTTCAATTGTCTTGCTGATTTAAGACTGTTTTTAATCCAATTTAAATTCTGAAAAAT
Organism: Apium graveolens; assembly: GCF_009905375.1. Lineage (NCBI taxonomy): Eukaryota > Viridiplantae > Streptophyta > Magnoliopsida > Apiales > Apiaceae > Apium > Apium graveolens. Next base: position 72,939,473 of record NC_133653.1, on the reverse strand, counting down.
CCTTAATATTAATTCTGAATTAATTAATCAATTAATTCAATTAATGAATAAATTAATCTTTGCAGATATAATTTATTTTGTTAATTAAATTATATGACTTAATTAATTAATAGAGAATTAATACTAATCCTTAGCAGCAACCAATCTTCTGAAAATCTCTGAAAATTATGAATCAATTCCACCACTTCAATGTTGACACTCGATGTACTGTCTGGTTCATGAGTGACTAACTTCCGTGACGTTTCTTCATGTCTTGACTTTGATACTTTGATTTTCTTCAGATTAAATCCTTGTAATTAATGATACTCTGACGAGATCTCTGTCACTTGATTAAATCCACACTCTTGATTTATATCACTGAGGCATGATCAATTTCTTGAACTTCTTCCACTGAATTAATTCCTCAAGTCTGTGGATGAACCTTGTTTCTGAATCCTTTGACAGATATTACTCTGTGAGATCTCTTTTGACGGTAGATCCACTATTTACTTATTACATTCTTATTTGAGTTGAGTTGAATCCTCGAATATACAAATAGGCTATGACATATGACTTACACTCAACCTACAGACTTTGTTGAATGGATTAGGATATCCCTCTGGAACCTTCATATACACCTCCTCTATCAAATCACCATGCAAAAATGCATTGTTCACATCTAACTGAAATAGTTTCCATTTCCTGCTTGCTGCTAAGGCTATAATACATCTAATAGTGGCCATTTTAATGACGGAAGATAAGGTCTCAGCAAAATCTATACCATATTATTTGTTAGCCTTGCACCTTTCCAGGCTACCATCTGCATGAAGCTTGACCTTATATACCCATTTACTACTAATTGGTTTTTTTCCTTTAATCAAATCTACTAATTCCCAAGTCTGGTTTTTTTCAAAAGCCTGCAATTCTTTTGTCATAACATCTAACCATAAGGGGTCTATACAAGCGCCTTGGTAACAAGATGGTTCAGAAATAGGTGACTGACTTGAAACTAAAGCAAGAGAAGAAGATAATTTACTACCAGCAATGAGATTACACCAATGATTAGTACTAGCCACTAAAACAGAAGAAGAGTGTATATAATCTTGCAAATAGACAGGTGTTTGTCTGTTTCTAATTGACCTTCTGATTTCAGGTTCAGTTTATAAAATAGTAGGAGATTTTCTATCAATAAAGAACAAGTTGTGAATCTAATCGAAGCATACTGATTTACTCAGGAAACAAGAATTACTTCAATAAAAAACACTAAAAATGATCTAGTAACAATTGAGATCTTGAAGACGATGATACATACACGCTATGTATGTATTTATGTATAAAACAACGAAGAAAAGTTATAACACGATAATGAAAACAGTAAATCTGCTGAAGATAATGATAACAAGTAAGAAAACTGATTGAACCTGTAAATTGACCACAATTAATCAATCTCAAAGAAAATCGTCATGAAAATCGTTTAGTGAAGCTCTGATACCATGTTGATTTCTTGAAGAAGAATAACAAAATTGTATTGAATCTGTTAAGTGAAAGTTACAACCAGGGAATGAAAAAAGTGAACTATATACAAAAATAGAAAAGAGCGGGAAAGTTTGTTATTCTAACTAATGGACTAACTACTGGACCTATACTATATTGGACCATCAGCCAACTTTATGTGGGCTTCTATATTGGGCTGGCACTATATCTTTATCTATATCTTCAATAGAACCCAAATTAAATCGGAGAAGTTTAATGGACAGCTCGGTTCTGTTAGAACTCCATAGGCTAGATTATGGGATTATTTAGTTAACTAGAGTAGTTATAACTTGTTATTTCATAATAATTTTTTAAAAAATAATTTTAAAAATAGTTTAATTCAAATATATATTAATACTAAATTTACAATATATAATAATGAGTAATAGAATAAAACTTAAAAATAGTAGCACACAAACTACAAATATTGATTATCAACTTTCTATTAAATTTTAAATATAATATGAATTGATGAAAATTTATTTAAATAAAATAAAATTTGATAAAGATAAAATTAGTGGATTAAAGAGAAATATTGTAAATTATAAATTTAAGAATATAAAAGTGAGGAGAAAAGAAAATAGTACACTGAAGAAGATAGAGAATTAGTGGAGTTAATAAATGAGAGATAGATTTTGAAAATAAATTAAATAAGTAAATAATTATTAGTGAAAAATGATATCATCAAATTGATGAGAGTTTGACACCTATAATTTGATTATGTCAGCGGCTAAAGCAGAGTTTGACATATCAACATGGATGATGTACATAAAGTTATCGGGCCGATTATAACTGTTTTTTGAAATATAATTTTGAAATAGCTTAATTTGAATTATATATTAATACAATATTTTTAATACATACTAATGAGAATATAATAAAATTATAAACATAGAAACTTAAAAAATAATATTACCCAAACTACAAATATTGATTATCAACTTTTTATTAGATGCAAAAATATAATTATGAATACTTGTGTAAATAAAATTAATTTTGAATAATAAAATTAGTGAAGAAAATGAAACTATTGAAAATGATTAATTTAAGAATATAAAAATAATTTGACAAAAAATATAAAAATGAGAAAGAAAGAGAATGAGAAATGGGTAATAGAGAAATGAGAAATGGGTAAAAGAGATCATTAGTGGAGGTCATAAATAAAAAAGAGAGATTGAAAGTAAATTAAATGAGGAGAGAATTGTTACAGGAAGATGACATTAACAAAATTGATGAGAGTTGGACACATAGCATTTGATGATTTAAATTCTTAAAGGAGAGCTTGACACCTGATGATGTTAGTTGTATAATATAGATGGAGCAATAACAGTTTTAAAATAGAAGTTAATAAAAAAGACACGAGGTTGGTATATTTATAAATTTGTTTTTTTTTAATTTTAATTTCGAATTTATAAATAGATATATATTTATGTTTGTTGAGTAATAAAAATTAGGGTTCGTTAGTATTTAATGTTAGGGTTTGTGAGTTTCGAATTTTAATGGTTTTTTCTCACGGTCGTGGACTGGCTGTCCTCGCAAGATGCCTACTTATCTATGTGTTGTAGATAATCAAGCTAAAAACGTAGTTCTATTTTGAGAGGTAGAGCTCTTTATATAGCGGTGAGTCTAGGGTTAGATTCGTGTTGGGAGACCTGGTGGACAAGTTTTTAACTTAGATGGTAATTATGACTCCCGTAAGGCAAGGAATTCTAGATCCTTCCTTGTAGGAGTTAGTGTCCATGTTGGACGTCATGTCTCTGGCCTTTTAGCCGTATTGGGCCTAGTCCGTGGACAGTTTGTGTTGTGGACCTTGACGACTTCTGCTCGTGGGTCTTGACGATATCGGCTCGTGGGCCTTAAGGACTTGGGTCGTCTTTAGTATGTAACAGGCCTTGATCAACCTGGTTTGTATCGGGATTTGGACAAGATTTCTAAGCGTAATTAATGCGACATTTAATGTATCTTTAGAATGTAATTTCTATCCATATCATTTGCCCCCAACTTTCGGGAAGACTACTCGAGTTTTCGTGGAAGTTATAAGTCTATTCGCAGCTCAGGATACTTTCGGCCCTTCTCGGATATCGGCCTTTCATGGGTATTGGCCCTTCATGGGTGTCTGCCCTTCATGGGTATCGTCATTTTATCGTAAAGTGTGGAGCGACCTACACGTTTATAATGACTTATATTTTTTAGTGTGAGTACACACTTAAGGTCTTTGCACAGGCTAATTGAATTGTATTTAACACTAAATGGTCCTAATCCGGACTAAAAAGCGAGCGTTTATCACCCCTTAACCTTCGTCGAGGTTAATTATAAGGTTAAAGCTGCTAACAGGCCCTAATCAGGGCTAATCGACCCTAAACGGGTCTAATTTCCATGTACAAGCTGTTACTTAGGCTTACAATAACCTCATTTAAGCTAGAATACTCTAATTAACTTTAATTGAGGCTAATATGCCCTAATCAGGTCTAATTGGTCTTAATCAAGACTAATTAGTACGTGTAAGTCACTAACTACCCCTAATCCACGCTAATCATGTGCACAAATAAGTTAAACGACCCTAAATAGGGCTAATTATATCACACAAGTCATTAATTACCCTTAATTTAGGTTAATTATATGTAATATACACTAATTGCCCTAATCAGGGCTAATCATCACTAATCGATCCTAAATGGGGCTAAGTATAAAATCCTGAAAATTTCAAAAAAATTCAAAAAAATTCACAAGTTTTTCCAAAAAATTCCAAAAATTTCTCAGGAGGGTCACGGGAAGTCCTGCGGGAGGCTTTGGACCAACCTCCATGGAGGTTTTGATCGGCCAAAGGCCCCCATGTTGAGTTGGCCCATCTTGGTCTTGGTCGGCCCATGAGCCACCTCCACGGCGGTCCTGGTCGGCCAGGTCGTGAACGTTCTCCGAAAATATTATTTTTTTTGCAGGAGGGTCTACTCGTCCTTACCCTCCAATGTGGAGGACTCGGACCCAAGAACTCTTGGTCGACCAAGAAGCCACCTCCATGGGGGTCCTGGTCGGCCGAGTCGTGGAGTCTCTCGAAATTTTCCGTACTTGTTCTCGTGAACGTTCTATACTTGTTCTCGTGAACTTTCTGTACTTCACAAAACTTCTTTCCCTCCGTGAGGATTCTAGTTGACCTAACCCTTCCATGAGGAGGACCAGACATCACCGACTCTTGGTAGGCCAAAATCTCACCTCGGTGAGCATTTTACTCTTCACGAAACTTTCCATGGACGTTCTAGTCTTCACGAAACTTATTTTTATGGACGTTCTAATCTTCACGAAACTTGTTTCTATGGATGTTCTAATCTTCTCGAAGTTGTTCTCGTGGACGTTCTAGTCTTCACGAAACTTATTTCTGTGGACGTTCTAGTTTTTTCCAAACTTGTTCTCGTGGACATTCTAGTCTTTACCGGGAGCATCCATGACTCAAGTTCATAATTTTCTTAGAACCTTCACTTGAGGGCGATCCCTATTGGTTCAAGACGTCTGTAGACGTTCTTTTGAGAACGTCCTAGTCGGCCTAACCCCTTCATGTAGAGGATTCGTCTCCAAGAAGTCTTGATCGGCCTGAAGCAAGCCCTTGAGGCCCTGGTCGGTTGGGACCTCCATGTCTAGAGCTTCTTGGCCCTTCGGGACCTTTTTTCGTGGAAGTTCTTGAACTTCAATTTTCTCAATATCAAGTTGTGGCTATAGACGACCATAAGTGTTGGTTTAAGAGTTAAAATTTGCTCTTACCATAATACTTTCACTAACCATTACGATTAGTATAATCAGTCTTGGATTAAGACTAATACCTTAGCATTTCTTCTCTCTTTTTTTGTTCGAGGAGTGCCTTGTCGAGTGGGGGCCTCGTTCGAAGACCCTTTAGACGGTTGAAGACCTCCATGGATGGCTACTTTTCCTTCTCTGATCGGCCAAGGGATCCATTCGTGACCCATCTGATCGATTAGGGGGAAACATTTTTCGCTTTCTTGGACAACATGTCTCGGTCATGTTCGATGGGCCTCGAACATAAACTATCATGTTCATGTTCGTGATGGGTCTTCACAACTTAAAGGAAGTTTGTTGAAGCTGGCCTTAGCGACTTTTCTGTTGAGGGTACCTATTTTCCTCCTAATTTACCCTTGGTTAAATTTGTTCTTATTAGGAGAACAGCTCCTTGAAACGGAGATGCGCGGGGCTCATGCCTTGTATCAGGTACTGTTATTCCCCAGGAACTAACAATGAGATTTACAGAATGGGGGTTGAATGTAAATCTCAAAACTTTTTCAAGTTTTGAGCAGTTTCAAAAGCTAAGTGTATGATGAACAGATGTGTGTGAATTGATTTGAGCAGGTGCAGACATATGTATATTCAAGACACAAATGTAAAGAACACAAGGGCTTGAAAAACTTTTCTGGTGGATTTGTTGTTCCACCAGAGATGTGTATTTCAGAAAATCTGTGATACAAAGAATTGTTCACAGCTGCTTCCTTGTACAAACTAGATGATTTTCTCTCTATGTTTTTCTAAACAGCTCTGGAAAATTCACACCTAATTACTAGCTGCAACTTGGTTTATATATCACCAAGTTTACAAGTGAAGACAAAGATAAAATACAATTATAAAATATTTCTTCACATGTTTCTTCTTCATTTCTCTATCCAATGCAATCTAAGATAATCTGTGAATCTTTGAATACTTGTTTGCACCAGAATGGAAATGCTGCTTTTTCTTGATTCCTCCAAGAGGCTACCACATTCCAATTGTCTCTGTCAACCCATGTGCCTCTGTCAGCTTATGAATTGTCACTATCAACTGCTATGGAACTGAGCATCCGTTGAAGCTTTCATCCGTTGATGCTTTAACAGTTGAAGCTTTATCCGTTGATGCACTCATTCGTTGATGGATGTTATCCGTTGAAGCTTTGTTTCTCATCCATTGAAGGCCTTTAATCTATCAGTTGATATTACTTCATTTATACAAAATTACAAGGCATGAAATATTTACAATTAGCCCTCCTATTTGCATATCCACTAGTAGTCAACATGACTTATACTTTCCCACAACTTCTAAGATTTATAACTTAAATACAGAGACTGAAATGTGCTACAATACTAAACTTATTTCTAAGTAAAGCTACTCCATCAATGAATAGCCAATAGTGGTCTTATCTGTTGAGGCTACAAACACTAGATTTCTACTTAAGTGTTTTGTTTAACTTATCATCAAACTAATACATATATTCAACAATCTCCCCCTATTTATGTCTACTAGAATTGTAGGCATAAATTCAGGGTTAACTTGATGATAAGAAAACACTTAACAAATATATAAGTTGAAACCAAGTAGAAATTCAAAAGTGCTGCAAAAGTGTATGTACTGAGATAGAATTGAAGATTTACAGTGTTTTCAAGGGTGCTCCTTTAGTTTGAGCAAATCATTTTCTTTTCCTTTGTTCCCTTGTTTTCTTCCCTAGCCTCCTGTCATTTTCCTCTACTTGGAGTTGGATTTGTCTGTAACATTCAGCTTCATCTTCTTCACTGATATCCAACGTAGATTGCATGTCCTTGAGATTTTCATTACTGGCAATTTTAAGTTGGTCTTCAAGTCTGAAAAATCCTCTGACTCCTTTATTGTCTCTGAATTCCATCAACCAATGAGGTGATTTATGAATTGTAATTCCATGCTCAGGGATGAGTAATGTTCTAGGCAAGCAATTTGACTCCCACCAATTCTTCCTTATGTTGGCAATCTTGTTGAGAATCTCAGTTTTGGCAGTCCTGGTAAAGCCAGTATCCCTTTTGATAGCTGAGTAGACTCTAATCAAGGTAGAATAACCCTCACTTAGAATTCTTTGAAGAGGCCAAGTCCTTTCCACACTTCCTTTATACTTGAACACTAGCCTTTCTGGTAGATGTCCATAGGCATTTATTCCCCTTACTTCCTCCAACTCATCCAGGAAGAGTTCAATATATGTATATTCTTTTATGTCATAAATGTGAACATAATCATCCTTTGAGGCTTGTGGTTTAGGCTTAGGTTTATGTTTTTGAGTGAATTTACTTGAGGTTAGAGGAGGTGTTGATTTGGATTTTCTTTTCAGTTTCTTTGGTGGTGGAGAAGTAGTTAAGAAGGTAGGAAATTTTATGGTGTCCCAATCAATAGGTTCCTCTTTAGGGATGATTGGTTCACCATGGAAATTTATATTGGGATCAGCAACAAAAGGTTCAGGAATGGAAGGTAGTGATTTAGATTTTGATTGGGTTTCCTCAGTGTTATCTTCACTCTTCCTTTTTGCCTTGGCTTTCTTTCTGTTTCCTTTCTGCCATTCCTTTATTTCCTCATTTCTTTCCTCCACACTCTCATCAACAATATTCCCCATATCCACATTTATGCTTTCAGTCTTGTTTCCTTCACTCTTGTCTTCAATCTTCTTCTTTTCATCAATTTGACTTGACTTTAGCTGTTTTTCAAGCTTTGCTTGTGCTCTTTTATCAGCCTTCAACTTTTTAGCTTCTTCCTTTAACCTCATGGTTTCTTCCCTCTTGGCTATTGAGAATTTGGGATGTCCTTGCATCACACAGATACTCTTTCCCTCTCTATAGATGATAGCCATATTCATTATGTTGTGCATATGTTGTGTACTTGATGATTTCATAAACAAAACATCTAAGTAGATTTTACTTAGTGAAATGATGTAGCACTCGACGGATAAGAATTATAGTCCCGACGGATAACTCATTATAGTCCCGACGGATAATTAACTTATTATCCATCGAGTGAGTAGCTTATGTAATAATAAGTTTGTAGCACAGTTATGTATGCACCTTTGTATAGAATCTGTAGTAGCATATAAGTCATGTTGACTTTAACTAGATATGCAGAATAGGTTGATTAATTGTACATAAATGATGTCTTGTAATTCTGCATAAGTGAAATAGAGTCAAGTGCCAAAATAGCTACCGACGGATGATTAACAAAGCCATCGACGGATGATCAAATGACTATCAACGGATGTTTAATATAGAAGTCGACGGATGATCAATTAAATCATCAACGGATGTTCTGAAAGTCGACGGATGATCATATGAAGAATTCAAACAGCAGTTGAACAGTGAAAGCTGACACACAGCCGTCGAGATGTATACAAACACACTGTGGAAGCCCATTAACTGGGTAATAGAGGACGAAAAATAGCAAAGCTTAAGACTGTTAGATTTTATATTTGTTCAGTCTTTTTGACTTTGTAATCTTGGTATTATATAAACCAAGAGAGTAGCAAATAGAAAAATAACTGAGATAGCTGAGAAACACAAAAATAGAGAAATCTTAGTAAGCAGAATCTTTAGCATTTCCTGTATTCTCAGTAGTTCCATTTGTAAGCAGCTATGAGCATTTCTGCACACAGAGTCCTCTCGATATATTATATATATATCTCTAGTGGAATTGTTTAAATCCACCAGAAAGTTTTTAAAGACTCTTGTTTTTAATTACTTATGTTTTGATTCAATTAAGTTCACATTCCGCATTGTGCTAATCAAAACAAATATATTTATAATCGAGTTGAACATTTTTATTTCGAGAAAAAGGTTCAAGAATTCCATTCAACCCCCCTTCTGTAATTCTTGCTATATTGTTAAGGGACTAACAATTGGTATCAGAGCAAGCTCTTAATCTACAAAGAGTTTAAAGATCAAAATAATTCAGGAAGATGAATAAGAAAGATGTTGGAGTCAAAATTCCTTCTCTTGATAAAGATAATTACCATCATTGGAAGGTAAAGATGCATCTTCATATGCTTTCTCAAGATGAGGCCTATGTGGACTGCATAGAAAGAGGCCCTCATGTTCCAATGAGAGCTGCAACAGGAAACGAGCCATCTGTTCCAAAGCCAAGGCATGAATGGTCTGATCCTGACATTGAACAAGTCAGGAAAGATAAAAAGGCCATGAACATTCTGTTCAATGGTGTTGATGCAGACATGTTTGATAACATCATCAACTGCAAAACTGCCAAGGAAGTTTGGGACACAATACAGATAATTTGTGATGGCACTGAGCAAGTAAGAGAAAATAAAATGCAGCTCCTGATTCAGCAATATGAGCATTTTCACAATGAAGAAAGTGAGTCACTCACTAACATCTTTAGTAGATTCCAAAAACTACTAAATGCTCTTAAGTTGCATGGAAGAGTCTATCAGACTAAAGACTCCAATCTGAAATTTCTCAGATCTCTTCCAAAGGAATGGAAACCAATGACAGTCTCATTGAGAAACTCACAAGATTATAAGGAGTTTACTTTGGAGAGACTGTATGGCATTCTGAAGACCTATGAGCTTGAGATAGAGCAGGATGAAAGAATGGAGAGAGGAAAGAAGAAAGGAGGATCCATTGCACTAGTTGCTGATCTGGAAAAGGAGAAGGAAGTGAAGATGGAAGCTGTAGAATCAACTTCAAAGGTCTGTGAGAATAAGGGCAAGGGGCTAGCTGCAGAAAGTGAAGATTCATTGAGCCAAGATGACATGGAGGACATTGATGAGCACCTAGCATTTCTTTCAAGAAGATTTGCCAAGCTCAAGTTCAAGAAGAACTTTGGAGCAGCCAAGCTAAATAGAAACATGGTGGATAAGTCAAAATTCAAATGTTTCAAATGTGGCTTGGCAGGGCATTTTGCAAATGAGTGTAGAAAGTCAGATTCCAGTAAGAAAAGGTTTGAGTCTGTGGATTATAAGCAAAAATACTTTGATCTACTCAAACAAAAGGAAAGGGCTTTTATTACACAAGAGAATGACTGGGCAGCTGATGGTTTGGATGAAGATGAAGATGTCAGCTATGTCAATCTAGCCCTAATGGCCAAGTCTGATGAAACAGAGACAAGTTCCTTAAGCAATCAGGTAATCACTAAAAACCTTGCACATTTATCTAAAGCTGAGTGTAATGATACAATAAATGACATGTCTACAGAATTGTATCATTTGCGTGTTACACTTAAGTCTCTCAATAAAGAAAATGCTAAAATCAAAGAAAACAACTTGTTTTTAAGTGAGAGGAATAATGTGCTTGAGTCTCAGTTTGTTGAGTTTGAGAAACTAAAAATTGAGTGTAAGATTGCCAAGGAGGAATTAACTGAGTCCTTGAAAGAGGAAGAAATTTTGAAGAAGCAGCTCGAGCGTGAACAAGAGGTGATTAAAGCATGGAAAACATCCAGGGATGTTCATGCTCAAATCACTAAAGTTCAAGGAATTGAGTCTTTTTGTGATGAAGCCTGGAAAAAGAATAAAGAGAAACTAGAACCTATTTTGGTAGATGGGTTGCTGACAGATGTAGACTCGACGGATGATGAGGACTATCCGTCGGATAACAAAAAGTGTTATCCGTCGAATGATAAAAAATCCTCATCCGTCGGCTGTAAGCAAACCCATTAGCAAAGCCAACTTAATCAAGCTAAATGATAAGTATGGGTCTGTTTCCAAGAACTTTGTTTCTGGAGAGTGAAGTCAAGCTAAGAAAGGGAAAAAGGCTAATGTTGGTCACATGATTGTCAAACAGTTAAGTGACAGACTTGAGAAAATAGAGGTAAAAATAGATACTAAAAAGAAAAATAATAGGAATGGTAAAGTAGGGATTAACAAACACAATAACTACACACCTGATAAATATGCCCCTAGAAAAGTATGTGTCAAGTGTGGTAGTGTAAATCATTTGTCTGTTAATTTCAAATCTGCCATGCCTACTCCCATGTCTGTTCAGCCTCAATTTCCTAACATGAATGCCATGCCTCCCATGCCTGTTAATGCTATGCCTACACAGAACATGAATGCACAGTTTGCTAATATGCCATTTGCATCTAATCCATATTATGTTGCATACAATATGCCTCAAATGCCATTTAGCATTACTGGAATAACATGTTTGCACCAAGCATGTCATTTCCTGTTAGCCATAATATGCATGATAATTCTGTTGCATTAAATGGTTTCAAAGGCCCAACCCAAATGACTAAGGAAGAATCTGAAATTCCTAAGTCAAATGAGTTAAGACCTAAGAAACAGAAGAAGAAAGCTAACAAGGCAGGACCCAAGGAAACTTGGGTACCAAAATCAACTTGATTTGATTTTGATGTGTGTAGGGAAATAGAAAGAATCTTTGGTACTTGGATAGTGGCTGTTCAAGACACATGACTGGTGATTCTACCTTGCTCACAGAGTTTAAGGAGAAAGCTGGCCCAAGTATCACTTTTGGAGATGACAACAAAGGTTATACTGTGGGATATGGCTTGATTTCAAAGGACAATGTCCTCATTGAAGAGGTTGCCTTAGTGGATGGTCTCAAACACAATCTGTTGAGTATCAGCCAGCTTTGTGACAAAGTCAACTCAGTAACCTTCAACAAAGAAGCCTGTGTTGTGACTACCAATCAAAACAACAAAGTGGTTATCACTGGTGTGAGAAGAGGAAATGTGTACCTAGCTGACTTCAACTCAACTAAAGCAGAATCTGTAACTTGTCTTCTCAGTAAAGCAAGTCAAGATGAAAGTTGGCTATGGCACAAGAAGCTATCCCATTTAAACTTCAAGACCATGAATGAGCTGGTAAAGAAAGAACTAGTAAGAGGCATTCTTCTAGTGGAGTTTACAAAGGATGGACTGTGTGATGCCTTCCAAAAAGGGAAGCAGATCAAAGCATCATCCAGGCAGAAACTTGATTCAGCAATTGAAGAGCCTCTGCAACTGCTTCACATGGATTTGTTTGGACTAATCAATGTATTGTCAATTTCAAAGAAAAGATTTTGCCTAGTAATTGTAGATGATTTCTCAAAGTTCTCTTGGACATATTTCCTAAAGTCTAAAGACGAGGCTAGTGAAATCATCATCAATCACATAAGGCAAGTTAACAATCATCCTGATTTCAAAGTTAGAAGAATCAGGAGTGACAATGGAACTGAGTTTAAGAACTATGTCATGAGAGCATTTTGTGAGGAAAATGGGATCTTGCTTGAGTTTTCAGCAGCAAGGACTCCACAACAGAATGGAGTAGTGGAAAGAAAGAACAGATCTCTTATTGAAGCTGCAAGGACAATGCTTAAAGAATCAGAATTACCAACATATTTCTGGGCTGAAGCTGTAAACACTGCATGCTACACTCAGAACATCTCTCTGATTAATCAAGCAAGATGCATGACTCCTTATCAATTGTTCAAGAACAAGAAGCCAACTCTAAACTTTCTTCATGTCTTTGGTTGTAAATGCTATATTCTGAGAAATCAAACTGATCAAAATGGGAAGTTTGATGCTAAAGCAGATGAAGGAATTTTTGTTGGATATGCTGTCGGTAAAGCATATAGAGTCTACAATCTAAGAACCAACATTATTGTGGAATCTATACATGTTGTGTTTGATGATAAAAAGATTGAAGGACTGAAAGATGGAGATTACCATGAGAGCCTCAAATTCGACAATGTTGAGATGGTCAGTGATGGAAGTGATGATGAGAGTGATCAAGAAACAGTGTCTAAGAATAATGCAGACAAATCTACCACCAATGAAGCACAAAACTTAACATCCGTCGAGTTATAAAATGCTTCATCCGTCAGAAGGCAATCTGTGTTATCCGTCGGTAGACAACCTGCCTCATCCGTCGGTACTCAAAATTCACCATCCGTCGGGTTATCAAAAGGAGCAGGAAGTCAAGGTAGATCACCCATCGAAAGTACCCCTTTCTCAAATCAAAGATCCATAAACTCAGGGGGAGTTTCTAGCAATCAAAACTCAATCACACATCAAGATAACATTGAGGTCTCTTCATCTAGAGCTAATCTACCTCAACCAAGGAAATGGACAAAAGATCACCCCTTTGAACTGATTATTGGTGATGTTTCTTCTAGAGTTCAAACAAGAATAGCAACTCAGGAAGAATGTCTATACAGCAACTTTCTGTCAAAGGAAGAACCAAAGAAGGTAGAAGAAGCGTTGTTAGATCCTGATTGGATTTTAGCTATGCAGGAGGAGCTAAACCAATTTGAAAGGAATAAAGTATGGAAGCTGGTACCCAAGCCTAAAGGACAGAATCCAATAGACACCAAATGGGTATTCAGAAACAAGATGGATGAAAATGGCATAGTAGTAAGGAACAAAGCCAGATTGGTTGCTAAAGGCTATTGCCAGCAAGAAGGAATAGATTTTGATGGAACTTTTGCTCCTGTTGCAAGACTTGAAGCCATCAGAATCTTCTTAGCCTATGCAGCCCATGCCAATTTTAAGGTCTATCAAATGGATGTCAAAAGTGCCTTTCTGAATGGAGATTTGGAGGAAGAAGTGTATGTTAGTCAACCTCCTGGCTTTGAAGATCCAAATTTTCCAGAGTATGTCTATTATCTACTGAAAGCACTTTATGGACTGAAGCAAGCACCTAGAGCCTGGTATGACACTTTATCAAAGTTCCTTTTGGAAAATCACTTTACAAGAGGTACTGTAGATAAAACTTTATTTTTCAGAAATGTTAATGGCTCTAGCATACTTGTTCAAATTTATGTAGATGATATTATTTTTGGCTCTACAGATGAGAAACTTTGTAAAAAGTTTGCCAAACTGATGCAGAGTAAGTATGAAATGAGTATGATGGGAGAACTAACTTACTTTCTTGGTTTACAAGTTAAGCAAGTTAGTGATGGAATATTCATTAGTCAAACTAAATATATTTTTGATCTTTTGAAGAAGTTTGATCTAATGGATTGCACATCTGCAAAAACTCCCATGGCTACTGCAACTAAGCTTGAATTAAACACTACTGAAAAGTCTGTGGATATTTCAAGTTATAGAGGCATGGTCGGCTCACTTCTGTACTTAACAACTAGTAGGCCAGATATAATGTTTGCTACATATTTATGTGCTAGATTTCAGGCTGATCCTAGAGAATCTCACTTGATAGCTATTAAGAGAATTTTCAGATATCTCAAGGGAACACCAAAACTTGGCATTTGGTACCCTAAAGATTCTGGTTTTGATCTAACTGGTTATTCAGATGCAGATTATGCAGGGTGCAGAATTGATAGAAAAAGCATAACAGGAACCTGTCAATTTTTAGGAGACAAGCTTGTGTCCTGGTTCAGTAAAAAGCAAAATTCAGTTTCTACTTCTACAGCTGAAGCTGAATATATTGTTGCTGGCAGTTGCTATGCACAGATTTTATGGATGAAAAATCAATTGCTAGACTATGGTTTGCAAGTTGAAAAGATTCCTATTTTCTGTGATAACACAAGTGCAATTGCCATCACTGAAAATCCAGTGCAACATTCAAGGACAAAGCACGTAGACATCAAGTACCATTTCATAAGGGAACATGTAATGAATGGTACTGTAGAGTTACATTTTGTTCCAAGTGAGAAGCAACTTGCAGATATCTTTACCAAGCCACTGGATGAATCCACCTTTTCCAGGTTGGTAAGTGAGTTAGGTATGCTTAATTACTTTTGAAGTTATCTGAGTTATTTTGCAAGTTGAAAAGTAGCCAGAAATTTAGCTGATTT
The DNA here is from genome assembly GCF_009905375.1 of Apium graveolens. NCBI lineage: Eukaryota > Viridiplantae > Streptophyta > Magnoliopsida > Apiales > Apiaceae > Apium > Apium graveolens. Next base: position 72,924,438 of record NC_133653.1, on the reverse strand, counting down.
TTTAGTAATGGATGGAATTTTGGCTAAGTCAAAATTTGCATCTCGACGGATGACCATTATCCATCGAGTTGAGTCATCCGTCGATATAATATGTGCAAATAAAAATCAATTACTTTTCTGGAATCTTTTAAAACTCGACGGATAACAGTTTATCCTCATCCGTCGAATTGTCTAAATCTTAACCGTTAATTCCCTGAACATTATCCATCGAGTATACTTACAGTTTGTAAGTATTACACAATGGATAATGGGTGAAATTTTTATATTTTTTTTAACGGCTATTTTAGGCAATTTCTATTGGGTAATTTACTTTTCTTTATTATTTTCATCCGTTGTTTTTGAGATAGTATAAAAGCTTATTTCATTCCAATTATTTTCTTTTATCATTCTCAAATTCAACTGCTTTTATTTTATTCTCTCTCAAGCAAATATCCTCTTTCTCTTCAAGCTTTCATTCTCTAACAATGGCACCTGTAGTAAAGATCATGTCTCAGACTGGGTTCATTTATGAGAAGAACAACTTTACTGCTTTGGTCAATAAGGGTATTCAGCAATCAGAAGACTATCACAAGATGATGGACTTCGTGAAGAACTACAAGTTAAGTTATGCCATGCTTGAATCACCCACAATTTACTGTGAAGTTGTTGAAGAGATGTTGACCACTGCAATCTACAACTCTGTAGACAAAACCATCACTCTAACTATCAAAGGTAATGAGTTCTGTATCAATAGTGAAGTGATAAAAGCATGTTTCAAAATTCCTGATGATAATGTAAATTCACCACACACTGACACTGATATTATCAATATGCTTAATTCCATGCATTATGCACTTCCTACTACTAAGCTAAGTGAGATTAGAAGATTAGGTCTTAGGAAGGAATGGAGTTTCGTGTGTGATGTTGTGACTAAAGTTTTCTCTGGAAAAGTCAGTAATTTTGATTCTGTGAACATTTCCATGCTTAACATGCTATACATGCTAGTTACAGATAAATTTTACAATTTCAGTGACCTTGTCTTGTATGAGTTAGGTTTTAAACTAGGCGAGTTAGCCAAAAGGGGAAAGAATGTATATTATGCTAGATTTTTCATGATATTGGCTAACCATCTTTGTCAAGAGATTGTACTTGAGAACCCAAACAACAAATTAGATTGTTGGGTTCAAGAGAGAAGAATCATTGCAGATTTGAACAGAGCCAACCATCATAGGGATGTGCCAATGTTCTACTTTCCTGTAATGCAGACACCTCGGGTAAGTGAGGTAAGTTCATCCATACCCACAACTATTCAAATCTCCTCAATTTCTTTGAGTTCAGGAGTAACTATGGCAACTGTGTCAATGACCAAATAGTTGCCTACCAAAGCTGCCAAATCAACTATAATTTCTAAATCCAAGTCAAAGAAAACCCCCTCTGGTATCTCTCAAAAGGTACCAGTTTGTAACACCCCCAAATCCGGGGTCGGGGATTCGGGTTGTCACGAGTTCCATATCCCTTAACAACACTTAATCTTAACAATTAACCAATTACTGCGTACTGTGACCCCACAATATACACACACACACCGCAAGTTATAGTCTCAGAGATGAATACCCAAAAAATAACACAAGTCATTTTATTCCACATAATAAGCCATTCACCTCAAGAAGGTTCTGAATAAATTTACATTTCTTTGCCATTATTACAATTCATATTATACATAAGTCTGGTTCATCAATAGTTGAAAACCTAGCCTATTGGTAGCTCCTACCTCAGCTACGGCGACATCAACGCTTCCAGAAAACTGCGGAATATTTTCTAACCGCTTGCGAATTGGAAGCTTGGTCCTGTTCATCTTGTCTATCTGATGTTGTGTGATGAAAGAAGAAAGCAAGGGTGAGCAACAAGCCCACCAAAATAATATGTATAATGATTTACAATATATGAGCATTCTCATAGTACTCATGAAAGTCTTGGTCAAGAAGAAATGAACCAAGTTTGATATCTTACCGCGACCAAGTCGCAAAATATTCAGTATATATGTATATATACTTTTCAAAATCTTGGAAGTCCTCTTCCATGCATAATATACACAGAGTTCCAGTTTATAACTGTATAAAAATATCGTTGCAAGGTGATCTCATATATCTAACCTTGTCTCAACGTTTTTCTGAAAATCTTTGTCATGCATAAGATAATCATTTACTAGATATAAGTTTAAAAGATGAAGTTACAAGATACTTCAATATACTTATATCTTTTCCGAATACTACTTGAACTACCACCGTTCAAGTTATAATTAGTTCATCCCATAGATTAAGCTACAAGACAAAACTTGTATAGAATCAATCTTTAAAATATCATCAAAGTAAAATGAAGTTACGAGATACTTCATTTGATCCAAACATCATTTTGAAAGCTTGACCCTGCCAACAGTCAACAATCGCCCAACCGTAGCCTTCCTATCGAAGTGCTCTGGGTAGTGTTGCAGAAATATCCAATTGGATGATGAACTCATTACGGGAGTTTTGTCGCGCCAGGAAAACCACTTACGATGATCAGTCGTAGTAGTACAACCCCACCATTTTCTACATGTAGAGGAGAACCTGTCGGATTTACTTGTCAACCGAACACTGGACTCCTAAGGAATGTACCGTCTTAGCGGAACTTCCAGGCCATTTGGGCCAATATAATAAGGCTGGGCCGGCGCCACTCGACCACTTACGCCACTCCTAGTTCAGATGAAATCCATGACTCTGAAACGTAAAGCTCGTCCCCACTTTCCCCAAGTAGAAACTTGTTGATACGGCTCCACCAAGAAGTCATATCTAGTTGGAAAGGGAAACTCACCGATATTTCCCAGGCGATGCCTATTAATGGATTGACTTGTTCCAAGAATTTTACTTCCCGAGTATTGGGTAAGTAATCAAAACTCTTTTATCAAAATAGCAACCTGGTTGCGAATATAAACACACCACAGAGCCGGATCCCTCAGGTTTTGAGCGAATATTTAAATCCCCTTTGAAAGGAAGATCTTAAATATATAAAAAATGAGTTTTGGGGTCCGCTCTAACTTTTAAAATCATTTTGAAGGCTCGCAAACATTTTCAAGAATGTTTGGAGTAGTGCTTATTTAATGGAATAAATCAGTCCCAATTTATTAGAAAATATCCGAATATTATTATTTAAATAATATTCTCATAAAGAGTAATCTTTATAAAAATAATTGAAGTAGAAGTTTTAAAACTTTTACTTGCAATGAATATTAAATAACCAAAGATATACTTATACAAAGTACTATCTTTATTTGAATAATCAAAAGTAAGTTTGATTATCGAAACATTATTCTTTAATAAAATTAAGAATAATAATTAGTAAATAATCAGAGTCATAAGTCCTCGAATGAATATTCAAATAATAATATTCATTAATAAATTAAGCGGAGTCATAAGTCCTCAAATGAATATTCAAAATAATATTCATTAATAAAATAAACGGGGTCATAAGCCCTCGAATGAATATTCAAAGTAATATTCATTAATAAAATAAAGTTATCAAATAAACCTTATTCGATTCATAGTTTTGAAAACTATATCTATATATATATACATAAATATATATAATATACTCGGGAGCATCGACTCCCGGTTTTAGAAAAATATTCACCTTTGGGTCCCCTATACTAAGGGTATATGCAAATACCTCTTATCTCTAGCATAGGTATTATCAACTGAATCAACAGATATATGTATCAAGATTACGAAACAGACATGCATATATACCATATCACATGCTACAATATATCGCAAGAATTTGCTAATTTAACCATCATGCATCTATCACAAGATAATGCATATACATATGTATACATCAAAACAACAGTATAACGGGTAGAAAACTTGCCTGAGCGACTGGGGGTTACAAATGGCTTGGGACGAGTCTGGTAACCTATAAACAACATATATGTTGGAATTAAACCCAAGTCACTTATCAATCTATACTTTAACCAATTTAGACTCTCACGCTCGCTTTGCGCTTACTGATTCTCTTAAGTCGCTCGAGTACCCTCGGCTCCACCATTTTTAATAAATCAACCATTACGAGTTTTAAGGCGATTCTTTCGCGAGTGTCTTACCAACTGCCTAATAGACTTTACATAATTGTTTCATACTCCAATTAGTCCTTTTAGTTCTTTAACCTATGTTTCAAAGTAAGGCGAGGGGTAATGATTCGTTCGCGAACCGTCGTTACTTAGAACGGTCGTTTCTCCTAAACCGTACATCGGAATCAAACGAACTACATATCAAAACGAAGCTCGTAACATGAACTATCTAATCATGGAAATGGTCAAAACCTAACAGTGAGTTCAAGGGTTCTGATTTTAATAACAAAAACAGTCTACGGTAAATCGGGCATTACAACAGCTATGTTTACGCGATTTCCCAAAATTTTACCAAACCAATTCAACACCAAACCATCACCAATCAATCCCAATACAACCATATGACAATATCACTCATCAACCACTTTAAACCATTTAAACCAAGCCCAAATCATACCATGAATCATCAAGAACAACTAGTGCTACTCTTAACTTCCAAAATCAACAAAAGCACTTAAGAACTAAGATCTCAACATGACAAAGCAACTGCTACACTTAATCTATCATTCCATCATCATAATCATTTATACCAAACAACTTAATGCTAAGATAATTTAGAGTTATACCTTCCTTGAAGCTTTTAATCAATGAAAGATCCTTGGAATGCCCATGGAAGCCTTGATCTATGCTTAAGCTACCTTGAACTTTCATAAAAATCAAGAAAACCAAAGTTATTTCTTGAAGGTTACTATTCACCATCTTCTTCCTTGATTTATTGGAAGAGATTGTGAAGGAATTAGAAGCTTAAACTCATGGGATAGCTATATCTATGTATAAGGAACCTTAGATAATTACCTCATGATTTAACAAAGCTTGGATCTTGGTTTTGGATTTTTCTTTCCTTTGAAAATGAAAAAAAGCCGAGAGATTGATGAAGAAATGAGATAGCTTTTTGTTTTTTGGTGAAAATGAAATGTTTTGGCTTGGTTGGTTGTTTTTTGATTTGTTTTGTTTTGTTTTCTTACCTTTTACCATGGTAACTTTTGTGTGGTTCTAAATCAACCAACAACACACTTGCTTTGGTCATGCTTATGTCGCCATGTGATGTCACCCTCCCACCTTTGTCCTCTTCTCATTGGTTTGATGACATCATCCCCATTAATGTCTTTAATTAGCTTCTAATTACTTGGCTAATGACCGCTGATCTGTTATACGGTTCGCTTAACTTTCGTTTTCGTTTATCGTTTGAGGTATCATACCCGGGATCTTATTACTTGGGTTCCCTTAACCTTTCTCAATACATTATATTCCTTTTATGATACTCTCTTACAATCCTTGAATTTAAATCCTTTTTATCCTGTTACCTTATACTCAATTCTTTCGATATCTGGTGGAGTTTCGGGAAAAATCAAAGTGTTCGAATTTAGATTCTGACGATCTTTACATACACTTATATCCCATATAAAGTACTAATAAGATCTCAGAATAACAATAGAAGAACCCCTACATAGTGTGGCATGAGAAGTTTTCTTATTCAGCAAAATCACTATTCATAACGGTTTCAAAAATTCCAAAATTTGGGGTTATTACACAGTTGAAAAATCTACCAAAGCCAAAGAGGGGAGTGTGAAGGAGGGTCAGTTAGGTGAGGGAAGGGGTGAACATCAAAGAAACCCCAAGGATAAGGTTGGAGAGTTGAGTGAATCCCAGCCTAGCCACACTGCAGTTTCCCAACAAACTGCAGTGCTTAAAAAGGACAAAAGCTCACTTCTAGCCGCATCCTCCCAAATGGATGTGGCTATTGAACAAAGCTCTCAGCCAAGAGCACAAGCCAAAAGGGTTAGGGACACAAGCTCACCCCAAACTTACACAAGAAAGAAGAAATCCAAAACAATTGGGGATGCACAGGGCACACACACAGTGCAAACTGGTGCTAAAGACACAGTCCCTGCACTTTCTCAAATTCAGATTGATGTGGCTCCAATAAATGTGGAGTCACAGCCAAAATCTCTTATAATAGAAGCCTCTGAAACACCATACTCACCAACAAACTCTCTGGAAGTGGATATGATAAACACTTCAATTCCTGATTCCCCTTCTTTAACTCTGTTGGGGAAGCCAAAATCTAGTGCAAGTGAGCATCATCTTTTAGATGATTTGTTGGCTCACTTGCCAATTCTTTCAGATACTATTGTGACATCTGTGCCTCAAATAACTTCAATCAACACAGAGTCAACAATAGTTTCTCTTCCCACCTCATTCATTTCTACTCTCTCGATGGATATTACTCATCCATCGAGTAGTGATTGTATCCCGACGGAAAAGCTTAACAGCAGTTATCCGTCGGATAGCTTTACCACTCACCCGATGGATATCACTTATCCGTCGAGTGTCTCTGCACATCTTCAAACTTCAATTATTTCTAGTGTAGAAGATTTAGTGGTAATACAGTCACTCTTAGGACTGAGAGAGGAGAGTACATTGAGTGAGAGCCTGGGTTGCTCCTAGGCAAAAGGAGAGGAAAAGAGTGAATCTCAGCAATCCATTTATTCAGGATTGGCAAAAGTGAGTGAGAGGAGTCCCACCTTAGTAGGTGAATGTGAGGGTGTGAGGGTGGGGAGCCAGGGTGAGACCCTGATGTAACAAAAGAGAGATTATGAGAGAAAGGCAGGTACATGAGAAATAAGGATGGATTCAGCCATTGCTAGTGAGTCAATGATTGTGGATGATGCTGAAAAGGGAAGACAATTTCAGCAATATTACAAAGCTGAAATTGATAGCATTTCCTTGGATGCTGACACTTTTACTCATCCTGTGTCAGCCTATCAATTGTTGGCTGCTCAGGGCAATGTGGAGGCAGAACAGACCTTGAATCTAGTACACACCTCAGAATCTCTTCAAAGAGATAAAGCTGCTGTCAATAAGATGCCTTCTCAAGCTGATGAGCCATCTGAAGAATTTGGAGTAAATTCTAATGATGATGACTCTGTTTCTTTGGATGGAAGAATGAACTTAGGGGGAGATGAAGGCCCAAGTTCTGTTTTAAATTTACCTGGATGGGCACGGACAAAGGAATTTACACCAGGACAATTTTATGTGTCTTTGGTCAAGCAAGTGATGGCTATTCAAAAGGACCTTCAGGAAACTTCAGATGCTGGTACCAAGGCTATTCTTCAAGCTCACCTAGACTCTCTACATCTCATGAAGATCCATCACTTAAGACAGAATATGAGTGTGGATGAACTAAAAAGAGATATAGTTGACTTGAAGACATACAATTCTGAGAAGCTGGATTCAGTAATGCCATATGATACCATGCAAGATCTACTACTAAGATTGAGGAGAAAATCAGATTTTGAAAAGAAGCTAGCCAAGCTGGAAAACAGAGTTCAAGTTATTGAGAATTCAGTGGCTGTCCTTCTTCAAAATCAACAGACTTAGACAAATCTTCTCATGCAACTGGCTAAAGGACAAGGCCTAACTTCTCAACTTGATGATAATAAAAAGGGGGATAGAGAATCAAGTAAGGGGGAGAAAGGACCAACTGAGGGGGAGAAACTTCAAGTACAAATCAGCAAAGTAATTGTACCTTCAATTACAGTCTCCAAGCCAACAGTTGCAGATGGTATAGATCTAATTAAACAATTCTTAAACCAAGGACAAATTATCCAAAATCATCTTGGAAGAACCCTATGGACACTGTGTATGAGACACCCAAGCCTGATGAAAAGAAGCTTCTGTCAAGATCTATTGTCTTCTATAAAGATCCAGCTGATTCAGCTTCAAAAAGGAGAATTACTAAGATATTCAGAAATGGCAATGAAATTTGTGTGGTGGCTGGACATCCACAATTTGCTCAAGCAAAGAAAGAAGAAAAAGCCAGATTAAAGCAGGAAAAGAGGCAAGCTGCTCTAGATGCAAAGAAGTCTAAACAAAAGAAAGAACAGATTGCTATCTTGGCCAAGCTTCAGGCTGTGAATTCTTCTCAACAAATTCCCTCTCAACCATCTGAAGCTGCTGAATCAAAGAAGAAGATTGAAGAACAGAAGAAATCCCCAAGAAAGAAAGAATTGGCTAGAAGAACAAAAAGGAAATTGGATGTTGTTGACAAGGAATTGGAAGATCAATTTCCTAAGGAATCCACTCAAGCTACAACTCAAGCATCAAAGCCCTCTGTGGTATTTGAAGACATAAGGGTGGTGGATCCCTACAAGAACATACATGGTGAACCTATTGTGCCAAAGGATGAGCTAATAGAGTGGGATAAAATACCAATTCCTGACTTCAACTTACCAATCCTTAGTAAGCCAAAAAGGACAAAGTCAAGGGCAATCAAGAAAGTGAAGTTGTCACCTCTCAAATCTAAGTCAGTAGTTAAAGCTCAACCCAAGGTCAACAGGGGAGACTACTTGTACTTGTGTGACATCAAAGAATTTTCAGATCTAAATCTTTATCTGGATGAACTGGATGAAGTAAGGGCAATTGATGCATACAGAAACCTACCTGAAAGGTTGGTGTTCAAGTATAAAGGAGGAAGGGAGATTCAGTGGCCACTTCACAAGATTCTTCAAGAAAGCCAAGCTGTGCTGATTAAAGTCTATTCATCCTTCAAGAAAAACTTTGGGTTCAATGTAACTGCAAGAAGACTAGTATTGAAGAAGATTGAAGAGCTGAGGAGTGTTAGAGCTAAAGATGCACTCCCAAAGACTCTAATCATCCCATACACAGGGAGAAGAGTGCATCTAAGGCCCTATTGGCTGATGGAATTCATGGATGACAAGGGTGTAAGAAGATTCTTCAGATTAGAAGACCAATTGAGTATCTCTAGCAATGAGACTCTCTTGGAAATGCAAGAAAATCTAGATCTCTCAGAATCTGATGAACTAGAATTCCACAGGCAGCTCCGGAATCAAATTGAAGAAAATAACTGAAAGCTTGGAAGAAGATCCAGACCTTCAAGGAACTAGAAAAATCTGCTCAGGCTAGAGGAGCATCTTGAATTGACTGTGAGCCAAACCTTGCACATTTTAATTAATTGAAGCACTTTCAGTTTTATCTACTTATCTTTAAAAATATATGTTCAGGATGTTTTGTTATCATCAAGTATCTCTTAATTTATGGTTACAATTCCGGTAGACATAAATTGGGGGAGATTGTTGTGCATATGTTGTGTACTTGATGATTTCATAAACAAAACATCTAAGTAGATTTTACTTAGTGAAATGATGTAGCACTCGACAGATAAGAATTATAGTCCCGACGGATAACTCATTATAGTCCCGACGGATAATTAACTTATTATCCATCGAGTGAGTAGCTTGTGTAATAATAAGTTTGTAGCACAGTTATGTATGCACCTTTGTATAGAATCTGTAGTAGCATATAAGTCATGTTGACTTTAACTAGATATGCAGAATAGGTTGATTAATTGTACATAAACGATGTCTTGTAATTCTGCATAAGTGAAATAGAGTCAAGTGCCAAAATAGCTACCGACGGATGATTAACAAAGCCATTGACGGATGATCAAATGACTATGAACGGATATTTAATATAGCAGTCGACGGATGATCAATTAAATCATTAACGGATGTTCTGAAAGTCGACGGATGATCATATGAAGAATTCAAACAGCAGTTGAACAGTGAAAGCTGACACACAGCCGTCGAGATGTATACAAACATATTGTGGAAGCCCATTAACTGGGTAATAGAGGACGAAAAGCAGCAAAGCTTAAGACTGTTAGATTTTATATTTGTTCAGTCTTTTTGACTTTGTAATCTTGGTATTATATAAACCAAGAGAGTAGCAAATAGAAAAATAACTGAGATAGCTGAGAAACACAAAAACAGAGAAATCTTAGTAAGCAGAATCTTTAGCATTTCCTGTATTCTCAGTAGTTCCATTTGTAAGCAGCTGTGAGCATTTCTGCACACAGAGTCCTCTCGATATATTATATATATATCTCTGGTGGAATTGTTTAAATCCACCAGAAAGTTTTTAAAGACTCTTATTTTTAATTACTTATGTTTTGATTCAATTAAGTTCACATTCCGCATTGTGCTAATCAAAACAAATATATTTATAATCGAGTTGAACATTTTTATTTCGAGAAAAAGGTTCAAGAATTCCATTCAACCCCCCTTCTGTAATTCTTGCTATATTGTTAAGGGACTAACACATTCATTCCACTACATCCTTGGTCTCTTTGTGCTTTATGATGTTACCACCCAAAACTTTGTCTTCATCAGGCTTTGGAAGAGGAAAATCCACTTCTTTTAGTTGAGAAAAGCTTAGAGGGTTCTTTGTAGAGTCCTTGTTGAGTCTAGTGGTTGGCTTGAGTACCATAGGCTGCAGGTTTCTTAAAAAAGTTTCTCCAACCTTATTCCTCCTTACTGGCTTGTGCTCCATAATGATTGACTCAACTTTTGTGCTATGTGTTGATGGAGGAATTTGGGAGCAACAAAGTTCGAGGTTCGCAGCCGGAAACAAGATCTGTGATGGCGGTTCTCCGTCGAAAACGTGAACAGTAATCGGTGGATCCGATGAATAGTATTCGTCGGAAAAGATGAACAGTGTTTGGTGGTGGTGATTATTGGGGGCTGAGATTGCTTAGGGTTAGTGGTGGCTCTTTTGCGCTCTCGTTCTGACCCCTTAAAATTTGCCTACGTACCCCTATTTATAGGGGATCAAGCTCACATAGTTCTTGGGGAACACGAAACCTAATGGGCTTAGATTTCTTATCCCGAGGCCCAGTAGGAAACCCACTGGAAACCATCTTCTACTAGCTTTAAGAATGTCCGCTGATGAGGCCCAACCACAAAGGCCCAAGGCTCATGCGCAGCTTCGAGACTTCACGGATAAGGCATCTCCCTGGCCAAGGATAACCCTCCGCTACCAGCTGTTTCTCTAGTCCGTGGACGCAGGTATAGCCGTGGTTCACCCTAAATGTTGGATGCATCCTTGTCCCCCAATAAGGAGCCCCTACCAGATTGCAGGACAGGTGATCTCAAGCTTTTGGGTGCAAAGTGCAGGATACTCTAAAGTCTCCCAACGAGGATACCCGTTGATTACAGAGACAGAGCTCCCAAAGCACACACCATATTTCACCCCACATCCCCAATGAGGACACCCATTGACTACAGGAGGAGGCCTTCAGTCCAGGCATACCCCGGCAGGTTTCTGACCACGGACACCGCCTTTCCTGTAGATATGCTACAGGAAGGAGTTCTTCAATAGAGTACCTGCATCAAATAGGTTAGTAATAATAATCTCCATCTTCCTTGAATCTTCCAAAGAGTTCGTCCAAGTAGCATGTCAAAGGTGCATTTATGTGCCAAGTAGAAGTTAAGGGCGCGCCCAAACATCCCTGCATGTTGGCGCCGCCCGGTGTCATCAGCCTCTGATCTCTTCCTTTGTCATTCTTCATCATAGGGCGCGCCTTAAATTACTCACCATTAGGGTTTGCCCTATTTCTATCCAAGTAAAGCCAAGGTATGAATCTGTCAAAGTAATCATGTTTGAGTAATCCGTCCAAAAGAGCCTTTCTCACTTAGGGCGCGCCCTAAGGCTCACCATGAGACAGAATTCAATCAAGGAATTCCTTACTCACTCTTCAGTAATTGGACGTGCCTCCCCATTATATTTGAGGGCGCGCCTTTAAGGCATGATAACCACAACTGTTAATTAACTATTCAATCAATGGGGCGCGTTCTTAGGGTGTGCCTTCTTTTTTATGGAAAATCCATCTTATCTTTTCCTAGATTTTAGGTGTTTCTCCTTCGATTTTGCCTATTTTATCAATCTCAACCTGAATATTGTTTATACCAATTTTTGGACATAACAACTACCCCCCAAATTCGATATGCTATTGAAAATGGGATTGGAATTTTTCTTCACCTTTATCAAAATCTGTATAAACAAATCTTCCAATACTTTTTATAGGGCGCGCCCTGAACAGGGCGTGCCTTCCAATTTTTTTCTTAAAGTTTCAATGATTTCATAATAATCAAATAAGGCGCGCCTTCGACAGAGCGCGTCCAAGAAGTTCAAACGGTTTAGAAGTAGTTCCCCTTATTATTAGGGATTCGCAATTGATGTGACTGATTTGACAGCTGTCATTTTCAACTATAAATACCAGTCACCCCTTTTACTTTTTACTTTTACTCCCTCTCCTACTTTACCCTTTTCCAAAACTTACCATACCGGCGAAAAGAAGCTTTGCCCGGAATCAGCTTTCTCCGCTGCCATTTCTCAAATCTGTTCCAGCCAACTTCTTCTCCATTCAAAAAGGTAAAAACAACTTTTTGCATCTCTGAATTTCGTCAAGTAAATCACATTGCATGTCTCATTAACTTTTCATCTCCCATTCCTGTTCTTGAGGATGTGCATAAAATGATGTATGTATCTGTGTATATATATGTATAATTCCGACTTTTTGCTGTTTTAGATCCAAATTTATTAGGTCTAACTTTTAATTTTATGTTTCTAGGAAGCCCAACCGTTTATCCTTAAAACTAAAAATATATATATATATATATATATCTTATAATAAGGCGCGCCTTTTCATTCATACAGGGCGCGTCCTTGTTTATTTTCAGCGACGCCATTGTTATTTAACATTCATATTATATAGCAGTCTTCATAGAGTCTATAATTGATAGGACGCGCCTTCTTAGTGTATGTCCTATCTTGGAAAGGAGCTAACATAGATCATAGGGAATACCATTCCCTTAATTCTACCCCTACTTTTTTTGTTTCCTTCGTACTTTCGTATCTCATTCTTTTGAATTAGGCGTGCCCTCAACATTTATTTTGGTTTTCTTGACAGCTGGAAGACAAGGGCGCGTCCTCTCCTTTTAACCCTTTCAAGGATTTCCTTATAAATTTGGGAATCTATTCACCTCCAAACAACTATTTCGATCCTCAGCCTCCAAAAGCTCACCATACCCCCGAATTTCTGAATCGGGTTGCGCGCCTTGTTCAAGATTCCAAAAAGGTATCTCGATGGCAAACTCTTCGGGCAGTTCTTCCACGGTCAACATTCCCTTATCTCGTAGACATGGAAAGCAGAAACTGGTTCAAAAGGATAGATCCCCAGCCCCAACTAATACAGAACTGGACAATGATGACTGGTTCGAGAGTTTGAATGCCGACAAGTATAAAGGTGTTGAGAGGGGTGTCAATGTAGGTGCCAGACCTTCCAAAGTTTCCTACAGGGCTGTTTCTCCAAGCCTATCCCCTCAACAAACACAGGGCGCGCCTATTTCTCGTACTTCTGAGGGCGCGCCTGAAGAAAATATACCGCCTTGTGATGAAGTAAATTTCTTTGATGAGGATTCTTTCCAGTTCTCTACCTCTCCCGAGCCTTCTCCAATCCCCTTCCAACACTGGGAAGTTTCTGATAGTGAATTAGACTTTGATTGGGATTAATTTGAGCCATGCAATGAAGCTGTGAAGAAACGTTTCAGGAAGGAGCATGGGAAGTTTTTCTGTGTGGGCCTGTCCCCAGCCTGTTCAGATGAGCAACTGGGATGACTCATGGAATTTTATGATATGGAGGGCATATAGACGCACCCTTTAAGCATGATGCGGCCCCATATCTTCAATTATAGGAGGAACTTTAATATCCCTAGAATGGTAACCAGCCCAAAGCTGGTATCTTTGGGTATAGGCGCGCCCTTACACCCCTATCTTAGGGAAGTGATAGAACTTTACGACGTGGCTCCACTCCAACTTTCTCCCAACAACTACAAGTTTATTCTGGCCCTGTTCATTCTCTATACAGACCTGGGCTTCCCTCAACCATCCATGGCTGAAGTTGCTTATTTTTTTAACCTGAGAAAATCTGACCATGGGTACTACTACCTGGTTGTAGACAAGCAACATAACAAGAAGGGTTTCTCCTCTGGCAAGCTTAGCCATGAAAAAGGCTGGAAGGAAAACTTCTTTTATTTGTATGACGTTCCCAGAATAAGGATAAGATTTAACAAGTCACCAAGTAAGGGCGTGCCCTTTCTTTCTTTCCTTGCATTATTTCTATGTTATTTGCTCCTTTTCACACCTTTATACTTTTTTTAGAGAGACCAGTGGCCAAACCACTTAAGGGCGAGCCCAAAAAATAAGCTGAAGCCCTTCTCAGAGTGGCTGCTGACAGGTGGAACCTAAAGACCTTAGTCACCCGGACTAATCTGATGCGAGTCGGAATCCTTTCTGACCAAGTAGGGACAAAGTGTAAATATGTAAAGTTTAGGAAAGGCGCCCATGTTTCCCGTATAATCGACCTAGATAGTGAGGAAGAGGCTGAAGAAGAAGAAGAAGCAGATGACAGCTCTTTTCAAGGCCAAGATCCTTCAGGTTCAACAATTGTAGAGTCTAAAGGCGCGCCCTCCTACAATTGGCGCGTCCTAACTCCTTTTCTGTTAGCTTTTGTATTAGCATACTGGATATAAATTTCTGTTTATGTAGTTAATCTTTCCGCCTCTCAGGGCGCGCCCTTTTACTCTAGGCGTAGCATTTTATACATGTTTATCAATGTTATCTTTATCAATTGATTTTATTTATTGCTCTGTTCAACATACTTAACTGCCACACTCAATTAACATATTCTATGTTTTATGCAGAAATGGCCCCTCCAAGAATTCCCAAGTCTTTTGGGGCGCGCCCTGGTGACAAATCCAAGCCTAAGCCGAAGAAAGATGCTCCTGCAGCACAGGCATCCGTCCCCAATCCAATTCCTATTCCTCAAACAACTCCTGTCTTGAAAAGGCCCGTGATCGATCTTATAGATAAACAAGGCGCACCTAAGAGGCATAGAGCAGAGGGTGCGCCTTCTGGCTCTTCTGCTGCCTTGAACGCTCTTGGCCCCATGGGTTCCCTTCACATTTCGGATGAAGAAGTGGAACAGTGGCAAGCCATGGATTTGGGAGATGCTGCTCATGCTTCTATAAAGGCATATTTCCAATTGTTCATCCACTCCACCCGAGTGGTGGACAAGCTACATGAAGAGGGGGCGCGCCTAGAGAGGCTGCAGGGTGACAACAACATTCTGAGAAACACCCTCAAGGACAAGGACTTTTTGCTTGCTAAGGATATCAAGGCCAAGGATTCTGAATTCTCCTTTCTCAAGGATGTGGTGACCAATCTCACTTCTCAGCTAGAGATTGCCAACAAAAAGGCTACCTCTCTCCATACTGAGATTGGTGCAGCCAACTTGAGGATTGAGTATCTGGAGGAGCAGCAGAAACTGGGATGGCCTGATGAGAAGAGGGAAATGACTGATGAGGTATTTGCCAATGGTTTCCACTTCTACAGGGTTGGTTTTGTGGCCAATGACCCTGATTCTACTTTTGAGAAGTTTGGGGAAGAGACCGTTGCTGAGATGGTGGAATTTAAAAAGGAGCATGCTGCTGAAATCAAGGCAAGGAGGATAGAACTTGGGTCGGAGGAGGAAGAAGGTGAGGGCGCGCCGCAAGAGGAAACCCCCAAGGGCGCGCCTGAAGCTGATCCCACTGTTCCTCTTCAAACCATTCCTCCAACAGACCAGTCTCAAGGCGCGCCTTGATTTATGTCTTTCCTTTATTTGTCCTTAAGTTTTACATACTTCTGAGGAGCCAGCCCTCTTTTGATGCTGTGCAAAGTTGTACGACCTATTTTTCTGCTACTTTTTTACTTTACATCATGACATTTCGTATGACTTAATATGATTTTATCTTTCTCAGTATGCATAAAAATTTGTTAAGGCACTCTGAACTTCTCTTGGTTACTTATAAAAACATGACTCATATTTCCACGATGGCGCGCCCTTATATCATAAATCTAGTCAGTTCATTATGACTTATGTTGCTACAGGGCGTGCCCTTCTATATCAGAACTTATTTATTTAGCATATTTGTGGGTGTTTTCTTTTTACGTGATCTCGAAGTTGTTATCATATCATTAAGATCTGACGTCCCTTTTATCATAGCGTTTAGATATGAGGGCGCGCCATATTTCTCGAAGTTGCAAATAACACGTACTTTTTCTTATCAGTTAATGCCTTTGCGATATTTTACTTACTTATCAGTCCAAGGGTGCGCCTTAATTTGGGGAGCTTTTGCCTTAGCTTATTTTGTTGGCCATGTACATTTATTCCTTTCATCTTTGTGTACTATGTTTATCTTGATTATGAAGCAGAAGTTATTATATAGGGTGCGCCTCAACATAGGGCGGGCCTCTGATGTTTTTCAAATGAAAAATTTTATGTCAAGCAAATAAAGTAATTTGAAGTAACTTTTCCCTTTTATTGATAATGGGCTCTAGTGTATAAATTACACCAGTCCCATGGCTACTATGCTCTATGGGGAAATTATTTGAAAATTTTTCTTCCTTCTACTAGTTCCAAGGTTCGCAGTCACATGTACTACCCCCCTAGGCTAGGAGGAATTTATTTGCTACTAGCCTATTACATAAGAATCAAATAAGAAAATAAGGTGGACATAACCACACCCTACTGATAATACCTCCGTAAATGTTCCGCATTCCACGCTCGAGGAATAAGTTTACCATCCAGATCTTCTAGGCGATAGGTTCCCTTCCAGAGTATAGCTTTAACCTTGTACGGTTCTTCCCAATTAGCTCCAAGCACCCCGTGCTGAGCTATCTTAGTGTTAGGCATAACCTTTCGCAACACAAGATCTCCCACCTTGAACGGTACGGATTTTACCTTTTTATTGAAATACCTTGCGATTCTCTGCTGATACGCAGCAAGCTTTAATTGAGAGTTCGTTCGGGCTTCGTCTAACAGATCCAAGTGAAGTCTCTGGTTAACTTCTGCATCTTCCTCAACAAACACGTCTCTCCGGAGGGATCCAGCTCCCACTTCCACGGGAACCATGGCCTCATACCCATAAGTCAGCCAAAAAGGGGGTTTCTCCTGTGGTCGATCTAGGGGTCGTATTGTAAGACCAAAGGACCATGGGCATCTCCTCTAGCCAATCTCCTTTTTTTCTCTTCTAACTTTGCCTTCAAGGTATGTTTTATGATTTTGTTTATGGCTTCCGTCTGACCATTACTCTGCGGATGATAAACCGCGGCGAAGTCCTTTTTAATTTTCAAGTCCTCACAAAGCTTCCTTAACTCTTTACTATCAAATTGCTTCCCATTGTCTGAGATGAGTTTGTAGGGGATACCGAACCTGCATACTATGGAATTGAACACAAAATCCCTTATCTTCTTTGCCGTGATCGTGGCTAGTGGCATAGCCTCTGCCCATTTGGTAAAGTAGTCCACAGCCACCACAGCATACTTCACACCCCCCTTTGCTTTGGGCAACTCTCCAATGAGATCAATTCCCCACATGGCAAAAGGCCAGGGACTTGCCAATGAGGTAATGGTGAATGCCGGGGCGTTGGAATAGTTGGCGAATCGCTGGCAACGATCACAAGCCCGAACAAAATTGAAGGCATCTTCTCTCATAGTTGGCTAGTAGTATCCTTGTCTGAGTACTTTTAATGCCAACGAACCACCCCCCGAGTGATTGCCACAAATTCCTTCGTGTACCTCTCTGAGAATATAGTTTCCCTCTTCCATATCCACACAACGTAACAGTGGCTGATTAAATCCTCTCTTGTATAATATCCCGTCATATTCTATATACTTTGCAGCCTGGTACCGAAGGCGTCGAGCCTGTAATTTGTCTTCTGGTACAGCTCCTGTCTGTATATAGTTATAAATGGGTTTCATCCAGCTTTCTTATGGGACTTCTTGCGTCTGAAGCACTTCTACCTCTGGAACACTTGGGATTTCCTGGATTCCCAACAGGATTTGTCCAAGTTGAACGCTGTCCATCTGTGAACCCATCTTGGCCAAAGCATCCGCATTACTATTTTCTTCTCGCGGAACGCTTTCTAGCCTGGCATTTGAAATTTTTTTCAGTAGGCGTTGCGCACATCTCATATATAACTCCGTTCACGGTCCCCGGGCTTGGAAACCTCCGTTGACCTGGTTCACAACTAATTCAGAATCGCTTCGAACTATTAGATTCACGGCCCCTACCTCCAGAGCTAATTTCAGATCATTGATCAAGGCTTCATACTCAACATCATTGTTAGTAGCATAAAACTTGAAATGGATAGCACTCATCAAACGGTGCCCCTCCGGAGTGGTCAAAATAATCCTGGCACCTGATCCATTGTTGTTCACGGCCCCATCAACATGTAATATCCACCAAGGGTGTGGGAGTTCCTGCCTCTTCTCATCCTGAGAACTTCCTTGCGAGGTCGGTTCCGCCAACACTATGGCCTTGTCATCAACTTTTGCATCGAACTCAAGTATGAAATCAGTCAGCACTTGTCCCTTGATTTCCGTGCGAGGACAATATTCCAAATCGAATTGTCCTAGCTCCACTGCCTATTTTAACATTCTCCCTGATGATTTGGGTTTATGTAGAATATGCCGAAGCGGATAAGCGGTGCGAACTTCTATTCGGTGAGCCTGAAAGTATGGTCTTAGCTTTCGTGCCGCAAGAATAAGAGCGTACACTAGTTTTTCCATGTTGGTATACCTGGTTTCCGCATCCAACAACCTTTTTCTCACGTAGTATACGGGCCACTGGTGGCTTACTTCTTCCTTTACCAATACCGCGCTGATGGAGTATTTAGATACTGCCAAGTAAAGAATCAACGTTTCTCCGTCTTCTGGCTTGACCAACATCGGAGGATTTCCCAACTGCTCTTTGATTTTCAGAAAAGCTTCTTCACACTTGGGAATCCACAGAAAATCCTTTCCCCTTCCTCTGATTGCCTTGATTCCTTGCACCTATCTGATGACTTTGAGACAAATCGATTTAGGGCCGCAATCCTTCCTGTCAGGCTCTGTACTTGTTTGACGCTGGTGGGAGATTTCATGTCTAGTAGAGCTTTGATTTTTGCCGGGTTGGCCTCAATCCCCCGATGGTTGACCATAAATCCCAAGAATTTCCCTGACTCCACACCGAACACACACTTATGCGGGTTTAGCTTCTTCTTATATTTTCTCAGGATATGGAACATTTCGGCTAAGTCGGCGATGTGATCTTCCGCCCTTTTAAACTTTACGAGCATATCATCCATATATACTTCCATCGTCTTCCCAATCTGCTTTTTGAACATTTTGTTTACCAATCTTTGATAAGTGGCACCGGAGTTGATCAGACCAAATGGCATTCCGATATAACAATAGAGCCCTCTATCAGTAATAAAAGAGGTGTGCTCCTGGTCAGGCTCATACATAAGGATTTGGTTATACCCGGAGTATGCGTCCATGAAGCTGAGCAAGGCATGTCCTGCCATGGCGTCGACCAACTGATCAATTCTTGGTAGGGAAAAACTATCTTTTGGGCACGCCTTATTCAGATCGGTGAAATCCACGCATGTTCTCCATTTGCCGTTGGGCTTTTTTACCAACACTGGGTTTGTTAGCCACTCTGGGTAGAAGGATTTTCGAATTAGCCCGACGTCCACGAGTCTCTCTACTTCTTCTGCTAGGGCTATAGCTCTATCTCCGCTTACGGCCCTGCACTTTTGTCGAACCCCTTTATGCTTGGGGTCGATATTCAATCGGTGGCACATTATCTCTGGATCGATTCCTACCATATCAGAATGACTCCATGCAAATACATCAAGGTTCGCCAAGAGAAATATTGAAAGACCTTCCTTCAACTTTTGTGCCAACTGAGATCCTATTCTCAACACTTTACTCAAATCTTTTTCATCGACAGAGATTTCAATTGTATCTTCTACTGGCCCCATCTTCTCCGTCAGTATTGGTATCCGGGGATCTAGGTCAGGCGAATCATGGATTTCATTGTCTTGTAGAGAAGGCGCATCCCCTTTGGGAGGAGCGTCGACTTCTTTAGAAGGCGCGCCTTGCATAGCAGGTCTATCTCACTTTCTTCCTGTTCGAGGCTTTGCAAGACATCGAATCTCCCTTCTAACCGTTCCCCATTGAAATCCGTTTGGACTATGGTTTCCATTGCATCCTCTTCTTCCAACATCTCAATTCTGATTATGTCTTCCAAGTACAACGTTGTTGGGGGCATCCCGGAGGGATGCTCATCTTCTTGCTCAATATAATAGGGGACTCGGATTTCCTCGATTGATTGCTCAATGCTCTTTTCTAGATCTACGTCTGAAGTATCTTCGACGTGGGAGTCTTTTCTAAAGCCTCTCATAGCTTGCATGTAGCATTCCCGAGAGTCATACTGAGAACCCTTTATACTTCCCACCCCATTTGGCGTTGAAAATTTGATGGTCAGGTGGTGGATTGAAGTGATAACTCTCATCTCCCGCGGAAAAGGTCGTCCCAACAACACGTTGTGGGACGATTCCTGATTCAGGACCTTAAATTCAAGCATCTTTGTTACCGACAACGGGCTTTCCCCCAAAGTACATGGCAGCCGAATTGATCCCATGACTCTAACTCCTGCGCCTGAAAAGCCATAGACCCACGAGTCTTCCCTCGATATATCCTGATCAGGTAGTCCCATCTTCTTGAAGGTGCTGTAGTAGAGGATATTTGCCGAGCTTCCATTATCCACGAAGGCTCTATGGACATTTTTGGTTCTGATATGGATGGAAATAACCAGCGCATCATTGCGGGGATGATGTACCCATCGGGCATCAGCTTCTCTAAAGGTGATATCCATGGACTCGCCCTTAAATACTTTGGGCGGCTGAGTTTCCACCCTATGAATGTCTGTGAGAGGCCTGAACCGGGCCTCCCTAGCGTATCTTGCCAAGGCTCGGTTACTACATTCCATCCCGGGATCTCCCCCGTAGATTGTTCGGATACTGCCATCCCTGACAAACTTATTTTCCTCCAGGGTATCATTGTTCGACCCGCGCGGGGCTCGTCTTTCTTCTTCTTTTGCTCTGTCATCCTTGTGCTTCCTTACTCCCTTGACTACCCACTCACCAAGGTATCCTTCCTTGATAAGTGCTTCGATTTCATCTTTTAAATGTCTGCACTCATGCGTGTTATGTCCAGATGACTCATGGTATTCGCAATACTTTTTCTTGTCTTTTCTTTGCCATGATGATAAAGCTTCAGGTTTTCTAAATAGCCCTTTGTTTTTGTTTACTTCGAAGATATGCTTGATAGATGCGACCAAGGGCGTGTACCGGCTTGTTCTGTAATCATAGTTTGAGGGAGGACTCCATCCCCTCCTCGTGCTCGCGGTATTTACCTAGTCTGGGCTTCGACTACTTCTTCTGTACCTTGGGCTTGGAGACCTATCCCTCTTCCTTCCTTTATTTCTCTGACTTGACAGTGAAGTCGGTTGCACTTCTGCCAGAGATTGTTCTATGGCTTTAAACGATTCTACCAAAGCAAAGACATTTGCTAGAGTAGCCAGGTCTTTCCCATGCAAGTGCTTCCAAAAGTCTGAGCCAACCCTTAATCCCGCGATCAAGAAGCTTTTCAGGGCTTCGTCTGATGCTCCCCTCACGCTAGTAGATTCAGCGTTGAACCTCTTGAAGTACGATGTCAAGCTTTCATTTTCCATTTGCCTAACATTGACAAGAGTTGTAACATAGGGCGCGTATCTCACCGCGGCTTGGAACTTGGTTAAGAACATAGTTTTCATCTGATCCCATGAGGTGATCACTCCTGGCCCGAGCTTTTGAAACCACTGTTGGGCACTTTCTCTGAAGGTTGCTTCCAAGAGACGTCATCGAGCCAAGTCCGGGACTTGGTACACATCCATCTCTATATTAAAACGACCCAGGAATTCCATCGGATCTGAGTTTCCGTGGAAACGGAGATCGCTAGTAGTGTTGCGATACCCGGCCGGCAACTGTGCCTCTCTTACTGCCACCGAGAATGGGGAAGGGATTTCAGCTGTAGCGGTCACCCTGCCTTCCAGGTGGTTAAGTAGCCTTTTTAGATCTCCCACATTGAAAGTTCCCACGCCTAGAATGGTCTGCATTTGAGGCTGCGGACCTTGGGGTTGTAATGGAGGTACCTCCACTTGATTCCCCCCGGGAGGGGCTTGCTGCCGGTTCGTGTTCTGGGCGTCTTCGGGTATCACAAATACTTCAGGATTTCATCCTTGATTTCTCCCTTGATTCTCTTCTTGACCATGGCCGCGGCCCCGAGCCGTACCGCGATCATAGTTTTCTACATTTCTGTGATCATCATGTTCCGCATAGTCATAACTATCTGCTCGGTTATTCCAGCGGGAATCAAGGTGACCGCGGTAATTGTCGCGATGGTATCCCTCTAAGTATCTGCCTCGGCCTCCACCTCTTCCTCTCCATTGAGGCCTTCTTCACCGATTGTTTCCATTCCCATGCCCATATCGATCCAGCGATCTGCGGGGAGGAGCTCTCTCATGATCGCGGTGCCGCTCCCAATTTTCCTGGAAATTCAGGGGCACACGCGTTGGATCGCGGTGTCGCTCCCGATTTTCCTGGGAATTCAGGGGCACACGCGTTGTATCATGGGGCGTCACATCTCCACGATCAGCTTCTTTCTGCCATTCAAGTAACACCATTCTTAAATCATCATCGCCCAAGCGGATCCCCAAACGATCTTTCAAAGCTGCGAAGCCCCGTTGCTG
The DNA here is from genome assembly GCF_009905375.1 of Apium graveolens. Classification (NCBI taxonomy): domain Eukaryota; kingdom Viridiplantae; phylum Streptophyta; class Magnoliopsida; order Apiales; family Apiaceae; genus Apium; species Apium graveolens. The sequence goes on along the minus strand of NC_133653.1, from coordinate 72,901,780 downwards.
ATTCTCAGGCATCGACTCTGCCTGTCGGCGTTCCTCGAGACTACGTCCAGACCGGTGCGGATGGGTGTCTCCCCGGGTATCTGTACGCAGAATTTCCCGACCATCAGCATCTTCTTCCACTAGCTCGATGATTGGGGACGTGTCATTGGAATAGTCCAGGCACCGCGGGGTTATCGGTACACGCCCTCCTTTGGTGCGGTCATGGCCGGCTGAGGCATCCATATCAGTCATGGGTGCTTTTCCAGGTGCATGAGTCGCACGGTTGCGGCGAAGACCCCTCCTGGCTTTGCGCCGCTCCACAGTGCTCAACCTTGAATCGAAACCATTCAAAGCATAGCCCATGCGATACAGTTGTTCCAACAAGTCGGCGTTGCTGATGAGCACAGGCGGCTGTCCCCCAATGTCCGGCGTGGGATGATCAGTCATTGGCGGAACGTAGGGTTCATATTCATAGCCGTGATCAGAATCTTCTTCAGAACTTCCATCGTAAAAAAATCCATCACGATATTGAGACATCTTTCCTCCCAGATGCAAATCTTGTTCGAGCCCCTCCTTCTAGCGCCAATTTGTTGACGGAGGAACTTGGGAGCAACAAAGTTCGAGGTTCGCAGCCGGAAACAAGATTTGTGATGGCGGTTCTCCGTCGAAAATGTGAACAGTAATCGGTGGATCCGATGAATAGTATTCATCGGAAAAGATGAACAGTGTTTAGTGGTGGTGATTATTGGGGGCTGAGATTGCTTAGGGTTAGTGGTGGCTCCTTTGCACTCTCGCTTCTGACCCCTTACAATTTGCTTACGTACCCCTATTTATAGGGGATCAAGCCCACGTAGTTTTTGGGGAATAAGAAACCTAATGGGATAAGATTTCTTATCCCGAGGCCCAGTAGGAAACCCATTGGAAACCATCTTCTACTAGCTTTAGAAATGTCTGCCGATGAGGCCCAACCGCAAAGGTCCAAGGCTCATCCGCGACTTCGAGACTTCACGGATAAGGCATCTCCCTGGCCAAGGATAACCCTCCGCTACCAGCTGTTTCTCTAATCTATGGACGCAGGTATAGCCGTGGTTCATCCCAAATGTTGGACGCATCCTTGTCCCCCGATAAGGAGCTCCTACCAGATTGCAGGACAAGTGATCCCAAGCTTTTGGGTGCAAAGTGCAGGATACTCCAAAGTCTCCCAACGAGAACACCCGTTGACTACAGAGACAGAGCTCCCAAAGCACACACCAGATTTCACCCCACATCCCCAATGAGGACACCCATTGACTACAGGAGGAGGCCTTCAGTCCAGCCATACCCCTGGAGGTCTCTGACCACGGACACCGCCTTTCCTGTAGATATGCTACAGGAAGGAGTTCTTCAATAGAGTACCTGCATCAAATAGGTTAGTAATAATAATCTCCATCTTCCTTGAATCTTCCAAAGAGTTCGTCCAAGTAGCATGTCAATGGTGCATTTGTGTTCCAAGTAGAAGTTAAGGGCGCGCCCAAACATCCCTGCATGTTGGCGCCGCCCTATGTCATCAGCCTCTGATCTCTTCCTTTGTCATTCTTCATCATAAGGCGCGGCTTAAATTACTCACCATTAGGGCTTGCCCTATTTCTATCCAAGTAAAGCCAAGGTATGAGTCTGTCAAAGTAATCATATTTGAGTAATCCGTCCAAAAGAGCCTTTCTCACTTAGGGCGCGCCCTAAGGCTCGCCATGGGACAGAATTCAATCAAGGAATTCCTTACTCACTCTTCAGTAATTGGACGCGCCTCCCCATTATATTTGAGGGCGCGCCTTTAAGGAATGATAACCACAACTGTCAATTAACTATTCAATCAATGGGGCGCGTTCTTAGGGCGTGCCTTCTATTTTATGGAAAGTCCATTTTATCTTTTCCTAGATTTTAGGCGTTTCTCCTTCGATTTTGCCTATTTTATCAATCTCAACCTGAATATTGTTTATACCAATTTTTGGGCATAACACTATGTTTCACAGACAGAGATTTTGTAGTTGTAGAGCCAAACACTTGTTGCATCCTTTCATCAATTCTTCTCCTTTGCTCTTTCACCTTCATCTCAGCTGCTGCTAGCTGGATTAGATCAATTCCATCAAGCTTTCCTTTGATTTGAAGTGTTGGAGAAGTAGTGATGGCAGGAACTAGCACTTTGGATATTTGAATGTGTGTAGATGGCTCCCCTTCCCTTTCTCCTTTATTCTCCCCCTTTTTGTTATCATCAAGGAGAGGGGCTAAGCCCTGTGCTTTAGCCAGTTGCACTAGAAGACTAGTCTGAGACTGTTGATTGTGAAGGATGGTGACCATAGAGTTTTCAATAACTTGAACTTTTTCCTCCAATTTGGCCATCTTCTTTTCAGCATCTGATTCTCTTCTCTGTCTCAGTAACAGTTCCTGCATGGTACCAAAGGGTATGATTGAATCCAGCTTCTCAGTATAGTAGGACTTCAAGTCAGCTATATCCTGAAAGAGATATGTCCTAAGTCCAATCATGTATGAGGATTTAGGAATAACTTTTATGTAATCTGTTTTGATTTCATTGATATTAATAAAAGACTTGTTTTGTTTTTATTGCGGGCTCTATCTATTTAATTGTTTAAATAAGATATACCACAGTTTAGAGTAAAGCTTTTTATGGATTGTGCTGAGATCATAATAATGAGACCTAAAAGATGATAACTCTAAACTTAAATAGTTCCTGGTCGTAGGATTACTAACTGGTAATTAATAATCCACAAAGATCGGTACATACTATGCTTGCTTCATTATGAAGGATGTCTGTTCTCATAGACATTTGTGTGGTGACACTATAACTAGTATGTAGGTGCTTATTATAGAATAAGTTCACTGAACATGACTCACACAGCTGAACAACTGATGGAGTTCACTCATGTGTCAGCAGTTGTTCACATAGTGATAGTTGTACAAGTATCCTTAGACTTGACGTCATCATAGTCATCTTGTGTACACTGAACTATGCTTTGGTTTAGTTCTTAGTCTCAAGGGAAAATTATAAAGGCTCTACTGGGTATAGGAATTTGTACACGAAGATAGTGTATGATCAATAAAGGATCTACCCCTTCCAGTGTAGGAAGAGAATGTTCAATGCTGATCCACTTATGTTAGTTCAGGATTCTCTGGCCAGAGTGAATGAAATTAGAAAGGAGTTTCTAATTTACATTAAATAGAACTAAGCATAGTGAATGGGAAAGCAAGTGATTAAATAAGATATGCTTGACACAAGTTCCATGCCTTGTATTTAATCGTGACATTGCAGGGTAGAAGGAATTAATTGTACGGTAACTACTCACTGAATAGGTTCTTGGTATTCTAAGCAGTGAATTCGTATTATCCGGATAGTCGTGATATGCTGAGAAGTATCCCTCACGATGTAGAATAAATATGATTAATTAATTAATCATATTTAATGAATTAGAGAATTTATATAAATAATGATAAAATAGTTTTATTATTATTATTTATTTCTACTACCGGCTTAATATTGAACCTACAGGGTCACACCATAAAAGAGAATGATTTAATGGTGGAGGAATTAATTAATAATGGCTGATAATTATTTATTTATGAAATAAATAATTAATTAGCAAATTTAATAATTGATTAAATGAGATTTAATTGATTATAAATTAATTAAGAAAAGGTTCTTAATATTATTAATTAAGAATTTAATTTTTGGAAATTAAATCAAGTGAGAGAATTATTTCTAAAGAGTTTAGAAAAAGGATTAATAATTAAAAGGTGTTTTAATTATTATTGAGAATAATAAAGGGTTAATAATAATAATATTTTATGGGAAAATTTTCAGCTGAAAATTTTGCCTATAAATATACTATTATAAACCCTATTTTTGCCTCAACCAAAAAGATTTACAAAACCCTAATTCTAAAGTAGAACAAGAGGGAGGCAACTAATTCTCTCAACCTCTTCCTCCTCCATCACATTATACTCTTGGTGGATACCGGTGGAGTGCTTCACACTTGAGGAGCAGCTGCTAGGGATTTCCGTTCATCGTTTTTGGATCGCCATTAAAGACCTCCATCTTTCCATTAACGTAAAGCTTCTTAAGGTAAACATACTGAACTACGAATTAAATATTATTTTTCGCATGGATCCTGCGGAGGATTTCATTTTTTTTAAGATTTAAATTTACGTTTTCGCTGCGTTTATGTGCTAAAAACCCTTCAATGGCATCAGAGCTACTTGCGAAAAGTTTTTAATTCGTTTATGTGTTTAACTGTTTTCGATATATGAGCATGTACGTGATTCGCCATGATTTGAAGTTGATATAATATGCTTATATATGTATGGTTTTGAATATATGATATTCATGTGAGTTGTATAATCATAAGATGATTATGTAATCTGTATATATACTGATATATACATGATTTATGTTTGTTCTAATTATGAGAATCATATTAGATACGGATTCTGAACTGGCTGCTGCAGATTTGCTAAAATCTGGGCCTGGTGTCCGATTTACGCAAACGAATACCCTATTCCATAGGTAAACGAGCGTTTGAACAAAACTGATAGCTAAAGATATCAACGACTCGTCTGTAAGGCGTTTGACGTCGTTTACTGCCCGTAAACAGTGATTCTTGTTTTTCTGATTTAATTCTGATTTTTCTGATTTTTGTCATATTTTCTTTTTATGATTAGATCATGGATAATATGATATGTTAAGATCAGATTATGTGTTTTAACATGCTTTTATGTGTTGTATGAGCATGGTGGATGGTTATGGCCTTTCGACCTTAGTGTAATGGTTTTGGTTTTGGTTTCAAATACGACTTGCATGTCGTCAATCTTTGTAATCATAAATCTCGAATGTAACTCGAGTTATTCTTGTAAGTTCATTAGATTAGTTTTAATTTCAATCATGTAATGTAATTGAAGACTCAAGAAGGCTATCCAATGGAGGTGATACAAAGAAGAAGACGAGGTATACAAGAAGTCTAAACAAAGAAGAAGACTTATGTAATAAGTAGTTGTATTTATTTCCATCACCATATTAGATTGACCTTGATCTTTATCATGAGCTTGATAAAGATCACATAGGATGGGGCCATAACCAAACACATTTACTTTATTACACTTTACATTTACTTATTTATTTAATTTTATATATGAGATATATGCCTATGTTTACCATGCGATGATAGATTTAGGTGAACTTAAATCAATATAAGGCGTGCTCTAGAAAATCTAGAATAGGAATCGTTTCTTGCCTTAACAATAAATATTATGGATACGATCATGAGATTCTTGTGTTTATGAAACACGTAATTGAATATGAATTTTCAATATTGAGAGAAAGGATGATTCTGTCAACAACAGATTTCTATCTGTAAGAAAGGGTTATTAAGTGACGCCTCTTGACAATGCTCCACCCGATCTGGGAATCATCTGATTATCGATTATTGATTTGAAATATTTAATTTAAAAGGAAGAATCTCTTTATAATATGATTATGATTGTAACGTAATATAATCCCTCTAAAATTAAATAATATCAAGTAGTAATTGGCCAATGACACAATGGGCTTGTGTCGGTCATAGCCTTCCAACATGGTAGAAAGTGGTTCTTATTTTTAAATCATTGTCGTTTCGTGCTACAGCCGAGGGCTTTGATTTTGAAATAAGAAATACTTGTCTATTACATAGAGATGTGTACATTGAATTAGAATCTAAAGGTCGGTACGTGCTACAGCCGTGGGCCGTTGGAGACTGATTCAATTGTACGAAATGTTGGGTTAGACTTTACTTAGAATATTTGAGTTTGTCGTGCCACAGCCATGACTCAATTATTCAAGAGGCTAAACTTATATTAGGGAATAACATAAGATGTAATTGACAAGAGTTGCCTGCCTATTGAACATCACATGACGTTTCGTGCCACAGCCGATGTTGTGTGATGGAATGTAGGATCCCTATTCCCACTAGCATTATGAATGCTTAATTTTCACTTAGGGGGTTGAAAAAAAATTAGATAAACTAGTGGGAGACACTTATGAATAAAGACCCGATTCATATAGTGTTTTGAAATGAAATTGAATATTTGCTAAGTGTTGTTATGTGTTTATCATTTACAGATTTACTATATTCGTCATGTCTTCTGCACTATCACTCCGGAGCATACTAGATGCTCACAAGTTGACTGGTCCTAATTTAGCTGTTTGTTTTTACTGTAACAAGTTGGGGCACTGGAAGAGGAACTGCAAGGTTTACCTTGCAGAATTGAAGAAGAAGAAGAAGAAGGGTAGTAAGACTACCGCTTCTGATTCAGGCATGTTCATGATCGAAGTTAATATGTCACTAGGTCAAATTTCTACTTGGGTATTAGATACCGCCTGTGGTTCTCATATTTGCAATTCGTTGCAAGGACTAAAGGGAAGTAGAACTCTTGAAAAAGATGAGGTGATTCTACGTATGGGCAATGGAGCAAGGGTTGCGGCCATATCTGTAGGATCATTTAGTTTACATATGCCTACGGGCAAAACTATTATTTTGAATAATTGTTATTATGTTCCCTCTATTGTGAGGAATATTGTTTCTATTCCTATGTTGGATGTGGATGGTTTTTAATTTATTATTAAGAATAATGAATGTTCTATCCTTAGAGATAATGTTCTTTTTGGACGTGGCATTTTAAATAATGGTCTGTATGTATGTGACGTAAAGCATGATTTACTTCAGATTGAACAAACTAATAAAAGAAAATGAGATGATGAAAATCTGACCTATTTATGGCACTGTAGGCTAGGTCATATTAGTGAAAATAGACTGCGGACATTGCATAAGGAAGGGTTACTTGACCCCTTTGATTTTGAATCATATCCTACATGCGAGTCTTGTCTATTGGGTAAAATGACCAAATCTCCATTTAGTGGACATGGAGAGAGGGCTGCAGATTTGCTAGGATTGGTACACACAGATGTATGTGGACCAATGTCTACGCAAGCCATGGGTGGATTTTCGTACTTCATTACTTTCATAGATGATAGATCTAGATTCGTATATGTGTATTTGATGAAACACAAGTCTGAAGCCTTTGAAAAGTTCAAAGAATATAAACATGAAGTGGAGAAACAAACCAAACACAGTATTATAACTCTTCGATCAGATCGAGGTGGTGAATACTTGAATGGAGAGTTTCTATATTATCTCAAAGAAAATGGTATAGTCTCCCAGTGGACTCCTCCATATACTCCACAGTTAAATGGGGTATCTGAAAGGAGAAATCGAACTTTGTTAGACATGGTTCGGTCCATGATGAGCTATGTGAATCTTCTAGTATTCCTATGGGGTTAATATATTGGAAACCTCAGCATATTTACTGAATAAGGTGCCTTCCAAATCTGTTCCTCAAACACCCTATGAGATATGGAAAGAAAGGAAACTGAGTCTTAAACACGTTAAGATTTGGGGATGTCCAACTTATGTCAAGAAAGTTGACCCAGATAAGCTGGAATCTCGATCCGTAAAATGTAATTTTGTGGGATATCCTAAAGAGACTTTGGGGTATTACTTTTACACCGATCATCGGGTGTTTGTCTCCAGACATGCTACCTTCTTGGAAAAGGAGTTTATCCTTGAAGGAAACAGTGGGAGCAAAATTGAACTTGATGAAGTTCAAGAAGCACAAACTACTACGGATCAAGTGGAAACACCTGTTCAGACTGAAAAACCTTCTGTGGAATAGCCCATTCGTAGGACAGGGAGAGTGCCTCGCCAACCTGAGAGGTATTATGGCCTTGTCATTGAGAATGACAATGAGTTGTCAATCATTGATGATGACGACCCTGTGACCTATAATGAGGCTATGAGTAGTGTTGACTCAGAGAAATGGCATAGTGCCATGAAATCCGAAATGTAATCTATGTATACCAACCAAGTATGGACTCTGGTTGAGGCGCCTGAAGGTGTTAAGCCTATTGGGTGCAAGTGGGTATACAAAAGAAAGATTGGAGAAGATGGCCAGGTGGAGACCTACAAGGCCAGGCTCGTGGCAAAATGATTCAAACAAAGGCAAGGGATTGACTTTGATGAAACTTTTTCGCCTGTAGCCCTGTTAAAATCAATTCAGATTTTGCTTGCGATTGCTGCTTACTACGACTATGTGATCTGGCAAATGGACGTGAAAACGGCCTTCCTCAATGGGGAACTTGAGGAGGAAGTGTATATAACACAGCAAGAGGGTTTTCTTTCCAAGGGAAATGAACACCTAGTGTGTAAGCTGTTGCGAACCATATATGGTTTAAGGCAAGCTTCTCTTAGATGGAACATCCATTTTGATGAGACAATCAAAGAGTTTGGTTTTATCAAAAACATAGATGAACCATGTGTCTACAAGAAGGTTAGTGGGAGCGCGGTAACATTTCTTGTATTGTATGTGGATGACATACTTCTTATAGGAAATGATATACCGATGCTACAATCAGTCAAAGTATGGCTATCAAAGAACTTCACCATGAAGGACTTGGGAGAAGCATCCTACATTCTCGGTATGAAGATCTATAGAGATAGATCTAGAAGAATGATAGGTCTTACCCAGGGTACATACATCCATAAAGTGCTTAAAAGGTTTAGAATGGAAAACTCCAAAAGAGGTCTCATATCGATGAGCCATGGAGTGTCCCTTTCCGAAAAAATGTCTCCTAAGACACCTGAGGAAAGAGAGCGTATGAGTAAGATTCCTTATGCTTCAGCAATAGGATCTATCATGTACGCGATGTTGTGTACAAGTCCTGATGTTGTTTATTCAATTAGTGTGACGAGCAGATATCAGTCCAATCCAGGTGAAGAAGACCCCTGGAAAGCAGTGAAAAACATCCTTAAGTACTTGCGAAGGACTCAGGACATTTTTCTTGTTTTTTGGTGGTAAATCTGAGTTGAAAATAGAGGAGTTGTCAACATCGAGAGAGTTGACACACATAACAACGTAGCAGACCCACTCAAAAAGCAACTTTCTCAAAGTCACTTTGATCGTCATAAAGACAAGATGGGTATTAGATACCAGAGTGATTGGCTTTAGTACAAGTGGGAGATTGAAAGAGATATGTCCTAAGTCCAATCATGTATGAGGATTTAGGAATAACTTTTATGTAATCTGTTTTGATTTCATTGATATTAATAAAAGACTTGTTTTGTTTTTATTGTGGGCTCTATCTATTTAAATGTTTAAATAAGATATACCACAGTTTAGAGTAAAGCTTTTTATGGATTGTGATGAGATCATAATAATGAGACCTAAAAGATGATAACTCTAAACTTAAATAGTTCCTGGTCGTAGGATTACTAACTGGTAATTAATAATCCGCAAAGATCGGTACATACTATGCTTGCTTCATTATAAAGGATGTCTGTTCTCATAGACATTTGTGTGGTGACACTATAGCTAGTATGTAGGTGCTTATTATAGAATAAGTTCACTGAACATGACTCACACAGCTAAACAACTGATGGAATTCACTCACGTGTCAGCAGTTGTTCACATAGTGATAGTTCTACAAGTATCCTTAGACTTGACGTCATCATAGTCATCTTGTGTACACTGAACTATGCTTTGGTTTAGTTCTTAGTCTCAAGGGACAATTATAGTGGCTCTACTGGGTATAGGAATTTGTACACGAAGATAGTGTATGATCAATAAAGGATCTACCCCTTCCAGTGTAGGAAGAGAATGTTCAATGTTGATCCACTTATGTTAGTTCAGGAATCTCTGGCCAGAGTGAATGAAATTAGAAAGGAGTTTCTAATTTACATTAAATAGAACTAAGCATAGTGAATGGAAAAGCAAGTGATTAAATAAGATAGGCTTGACACAAGTTTCATGCCTTGTATTTAATCGTGACATTGCAGGGTAGAAGGAATTAATTGTACGGTAACTACTCACTGAATAGGTTCTTGGTATTCTAAGCAGTGAATTCGTATTATCCGGATAGTCGTGATATGCTGAGAAGTATCCCTCACGATGTAGAATAAATATGATTAATTAATTAATCATATTTAATGAATTAGAGAATTTTTATAAATAATGATAAAATAGTTTTATTATTATTTATTTCTACATACTGGCTTAATATTGAACCTACAGGGTCACACCATAAAAGAGAATGATTTAATGGTGGATGAATTAATTAATAATGCCTGATAATTATTTATTTATGAAATAAATAATTAATTGGCAAATTTAATAATTGATTAAATGAGATTTAATTGATTATAAATTAATTAAGAAAAGGTTCATAATATTATTAATTAAGAATTTAATTTTTGGAAATTAAATCAAGTGAGAGAATTATTTCTAAAGATTTTAGAAAAAGGATTAATAATTAAAAGGTGTTTTAATTATTAGTGAGAATAATAAAGGGTTAATAATAATAATATTTTATGGGAAAATTTTCAGCTGAAAATTTTGCATATAAATATACTATTATAAACCCTATTTTTGCCTCAACCAAAAAGATTTATAAAACCCTAATTCTAAAGTAGAACAAGAGGGAGGCTACCAATTCTCTCAACCTCTTCCTCCTCCATCACATTGTACTCTTGGTGGATACCGGTGGAGTGCTTCACACTTGAGGAGCAGCTGCTAGGGATTTCCGTTCATCGTTTTTGGATCGCCATTAAAGACCTCCATCTTTCCATTAACGTAAAGCTTCTTAAGATAAACATACTGAACTACGAATTAAATATTATTTTTCGCATGGATCCTGCGGAGGGTTTCATTTTTTTAAGATTTAAATTTACGTTTTCGCTGCGTTTATGTGCTAAAAACCCTTCATATCCTTCTTGAGTTCATCCACACGTAGATTCTGTCTTAATTGTTGTAACTTCATGAGATGTAGAGAATCTAAGTGGGCTTGGAGAATGGCCTTGGTACCAGCATTGGAAGTTTCCTGAATTGCCTTTTGGATAGCCATAACTTGTTTGACTAAGGATACTTTGAAATGCCCTGGTGTAGACTCCTTTGTCAATTGCCCATTCAGGTAACTCTGGAATAGAACTTGGGCCTTCATCTCCCCCTAAGTTCATGCTTCCATCAAAAGAATCATAGTCATCATCATTAAAATTTACTCCAAATTCTTCAGAAGGCTCACCAGCTGTAGAAGGCATCATATTGACATCAGCTTTATCCCTTTGTAGAGATTATGAAGTATGTACTAGGTTTAAAGTCTTTTCTGCCTCCTCATTGCCTTGAGTGGCCAACAGTTGATAGGCTGACACAGGATGAGTAAAAGTGTCAGCATATAAGGAAATGTTATCAATTTCAGCTCTGTAATGTTGCTGAAATTGTCTTTCCTTGTCAACATCATCCACAATCATTGACTCATTAGCAATGGTTGGATCCACCCTTATACCTCATGTACCTGCTTTTCTCTCAATTTCTCTCTTTTCTTGCATCAGGGGCTCCCCCTGGCTCAAACTCCTCACACCCTCACCTTCACCTACTAAGGTGGTACTCCTCTCACTTTCTTTTGCCATGCTGGAAGAAATAGCATGCATATTTAAACTCTCAAGCTCTCCTTTTGCCTGGGAGCAACCCAGCCTCCCACTCAAGTTTTCACTCACTTCCCTCAACCCTAGAAGTGATTGTACAGTAACCATGTCTTCTACATTTGGAGTTAATTCAGTTCTTTGTGTAGAGACTATCAACGGATAAGGAATATCCGTTGAGGTTGAAACTGATGGTATCAACGGATAACTGTTGATAAGCTTATCCGTTGAAGAACAACCACTTGCCAACGGATGAGGGATATCCGTTGAAGAAGGAAAAGAAGTAGAAATTGAAAGTGACATAATTGTTGAATCTGTGTGGATTGATTTTAATTTAGGTGACAGATTCTTCAACTAAGTCTGAAAGAATTGGTTGATGATCCAACAAATCATCTAAAAGATGATGATCACCAGTATTTGAGTGGGGCTCCTCCCTGAGTTGTAAAGAGGGAGAATCAGGAATTGATGTGAATATTATATCCATATCCAGATATGGTGATGGAGAATTTGGTGGTTGGTGTGTGTCAATTTTGAGAGAATGGGGTTGTGACTCCATATTTGTTGGAGTCACATCAAGCTGAATTTGTGAAGGCATAGATACAGGTGGTTGTATCTGTGCAGTGTGTGCACCCTGTGTTGAAACTAGGGTTCTGACCTTCTTTCTTCTTGTGAAGGCTTTTACAGGTGAGTGTGTGGCTTCAGTGTCCCTCCCTCTTTTGTTCTGTGTCCCTGGTTGGGGACTATTTTCAATAGTTGCACCCTTTTGGGAGGATGCACCTAGGGATGAGTTTGAATCCTTTTCAACCACCATAGTCTTTTGAGAAACTGTGGCTTGGCTAGCTTGGGTACCACTCATCTCTCCTACCTTATTCTGGGGGTTTTCTTGATGTTCACCCCTCCCCTCCCCACTAATACCTTGTTCACTCCCCTCAAGGTTGATGGTAGTTGTTACAACTGTTGTCTTTTGAGAGACAACATAGGTGACTTTCTTTGCTTGGATTTTGAAACTTTAGGTTTGGTGGCCTTGGTAGGAATCTGTTGGGGCATTAACACATATTCCATGGCCACACTTGAAGGCAAAGAAATGATGGGGTTGGAAGTAGTAGGAGTTGAAGAAGTATTTACCTCACTTACCTGAGGTGCATTCATGATCGGTAAGTATACCAATGGCACCTGACTGTTGAGGTTAATTCATAAAAGGTCTGCAAGGATCCTCTTCTCTTATGCCCAACATTTGAGTTTATTACTCTCATTATTTATGACCAAACCTTCAGCAACATGGTTAGCCAATAACATAAAGAATCTAGCATAGTAGATGTTATGAGGTCTATTAGCCTTGTTACCTAACCTAGTACCTAATTCTAGCATAACATAGTTGCTAAAATTATAGTACCTATCAGAAACCAGCATATAGAGCATATTAACAAGAGATGAAGTTATTGCATCAAAATTACTAATTTTCCCAGAGAAAACCTTGATAAAGGCATCACTAAGAAAACTCCATTCTTTCCTAAGGCCTTTTCTCTTAATACTGCCTAAACTAGTAGAATCAAGGGAATAGCCTATGGAATCTAACATGCTAGATACATCATTATCAGTGTGTGGTGTCATGGCATTGTTTTCAGGTAATTTAAAACAGGACTGTATATCATCAGAGTTAATACAGTAATCCTTACCTTTGAGAGAGAAAGAGATGGTCATATCAGTGGGGTTGAACTCAGCAGTTGTCTAAATCTCCTCAACTACCTCACAGTAAATCATTGGGGCTTCCAGCATTGGATAACTCAGTTTACAGTTTTTGATGAAATCCATCATCTTGTGATAATCTGAGTGGGCTTCATTCTTTTCCACCAAAGCTAAAAAATTATTTTTCTCATAGACAAACCCAGATTGGGACATTATCTTTACTACCGGTGCCATTGTTGTGGGTAGAAGTTGCAGAGAAAAGTTGAGAGTTTTGGGAGAGAAAGAGAGTAAAAGCTTTTAAAAATTGCAAGAAAGCGTAAAGTGAAAATAAGAATTCAAAGGGGCTTTTATACTTTCTCAAATTAAAACATAAAAAGAATGATTAAACAATATTTTTAAGTAAATTACAGCCGTTTGAGAAAAAAACTGTATGTATTCTAAAAACTGCCTTTAATAAAAATACATATAACTGTATATGTATATGTATCAACGGCTAAGAAAATAGAATCAACGGCTATGACTCACTCAAAATGACTGATGTGACAGTTTAACGGATGAGGTAAACGGTCATCCGTTGAAGACTAACACAGTTTTATCCGTTGAAGGATAAAATTACCAGAAATGTATTTTTCTTTTAACGGATAATGGACATCCGTTGATAGAACAACTTTGACTTTCAACGGATAGGGAATATCCATTGATAGAATGAGCTTTACTTAAAGCCAACTTTGTTCTTGCAACAAATTCATTTCAGGCTACAAAACAAATTACAATAAGGACATGAATTTAGGAATAATTAAGCATACCTAGCTCACTTACCAATCTTGTGAATGTTGATTCATCAAGTGGCTTGGTAAATATGTCTACAATTTGTTTTTCACTTGGAACAAAATGAAGTTCCACTGTACCATTCATCACATGTTCCCTTATGAAGTGGCACTTGATGTCAATGTGCTTGGTTCTTGAATGCTGCACTGGATTTTCAGTAATGGCAATGGCACTTGTGTTTTCACAGAATATTGGAATTTTGTCAACATTCAGCCCATAGTCAAATAGTTGATTTCTCATCCATAATATATGTGCAAAGCAACTACCAGCAGCAATGTATTCAGCCTCAGCTGTTGATGTAGAAACATAATTTTGCTTCTTGCTGAACCATGAAACAAGCTTATTCCCTAGAAATTGACAGGTGCCAGTTGTACTTTTCCTGTCTATTTTGCAACCTGCATAATCTGCATCTGAGTAGCCAATTAGATCAAAACCAGACTCTCTAGGGTACCAAATTCCTAGATTTGGAGTCCCTTTGAGATATCTGAAAATTCTTTTAATAGCAACTAAGTGAGATTCTCTAGGATCAGCTTGAAATCTAGCACAAAGACATGTAGAAAACATTATATCAGGTCTACTGGTAGTTAAATATAGAAGTGAACCAACCATGCCTCTATAGTTTGTAATGTCCACATACTTTTCAGCCTTGTTTAATTCAAGCTTAGTGGCAGTGGCCATGGGAGTTTTTGCAGATGAACATTCCATTAAGTCAAACTTCTTTAAAAGATCATAAATATATTTAGTTTGACTAATGAAAATTCCACCACTAACTTGTTTAACTTGTAAACCAAGAAAATAAGTTAGCTCTCCCATCATGCTCATTTCGTATTTACTTTGCATTAACTTAGCAAACTTTTTACAAAGTTTATCATCTGTAGAACCAAATATAATATCATCTACATAAATTTGAACAAGTATTGTAGAGCCATTAATATTTCTAAAGAAAAGAGTTTTGTCAACAGTACCTCTTGTGAAGTAATTATCTAGGAGAAATTTTGACAAAGTCTCATACCAGGCTCTAGGTGCTTGCTTTAGTCCATAGAGTGCTTTCAACAGATAATACACATAGTCTGGAAAATTTGGATCTTCAAACCCTGGAGGTTGGCTCACATAGACTTCTTCCTCCAATTCTATATTCAGAAATGCACTATTGACATCCATTTGATAGACTTTGAAATTGGCATGGGCTGCATAGGCTAGAAAAATTCTGATGGCTTCAAGTCTTGCAACAGGAGCAAATGTCTCATCAAAATCTATTCCCTCTTGTTGAGAGTAGCCCTTGGCAACCAATCTAGCTTTATTCCTTATGACAATGCCATTTTCATCCATTTTGTTTCTGAATACCCATTTTATGTCAATAGAACTCTTGTTCTTTGGCTTGGGTACCAGCTTCCATACTTCGTTCCTCTCAAATTGGTTTAGCTCCGCTTGCATTGCTAAAATCCAATCTGGATCCAATAGAACTTCTTCCACTCTCTTAGGTTCCTCCTGTGATAGAAAACTACTGTATAGACATTCATCTTGAGTAGCCCTTCTAGTTTGCACCTTAGATGTTGCATCACCAATGATTATTTCAAAGGGATGATTCTTGGTCCATTTCCTTTGAGGTGGTAGATTAGCTCTAGATGAGGTGGCCTCAGTATTGTCATGATGTGAGATAGAGTGTTGATTGATTGAAACTCCCCCTGAGTTATTGGTCCTTTGCAAGGAACTGGGAGTTCTATCAACTGCTGATGTAAACTGATTATCCGTTGATGAACTATGATCAACGGATGCTCCATTATGTACTCCAACGGATGATGCACTTTGTCTTTCAACGGATGATGAGTTATGACTTTCAACTGATGCAGCATTTTGTGCATTATCCAAAGCCAAATTTTGAATCCTTTTTGAAGTGTCTTCTCCATCATTCTCATCTTCACTATCATCACAATGTATCTCAATGTTGTCACATTTGAGTCCTTCATGATGTCCCTCATCTGTTAGTCCATCAATCTTTTTATCATCAAACACAACATGCACAGATTCCATAACAATGTTGGTTCTTAGATTGTAGACCCTATATGATTTTCCAGTAGAATAACCAACAAATATCCCTTTATCAGCCTTTGCATCAAACTTGCCTTTGTGATCAGGTTGGTTTCTTAGAATGTAGCATTTGCAACCAAAGACATGAAGGAAATTTAAGGTTGGTTTTCTTCTCTTGAATAATTGATAGGGAGTCATGCCTTTTGCCTGATTGATTAGAGAAATATTCTGAGTGTAACATGCACAGTTAACAGCCTCAGCCCAAAAATATGTTAGGAGTTTTGACTCTTCAAGCATTGTTCTTGCAGCTTCAATTAGTGATCTGTTCTTCCTTTCCACCACACCATTTTGTTGTGGAGTCCTTGGAGCTGAGAACTCATGCATGATCCCATTTTCTTCACAGAACAACCTCATGGTAGAATTCCTGAACTCAGTTCCATTGTCACTCCTGATATTCCTTACTTTGAAATCTAGATGGTTGTTGACTTGCTTGATATGGTTGATAATAATTTCACTAGCTTCATCCTTTGATCCAAGAAAATAGGTCCATGAAAACTTTGAGAAATCATCTACAATCACTAGACAATATATTTTCCTTGAAATTGACAATACATTGACTGGTCCAAAAAGATCCATGTGTATTAGTTGTAATGGTTCATCAATTGCTGATTCAAGCTTCTTACTGAATGATGCTCTCTTTTGCTTTCCTTTCTGACAAGCATCACGCAGTCCATCCCTTGAGAATTCCACTAGAGGCATTCCTCTAACTAAGTCCTTTTTGACTAGATCATTCATTATCTTGAAATTCAACTGGGACAGCTTCTTGTGCCATAGCCAACTTTCATCTTGACTTGCTTTACTAAAAAGACAAGTAATTGATTCTGCATCTATAGAGTTGAAGTCAGCCAAGTACACATTCCCTTTTCTAACTCCAGTTAGAACCACTTTGTTGTCCTTCTTACTGGTAACAACACAGGCTTCAGAATTGAAGGAAACAATATTCCCTCTGTCACATAGTTGACTGATGCTCAATAGATTGTGTTTGAGACCATCAACTAATGCAACTTCATCAATGATGACATTTTCCTTTGAAATCAAGCCATATCCCATAGTGAACCCTTTGCTGTCATCTCCAAAGGTTATGCTAGGGCCAGCTCTCTCTTTGAACTCTGTGAGCAGCGTGAAATCTCCTGTCATGTGCCTTGAACAACCACTGTCCAAGTATCATAGATTCCTTCTTTTTCCCTGCACACAACAAAATCAATCAAGTTGATTTTGGTAACCAAGTTTCCTTGGGTCCAGCCTTGTTAGTCTTTTTCCTAGACTTTACACTTTCTGCACCTTTTGACTTAGGTAACTTTGAGTCAACCTTGGTCTCAGATGTAGTTGGTTGAAGTGTAGGGTTAGTCACAGAATCATTTAGCACATTTGGTTGAATTTGATAAGGCATAGATTGTGCAAACATATTATTCGATATAGGCATGTTATATGGCATTTGAGGCATACTAAATGCAGCAAAATAAGGATTATTAACATATGGCATGTTTGCAAAATGTGCATGTGGATTCTGTTGAGACATAACAGACATAGCATGCAGTGGTGAATAGACATGTTAGGCATGGAATGAGTTAAAGGCATGGGAGCATTTTTAACAGATTTGCAGTTAGCAGATAGATGATTAACACTACTATAATGCACACAACTTTTTCTAGGAGCATACTTATCAAGTGTGTAGTTGTTGTGTTTGTTAATCCCTACCTTCCCATTTCTATTAGATTTTCTTTTAGTTTCCTTTTTATCCTCAACCAACTTAAGCCTATTTTTCAACTGATCTAAAGTCATGTGTCCTATATTCACCTTACTGGCATCTTTGGATGTGCTAGCTTCTTCTTTGACAAAGTTCTTGGAAGTTGAACCAAACTTCTTATTGAGATTTTTCAAATTATCCTTTTTAGAGTCATTTTCCTGTTTCAACTGATCAGCCTTCAACGGATGCTCATTTTCTTCCTTCAACGGATGACTCTCATCATCCGTTGATTCCACATCCGTTGACAGTCCATCAATTAATTCTATTTCCTTTTTGTTTTTCTTCCAGGCATTCTCACAGAGTGATTCAATTCCTTGAACCTTGACAATTTGAGCACTAACATCCCTAGATGTTTTCCAGGCCTTGATTACCTCTTGCTCACGTTCGAGTTGTTTAGAAAGAATTTCTACTTTCTTAACAGACTCTTCTAGTTCACTCTCAACAGATAAGCATTTGATTTTAATCTTTTCAAGCTTAA
The DNA here is from genome assembly GCF_009905375.1 of Apium graveolens. Taxonomy (NCBI): domain Eukaryota; kingdom Viridiplantae; phylum Streptophyta; class Magnoliopsida; order Apiales; family Apiaceae; genus Apium; species Apium graveolens. The sequence continues at coordinate 72,883,425 of NC_133653.1, read as the reverse complement.
TTATCTTACCCTCTAACACAGCATTCCTATCACTTAAAAGCAGATTATTCTCTTTAATTCTCATGTTCTCTTTAGCCAGTGATTTAAGGGAAACACGTAAATGATACAATTCATTAGACATATCATTTATAGCTTCATTGCATTCATTTTTAGAAAGCTGAGAGAGGTCAGTAGTGATTACCTGGTTACTTGATGAACTAGTTTCATTTTCATCAGAATTAGCCATCAGGGCTAAGTTGACATATTCCATATCATCATCTTCATTGGCTCCATCAGCTGCCCAGTCATTTTCCTGAGTCTATTAAAAAGTCCTTTCCTTTTGTTTGAGCAATTCGAAATATTTCTTTTTGTAATCCACTTGCTCAAATTTCTTCTTTTCAGAAGTTGGCTTTCTGCACTCACTTGCAAAATGTCCACTTGTGCCACAGTTATAACACTTGAACTTAGACTTGTCCACCATGTTCTTGTTTGGCTTAGTGGCTCTAGTGTTTTTCTTGAATTTCATCTTTGCAAACCTTCTGGACAGAAAAGCTAGATGTTCATCAACATCATCAGAGTCATCCTGACTGGAATTGTCTTCAACCTCAGCTGCTTGCTCTTTTCCCTTGCTTGATTCTGATTTGCTTGTGCCAATTTTGAGACTTGGCATTGTCTTTTCTTCATTCCTAGCTTCAGTTCTCTCATTTTCAGCTACAAGTGCAACTGATCCACCTTTTCTCTTTCTCTTCTCCAAGAGCTCATCTTGCTCCATCTCAAGTTCATAGGTCTTCAAAATTCCATATAATCTTTCAAGTGTGAAGTCCTTATAATCTTGAGAATTTCTTAGTGAAACAGTCATAGGCTTCCATTCCTTTGGTAGAGACCTCAGAAATTTTAAGTTGGAATCCTTGACTTGGTACACTCTTCCATACAGCTTCAATCCATTCAACAGTTTCTAAAATCTATTGAAGGGATCATTCAATGATTCTCCTTCTTCAGAATGAAAATATTCATATTGTTGAATGAGAAGCTGCATTTTGTAATCTCTAACTTGTTCAGTACTTTCACAGATAAGTTGTACAGTATTGTAAGTCATATGTCATAGCCTATTTGTATATTCGAGGATTCAACTCAACTCAAATAAGAATATAATAAGTAAATAGTGGATCGACCGTCAGAGAGATCTCGCAAAGTAATATCTGTCAAAGGATTCAGAAACAAGGTTCATCTACAGACTTGAGGAGTTAATTCACTGGAAGAAGTTCAAGAAGTTGATCATGCCTCAGTGATATAAATCAAGATCGTGGATTTAATCAAGTGACAGAGATCTCGCCAGGGTATCAATTAATTACAAGGATTTAATCTGAAGAAAATCAAAGTGTCAAAGTCAATATGAAGAAACGTCACGGAAGTTAGTCACTCATGAACCAGACAGTACATCGAGTGTCAACATTGAAGTGGTGGAATTGATTCATAATTTTCAGTGATTTTCAGAAGATCTGCAGAAGGATGGGTGCTGTTGAAGACTAGAATTAATTCTCTATTAATTAATTAAGTCATCTAATTTAATTAAGAAAATAAATTATATCTGCGAAGAATAATTTATTTATTAATTAAATTAATTGATTAATTAATTCTGAATTAATTTTAGGAATTTTCAGAATTTAAATTGGATTAAAATCTGCATTAAATCAGCAAGACAATTGAAAATGAACTAGCATGACAATCAGGATTGTCATACCGATTGTCATGCTAGGCCATTTTCAATAGTCTCACCGAAAGTTACACTAGGAGGATGATTGTCTTGCTAGTTCATTCTGATTGTCATGCTAGTTCATTCAGATTGTCTTGCTAGTTCAATCCATTGTCCTACCGAAAGTCTTGCCAGCTATAGGATTGTCATGCCAATTCAATTCTATTCGGCTGTTGATTAAAAAGAAGCAGAGAAGCAGCAACTCAACAATCCAGAACACAGAAGTCAAGAAAAAAGCAGAAAAGAAAAAAAACAAGAAGAAATATTTCATCTTTTCATCTGCATACTTCAAGATTAAATTTCTAGATTGTAAAGTTAAATCCAATCCACTAGAAATCTTTATCTTGCTCTTGTGTAACAATCTAGCGGATTAAAATCCCTAGAACTTAATCTCAAATCGCGTTTAGCATTTGATTCTAATTATTGCAAAAATAGAAAAAGTTCATGTCGAATTTATTCTAAATTTGTGATAATTAATTTGAGATTAATTCCTTGTAATCGATACAGTTGTTGTAACACCTTTCAAGTTTAATAATATTCTTATTTAACTTGAATTTTGTTTCACATTTTTTATTCCGCATTTAATTCGATTATTCGGTACTGTTTGTATTCAACCCCCCCTTCTACAAACACATTGGGACCTAACAATTGGTATCAGAGCCTTCTGATTAACGAACAAATCAAGATCCTAGACTTTTGTGATTTTTCAACTCCTTGAATTTTTATTTATTCAAAAATTCATAATGACTTCACATAAAGTTGGAACCGTTAAAATTCCACAATTTGATAAAGAGAATTATATCATGTGGAAGAAGAAGATGCTATTATTTTTACAAGTTGCAAATCCCAAATATTCAAACTTGTTAAAGAAGGGTATAAAAACTCCGATGGTTATTGAACCGGAGGTAATAATAGATGGTGTGGTGACTACTGAAGCTAGAACCTATCCAAAAGAGCCTGAAGATTTTACTCCTGCTGAGAAGGAAGAAGCCTCCTTGGATGCCAGCCTTCAATTAATATTAATTGATTCCCTTGATCCCTTGATGAACAGACATGTGATGAACTGTAAAAATTCCAAACACATGTGGGAAACTATTGAGGTGATTAATGAAGGCACAGAGGAAGTTAGGGAGAACAAGTTGGAAATCCTAACCTCTGAATATGAACATTTCAAATCAAATCCAGGAGAAGGAATTACTGAAGTGTTTGAGAGGTACAATGCGTTGATCAACAACCTGAACATCAATGGAAAGTATTATTCAATCAGGGAGGTCAACAAAAAGTTCCTTTTAACACTGCCAGCTCATCTTGAACATAGAATCACTGCCATTAGAGAAGCTAGAGATCTGAGTGAGATTTCTTTGGACAGGCTCTATGGAGTATTAAAAACCTATGAGTTGGAGCAGATTCAACAGAAGGAAGTCTACGGGAAGGATAGAATGGTCAGCACATCTACTGCACTTGTAGCTGAAGGTCAACAACAACAACAATCTCAATAGTTAGAAAGAATGGTACAGTTTTCCAAGGGTGAGGAAAATAAGTTAGTAGCAGAATATGATCCTCCTACTACAAATCAATCAAGTGATGATTTTTATTCCTTGGAAGAGCTGGAGCAATTGGAAGATGAATCAATGGCCCAAATTGTCAAGAGATTCTCCCATGTCAGATTCAGGAGGAATCCCAAGCTTAAGTACAAGTCCAACTACAACAAATTCCAGAAAGGTGGATCTTCATCCTCTAACACCAGCAGTGGTGGGTACAAAACAGGGATGGTTGATCGAAGCACCATTAGATGCTATAACTGCAATGAGTTGGGACACTTTGCCACAGAATGTAGGAAGCCAAAGCAAGTAAGAAAGAACTCTGAAAGGGCTTATCTGGCAAAGGGAAGAAGCTGGGATGATACTGACAGTGAAGATGAAGATGAAGGAAATCTTGCTCTTATGGCTATTGATGGAAAAGCTTCATCGTCAAGAATAGAGGTAAAACTTTCTGATGCTGAAATGGTTTATCATCTAAGAGGTAACTTAGATTGTGCACGTCGTGATAATGAACTGTTAAGTTTAAAGATCACAGACCTTGAGAAAGAGGTCAATGAATTAAGACTTGTGCATATTAATCAAGACAAATTAAAAGAACAGGTATCTTTTCTAGAGAATAGAGTTGACTGTTATAGAAAACTCGAAACTATTCTCAAAGACAAGATCACCGGTCTTGAGACTAAGGTTAGAGCCTACTTCAATTCTTGTTCGAAGGCTAAAGAGTTCTATAGTAAGCAAGCTGTTAATCAAACATCTGGAATAGGATATGATTACAATGCTGCTATTGGAGAATTAAGCATAAACTCCCCTCCTCATGTCTGTGCTAAAGGGAGGGAAGTACCACATGTGCTTAAGGGTGTTGATGAACCCCTCTATAAAGCATCAATTGTTGAACCATTTAATGCGACCTCTTCTGTTATTCAAGAAGAAATACGTGCTGAGGATCATGCTTATGAGAAGATTGTTTCCAAGTCAAGTGAGTCGAAAGTTCCAGTCAAAGTTGTGAAAGCAACTGAGACTAACTCAGACACACATGAGTTGGATAACAATAATGCCATGTCTACCATGCATAAATTGCCTGCTGTTAATCACTCTCATAAAGCATGTGGTGTTGCTAATTGTATGTCTTGTGCTTTTAATATGATGTATGCTTATTTTAATGGTAAGCATGTGTCTAATGATAAGACTACTCCTCGTCAGCATGTGAATTACAAGAAGCATGATAGGTCTAAGACTGCTAGTCCTTCTAAGGCTAGAAAGGAGACATTTGTGCCTAAGCTTAAACAGAAATTTGTTAAGGCTGTTTACAAGGTCAAATGTTCAGTCATTGAGAAAGTTGAGACAATTAAAATTAAAAATGTTGTTTTGTCTGACAAAGGACAGTTCTACAAGTATGCCGGGCCCAACCAAGTTTGGGTTCCGAAGAAGGTCTAATCCATTTGAAGTGCAGGGCAGTATACAGGTGTAACCGGTAGTGTGGATTCTTGACAAGTGGATCATCAAGACTTATGACCGGAGATAGAGCCCTGCTATCAAATGTGGATTGAGAAAGCTGGCCCCCTGATTACCTTTGGAGATAACAGCAAAGGTTTATCTGAGGGATATGGCTGTTTGCAAGCTGGGAATGTTATCATTGAAATTTTGTATATTGTGCTAGGTTATTATCAGGAAGCAGTATCTAACATATAGCACCAGTGACGAGACTTGAGAATATTACGACATATCAGGCACTTGCTGCACATTACACTTGGAATTGTACTCTAGTAAGATGTGTACAAGTGTACTCCTGGTTGGTGAGTTAAAAGAGGAAGTCAGTGCACCACAGTTCATGGACTTTGCAGCTGCAGATCTATTGGACTATGCAATCTCTTCTTCACAATCTCACTTCAGGTTGGTATGAACTAGTATACTGCTCAAGCAATCGTCAAGGACATGGTATGGCACTCTAACTGCAGTTACAGTTTTATATGAATAAGTAGAGTCGTCATATTTATAACTATCTTATCACTAGGCACAATCATATTGTTTTATATGTACAGTGATATATTGTTAATGCAACATAATAATTAGTATCTAAAGTACTTGACAAGTATCGGTCAATGATATGTTGTTAACATTATGTTGCAGATATTTGTAAGCTTTTGACATGAATGAGAATTACTTAGACTTTACCCTAAGTGATCAATGTTTTATCAAAAACTCATTCATTTTGAAAAACAAAAATTAAACTTCTTTCTACATTAGTGATTTCTTATTTCATGTAAAATCTTTTGAAATCACTATTGTAAATCATTTTCTCTCTATTACCATATGTTCTATGATACAGGTTCAGTCTCCAATGACTTTCTTTCATTGACAGTCATGAGGTTGAAAACCCACAACGTCTATCCCGGACTGTAAAGACAAACACAAAAACAGAACCAACCAACACTCTTTTACCACTAAAAGTAGTATGAATGAGCGTGAGGGAGATAGTGCCTAGTGCACCACATAAGGAAGGTTCTGTAGTCAACCCAGTAGCTCTGTCTCCTACATAGATGAGTAGTATTTAAACCGAGACAACTGCTAGCCCCCATACATCTTCTCAAAAAGATGTAATGGCTGAAAAGGCACAAAAACAGTTACTAGATTCATTCTCTCAACAGGGTGCGTCTATTGAATTTTGCCTGTCGGCCAAGGTATCCGATGTAGTGTCACCACTTCAAACATAATCAATTCTTGATGCACAAGGAGAGGTTACACACACAAAGGATGAGTTGACGGAAACAAGAGTTTCGACCATTTTAAGGTCAGATTCGATTGTTCAAGGTTCGTTAGTGGACCAATTGCCTTTACAGGTGTTAGGAGAGGATACTGATCCAAAAGCCATATGTCAGTGGTCAGTGTCTACATCCCCAGGCTTAAATCCCCTGGATGCATCTGCGGATAGTGGATCTGACATAGGTGCAGATCGGCAACTTGTTGACAATGATTCAGATATTACCTGATGAGTCACAAGGAAATGTCTTCACAGACATTAGAAGGGAACTTTGATCTTTATGCTAAATTCGTTGGATCATTGTTTACCTTTCCAGAATTCAAATCTGGAACCCTAAAAGGGAAACTAGCAACTTGTAGATTATGACTCAGATTCATCTGACGAGTTTAACAAGGATGGGGATTTGTGAACTCCCATTGCACCACCTGTGACCTCCTTTAAGGATGGCTAAGGTGATTTTCCTTGCAGGTATAGCTGATTTTTGGAGCTATGAGAGGAGTGATACACTTGTGAGAATGAGTGTAAACAGGAGTGGAGAGAAGAGTGAAACACATGTGAGGTACACTAAAACATAATCACACACTCACAGTGAGGAAGAAAGAGAAACTACTTGTTATTTCTTTTCCAACCAAGTGAAATATGAGAACTCCTTCAGACGACGGCATACATTCCTTCTTTAAGGGGGAGATAAAAGCTTAAGTAATAGTTTGGAGGATTCCTCAACTAAGGGGGAGAAATAGCAGGGAGGAAGAAAAAGATCCTAAAAATGTACACTACACCACACCATTGTTGTTTCTAACTACGGATCCTATTGTACGGGAGAGGTGGTAAACACAAGGTGATTTCCTAGTAAGGGAAGAAGCTGGTAGGGGAGTACCATTGGTTTGTATCTGCGGATCCTATTGTACGGGAGAGGTGGTAAAATGAAGGTGATCTTCTTTAATCAGTTGATTCTCATAGGGGGAGAAGCAAGAGATATGGGCTTCTCAACAGGAAATGTGGTTGTACAAATGAAGATGGAACTACTTGAAGATATGTTCAGTCTAGAGGAACATCTACTTGGAATCTGGAAAATGTTAAATCTCATCCAGAACTTTTCTGCTATTTACTTTGCATGTATGTTTATATCTTTTTCTTATTTGTTAGTTGAGTTATCCTCTAGGTATTTGTGTGTTATTGTCTAACAAACAAATAGGGGGAGATTGTAAGTCATATGTCATAGCCTATTTGTATATTCGAGGATTCAACTCAACTCAAATAAGAATATAATAAGTAAATAGTGGATCGACCGTCAGAGAGATCTCGCAAAGTAATATCTGTCAAAGGATTCAGAAACAAGGTTCATCTACAGACTTGAGGAGTTAATTCACTGGAAGAAGTTCAAGAAGTTGATCATGCCTCAGTGATATAAATCAAGATCGTGGATTTAATCAAGTGACAGAGATCTCGCCAGGGTATCAATTAATTACAAGGATTTAATCTGAAGAAAATTAAAGTGTCAAAGTCAATATGAAGAAACGTCACGGAAGTTAGTCACTCATGAACCAGATAGTACATCGAGTGTCAACATTGAAGTGGTGGAATTGATTCATAATTTTCAGTGATTTTCAGAAGATCTGCAGAAGGATGGGTGCTGTTGAAGACTAGAATTAATTCTCTATTAATTAATTAAGTCATCTAATTTAATTAAGAAAATAAATTATATCTGCGAAGAATAATTTATTTATTAATTGAATTAATTGATTAATTAATTCTGAATTAATTTTAGGAATTTTCAGAATTTAAATTGGATTAAAATCTGCATTAAATCAGCAAGACAATTGAAAATGAACTAGCATGACAATCAGGATTGTCATACCGATTGTCATGCTAGGCCATTTTCAATAGTCTCACCGAAAGTTACACTAGGAGGATGATTGTCTTGCTAGTTCATTCTGATTGTCATGCTAGTTCATTCAGATTGTCTTGCTAGTTCAATCCATTGTCCTACCGAAAGTCTTGCCAGCTATAGGATTGTCATGCCAATTCAATTCTATTCGGCTGTTGATTAAAAAGAAGCAGAGAAGCAGCAACTCAACAATCCAGAACACAGAAGTCAAGAAAAAAGCAGAAAAGAAAAAAAACAAGAAGAAATATTTCATCTTTTCATCTGCATACTTCAAGATTAAATTTCTAGATTGTAAAGTTAAATCCAATCCACTAGAAATCTTTATCTTGCTCTTGTGTAACAATCTAGCGGATTAAAATCCCTAGAACTTAATCTCAAATCGCGTTTAGCATTTGATTCTAATTATTGCAAAAATAGAAAAAGTTCATGTCGAATTTATTCTAAATTTGTGATAATTAATTTGAGATTAATTCCTTGTAATCGATACAGTTGTTGTAACACCTTTCAAGTTTAATAATATTCTTATTTAACTTGAATTTTGTTTCACATTTTTTATTCCGCATTTAATTCGATTATTCGGTACTGTTTGTATTCAACCCCCCCTTCTACAAACACATTGGGACCTAACAAGTATCCCAAATTTCCTTAGCAGTTTGGTTGTTAATGACATTATCAAACACATCTTTTTCTAGGCCATTAAACAGAATGTTTATGGCCTTCTTGTCCTTGTGAACCTCTTCAATATCTTCATCAGTCCACTCTGCTTTTGGCTTGGGAATAGACTGTCCAACAATAACTGTGGCAGTGGCAGCTGTGACCACTTTGTGAGGGATGTGAGGACCATTCTCAATGCAGTTTATGTAGCTTTCATCTTGAGAGAGGAGATGTAGATGCATCTTCACTTTCCAGTGATGATAATTATCTCTTTCCAGGATTGGAATCTTCACTCCAATATCCTTCTTACTCATGATGTTAGTAGAATAGATCTTTAAACTCTTTGTATGTCAAGATCTTGCTCTGATACCAATTGTTATTCCCAAGAAACTAACAATGAGATTTACAGAATGGGGGTTGAATGTAAATCTCAAAACTTTTTCAAAACTTTTTCAAGTTTTGAACAGTTTCAAAAGCTAAGTGTATGATGAACAGATGTGTGTAAATTGCTTTGAGAAGGTGCAGACAGATGTATATTCAAGATACAAATGTAAAGAACACAAGGGCTTTAAAAACTTTTCTGGAGGATTTGCTGTTCCACCAGAGATGTGTATTTCAAAAAAATCTGTGATACAAAGAATTGTTCACAACTGCTTCCTAGTACAAACTAGATGATTTTCTCTCTATATTTTTCTAAACAGCTCTGGAAAATTCACACCTAATTACTAGCTGCAACTTGGTTTATATATCACCAAGTTTACAAGACAAATATAAAATACAATTTTAAAATAGTTTTTCACATGTTTCTTCTTCATTTCTCTATCCAATGCAATCTAAGATAATCTGTGAATCTTTGAATACTTCCTTGTTTGCACCAGAATGGAAATACTGCTTTTTCTTGATTCCTCCAAGAGGCTACCACATTCCAATTGTATCTGTCAACCCATGTGCCTCTGTCAGCTTATGAATTATCACTATCAACTGCTATGGAACTGAGCATCCGTTGAAGTTTTTATCCGTTGATGGCTTTACCAGTTGATGCTTTAACAGTTGAAATTTTATCCGTTGATGGATGTTATCCGTTGAAGCTTTAGAGACATTCGTTGAAGCTTTGTTTCTCATCCGTTGAAGGCCTTTAATCTATCAGTTGATACTACTTCATTTATACAAAATTACAAGGCATGAAATATTTACAATTAACCCTCTTATTTGCATATCCACTAGTAGTCAAATTATAACTTAAATACAGAGACTGAAATGTGCTACAATACTAAACTTATATCTAAGTAAAGCTACTCCATCAACGGATAGCCAACAGGTACATATCTTCTTTTTAGAGCTTTCAATACTTCAAATTTATTGTTAAAGGAGGAGCCTGGTTGGCTTAAGGCTTCCCTTAGAGGCCGGTCGGCAAGAGTCCTTTCTGAGGGATGTCCCGTCGATCAAAGGCCTTATTTGGAGGCGTATCGGCCTTCTTTGGTCGGTTGGAGTCTGTAATGTAGATTTTAGTCGATAAATACATTTCGTGAAGTTAGTTTTCTAATATCTTTTTCTTATTAGGCCAACGCCTATTTTACAACTTCTTTCACTAAAAGTACGAGATTGAGGAGTGAGCATATGGCCTTGGAGGCAATGATGAAGAAACTTGAGAGAAAGTTTCAAGATTGGGATTCCAGAGCTCTCTTGGCGTTTATCAACATTCATAAGACTTTCTCAAGCTGATGGATACCCATGATGATGAGATGCGCTATGTTAACATGTCCATTGGCTTTGTTCATAACTTTTACCCGGATGTGGGTTCTGCGAGACTTTCCTGGCCTTTGGGCTGTTTCTGAGGTTGCCACTATTGGCCAATCACCTGATTCTGGACTCTAGATTGTCCGTCAATATTCTGGCCTTGCATGGCTTTGTTACTGTGTGTGACTTTCATTCAGCAGCTACCTATTTGCGATCTTTCATGGACTTGAACATTTTCGGTGTGTAATCTAATTGTCCATCGTGACTTGATTTATGATCCTTCAGGATCTCCTATATTATGCATTTGTAGTTTAATTTCATAATCGTCTTTTATTTTCGGGACTTTCACTCATTAGATGCTTGTACATTGGTCGACCTTATTCCTCCATTTACTACTAAGTACTAGGAACATGTCTTGCATGTCCTAAACATAATAAATATTCAGGTTCGAAGCGTGCCAAGTACGAGGCACTTCGTCACCGCTCATGGTTTCCAACTTATAGGATCCCCCTCCTAATGTTTTCTTGACACTATACGGCCCTTCCCAGTAAGGGGTTTTCAACTTGTAGGATCCTCGTCCTAATGTTTGGACACCTTCACGACTTGTGCTTTTGGGTGTGGGTCTTGACGACCTTGCCTCGTGGGCCTTGACGACTTGGGTCGTCTTTAGCTGTAACAACCCTGATCAATCTGATTTGTGTATTGAGTTTTAGATAAGATTTCCAAATGTAATTAATGTGAAATTTAATATGTTTTTAGGATATATTTTGTATCCATATCAATGTTCCACAATTTTATTTTAGTATTATTAATTTCGTCATTAATTAATTTATAACATAATACACAATAATTTTAAGAATTTAAGCAAATTCGAATATACATTCTTAAATTTGTAAAATATTTGTTATATTGACATACAAATAATTCCTAATAATTCAAATTTTAGAGCGTAAAACACTAGAATATTTTATTTTTCACTATTTGATAAACTAATAATTTTGGATTATTCTCTAATTTCTATTTAAAATCAACTTCAACAATGACTATACCCGGCAAATATTGAAAGTATCTCCAATAAAATTGGTTATAATTTCATTGCCTAAATTGGCCGACTATATTTATTGACTACCGTATAATGATTGATTTAAATATAGTCAACTAAAATTCTCTACAACTCCAATCATATTAAATATAAATGTTATCTATAAATTTTGGTAACATGTTTTTGAAATTGGCTAGCAACTTACCAAAAGCCCGCGATGCAGGAAACTTCATGCATAAACAAATCAACAACCCAGGTCTAAAAATCAGAAACTGTTGCAGGAGTAAGGAAATTTCCTCTGTAGCGCATAACGTATGTCAATAATTTTTGGGATGACAAATTTGACGTAAGGTTCGTAATTAAATTTGGGGAAAAAATCCGAACAAAAATTGTCCGAAGCGCGCAAGTGCACATATCAATTATGAAGCTGTACTGTACAATTGGATGAATTCAAAGTGGAAGTGATTATAGTGTAGACTATGTATGAGATATGGATCAGAACTTGTAGTTGCTGATAAGGTTCAATGTCAATTTGTTGCTGGATTGTGTTTCATCTTCGCAAGGGAAATATGATAATAGATATAGATATATATACTACTTCGTTTCAAAAACTATAAGTGGACGGTAATTTTATAAGCTGTTGCCTGTTTGTTTTTGCGGAATGATTGGACTATGATAGCCCCATCTACCCCCGACACCTTTGAAGAATGGGGCACAACTTAATGCATACAATAATTTTGGAGACAACTTATCATGGTTTCAAGCTGGAAATTTGTAGTATTACTTTTCAAAGGTTGTTTTGAGTTTTTAAGAGTAAACAAATCTTTTTCAATTTAGCTTCTAACGTTTTAACTTATAATTTAAAGAAAATTTATTGTAAATATTCATATTTTTGAACTTATTTACAAATATATAGTTAATATTTCATCTAAAGGTGCCTAACAGGTTGCTCTAAATTACATATAATATTGTAATATTGCAGAGGAGGTCATTCCAATTTGCATACGAGTTTATAAATGTTACCGATCGTAATTTTAAAAATACTTTCTGCAATATGAATATTTTTGAAAAATATCAAAATTAAATGATATATATTTGTTATATAAAACAAAATAAAGTAATTAAAAATGAACATTTTTTACATTTTAAAATATGTGTATGTGAAGGCTACAGTGAGGAGTGCGTGTACGCAAATATGGTACTCGATAAGTTGGGCGACTTATAAATTGACATGTCAGTGGACACTTGTATCTCGAGCTATCTCCCATACCTTCTTTTTTATAAAAAAAATGCCTAACATTATTAGTTGACAGAGATTGCCTAAATACATTCAAAATGATAATTTTTTTTAATTAATTACACAGGTTTTGATAAAAAAAAATAAAAATTGATCAACACACACAGCGCCATGTATTATTTTAAGCAATTCTCTTTTTCATAAATGCGGGAAAGTAATATTTTTTTTTTCTTTCAAAAAAAAGACGCCATGTTTTTTATGTACATTCACTATTTTTTCCAATTTCACCAACTAAAGCCGCCATGCCATTGCCAGGGGTAACGTGTGAGCTGTGACTGCTGAATCCGATATACGAGTAATGAGTAACAACATGGTCAACAACAAATAATAGACAGTGAGGCAATAAAAGTACTTGCTACTTACTAGAGTAGTTGAGTACTTTACAGTCTTACAGATTGACCCTAGAGCTGGGATCCAATAAAGAAAATCCAAACCCAGCTTCATGAGGAAAGCCCAAACAATAGAACCCAATCTGTTGATAAATATTCGTGTGGTTCACGTATAACGTATTCAGATGGACTTGTCCACTTGATATATACTGTGTGTCTGTTATTCAACAAAAATTTATGCATGTGAACTGTGAAGCAACCAGAGGCTACTAAATAGTTTAACTGCCTAGCCTGCTCAGCATCAGAAGGAATCAATACTAATCTAATCTCTCTCTCTCTCTCTCAGGTGATGCAGAGATTGCATTATTTTGTTTCATGTCATAACAAAACTTTAATATTCTATCTCACACTTGTGTTTTACTCTCACTATAAAGGCTGGAGCAGACAACAATACTTGCTGATTTAGACTAAAGACCCAACTTTTTTACAAATTGAAATCTTGAAATTTAGAAAAATAGACAAAACTAGTAAAAGCAAAAGCCTTTCTCCATGCATTCACTACAACTTCTCTGTTACATTACATAGTGTATATCTTCTTCACATTTCTCCCTATACAAGAAATTGACTAATGACAATATTAACTCAACCATTTCCAAGAAATATATCACATTAATATTTGTGCCTAAGCAACTTGTTTAGATTAAGAAAATCGAGAACCAAACAAGAAAAGTACCAAATTCAAACCTTTGATGATTAAACCTGCCGCTGCTAGAACTTATGTTACTGTCTTGGTACCACATTGGCTTCACTTTCTTAATATCATTTGAATGATCCAATGCAGCAGGGCTTCTTGTTTCCAAACATGAAGGTGTTTGTAAAAAAGATGGGCTAATTTTACTGATATTTTTGAACTTCTGTCTTGTGCATAGCCCAAGATTACCTGCAAGATCCAGCCTTTTCCCCAGCCTGTTGATGAAGGCCTCTGGGAATGAAACCTCTCCAGTTAAAAAGTTATGACTCAGATTAAGATGATCAAGATTTGGAAGCATCCCTAATTCAGAAGAAACTGTGTCACTGAGGTTATTATTGTCTAATGACAATGCAATGAGACCATCTAAATGAGACAATGAGTGCAGTAATGGGCCTGTCAACCCACAGCCTGAAAAGCTCAAAACTTTAAGCTTTCTTAGTGCTCCAATAAACAATGGCAAGCCTGAATTAATTGGGTTGTCTTCAATAATTAAGTACTCTAATTTCTGCAAGCCAGACATTGTCTCAGGGACTGGTCCACTTAATGAGTTATGACTGAAATCTAAAAGTACCAACCCTTTCAAATGTCCCATATCTTGAGGCATCCTTCCTTGAAGCTTGTTTGAGCTGAAATCAATTTTTTCAAGAAGCTGAAGCTGACCCAATGTGTATGGTACTCCACCTTGAAGCCCATTCCAACTAAGGTCCAAAATGGTCAAACTTTTCAACCCTCCAAAATCTTGAGGAATTGAACCACTTAATTTGTTGTAGCTAAGGTCAAGTTGCTCTAAACTGACCATCCCACCAATCTCTTTTGGTATATTCCCATAAAGATTGTTTTGGGACAAAGAAAGTACCCTTAAGGTAGGTACTTTTGCAAGACTTGAGGGAATCTCACCTAAGAGGGTAGGATTTGATCTTAGTGCTAGAAGCTCCAAGGTAGAAAATGTACCAAAAAGTGTTGAAGGAATATAGACTGGAGAATCAGTGAAACAGTTGAACAAAGACAGAGTTTTTAAGTAGGGCAATTTCAACAGAGATTTTGATGATAAAGTAGCATTAGATTTGCAACAAGGTGGGGAGAGAATATCAGGGCCAATGTGAATCTTAGTGACATGAAAGACAAGAGAGTTTAAGTCACCTGCAATCTCACATTGAACACCAGGCCATGGAGTGTCAGTGCATGGCAAAGGGTGCATTTCTGCCCAAGTTGGATCATCAAGAAGTGAATTCATAACCTCAAAAAGACCTATCAACTCCTTTTCTTCCATTACATCACCAGCTGCAAACACAAGAAACACTGAAAGGAGAACAAAGAAGCAAATAGAAGCCATAAGAGTTAACTCTGAAGAGAAAGGAGATAAGAAGAGTCTGAATTGTGTATAGTTTGCACAAGTTTATACAAACACATACATATAAAATTTTGGAATCTCATTATGAGCTAGCAATAAGTTGTCACTTGTAAGGCTGCATGAAAAGCCTGTAGAGTCCCCTGTATTGTTGCCAAATATGGAAGATTCAGAAGGATGGTGCAAGAGTTTAAATTAGATATGGATAGAGATACACACATACACACATACATGTAACAATGTAAGTGGTCCATGTATTTGGTCTAAAGGAATCATGTAGTGGCCATGAGGACTTGGCAGAGGTAAGTCTGCATGGAAAAGATATATGAGGAGTGAAAAGATTGTGTAGACATTAGCATGAAAAATGAGCATCAGTCTAAGGTGATGAAAAGAGGAACATTAACTAAAAAGTGAAAAAAAACAAAGATCAGAACAGTCAAAATCAAGTATTTTCAAACAAAAAGATTTGGAAACAAGATGGGACATCCCAGTATGTAGTATCAATATCTTTTCTTATGTTGATTTAGACATACCAAGAAGCTTTTCAGACACTATTTTCTTGAAGCTTTCTTCATTTCTTATTGTTAGAGTTTTTGCCTGGCAACATACTACTCAAATTGTGTTGTCATTTGCTGGCGGTCAAACTAGTTTTAAATAGTGAGAGATTCAAACTGGTACTGACCAAATAAAAATAAAAATAGTAAGTGTTTCAAAGTTGGCCCAATACAGATTTTTGTAAAGCAAATAATTTCAGATTTTCAGTTGCAGGCCCAGTCTTAAATATTTAACTTGCATGAATATCAATATTCACTACTCCTCCGTCTTCATATTTTGTACTTTTAAAAGAAAATAAAAATATTATTTAAATGAAAACGATCACATACCCATTTTTATCCCTGTAAAGTTTGACATAGAGTAATAATGTGTTCATTTAATAATTACCGGTATAAACCATTCTACTTATTTACAGTTTTATCTTAAAAAAAAAACAATTTAAGGTGTCCATAGCAAGCGAAATTTAAAAAAAATAACCATTTTAAATTCTTAAAATTTATAATCATAGACATAATAATTTTCTACTAACTGAAAAAACAAAATAGAGCTAATAGATCTTGAGTCGTGCCCAGCTAAAAATTATTAAGGAAAATGCTGGTGTACAGAATTATCTATAAAATTTTGTACATAAGATTTCAATTGGATTGACCCCTGTATTTTCATCAATAACACCAATTAAAATACCTCACATCAATTGTCATATCATTGTGTACAAAATTTTTTACACCTAGTAATTATTATTAATAGTTAGATTCTATTCTTTATTTTTTTAACAGCACCTTTGCGTTTGTGAATTGGAAGTTGGTAAGATAATGACTCTTCTTGACAAAACAAAGATAAGAGAGTGACTATTTCCTCTAAAAGAAAAGCATTCTTAATATTTCTTAATATTCACACAGTTGTTTAAATGAGTTTTTGAGCTGAAAATAGCCAAAATTATAACTTTCTCATGTTATAGAGGAAAGAACGTTAAAATAAATATGTGTTCAATTATTTTTGCTACAAATGCCCTATTTTTTTTAACAATGATGAAACATCAACACTGTGTTCCCAAGTTATAAGAAGGGAGTAACTAAAATATTTCAAGGATTTGTCGTGTTAGATTATTTTAATTATTAAATTTTATACAATTTTATCATCGGTGGAATTTATGTTTATATATAGATCCGAGATTTTTTTTTCGTAGGTAATCCGCAGCCGCTACCCTTCGGATGCGTACTGGGTAAACCCTACGGGCTCACGCAATAGCCTACGAGAATTTTGAATACGACTTATACCACATGAAATGACATAAAAACTTAGTATTTGTATTTGTCTTTTTAGTACACGACACAAAAATATACGAACACAAAAATACACGATCGAGATTTAGTGGTCGATTTTGTATTTGCCTTTTAGATACACGACACGAAGTATACGACATAAATTTATATTTTTATTAAATATTAATATTTATAATGAAAATATATATGTTTATAATAAATATATGCATATTTTTTTAGAAATAATACTTCATTTTATAATATTGTATACGTGTGGTCTAAATATACATATTTCATTTATTTTGTAAAAAAATTATCAAAAAATCTTATATTTATATTCAAATATTTTATTAATTAATATTATTTTATTTTTCAATTTTATACGAAAAACACAACACGACATAAAAATACACGAACACAAAATTATACGAACCCTAAACATTTCAGTTTTATATTTTGACTTCAAATACATGAAATACGAAAATATACGGCACAAAAATATACAACACACACTACAAAAAAACGGCTAAATACAACCGATTTAAAAACGGTTGTATTTAGCTAAATTCGACCGTTTTTGGTTGTATTTAGCTTAATACGACCGGTTTTTGGACCGGTTGTATTCGCTCGAGTCATATTTAGTAAACCGGTTGTATTTATTATTAAATACGATAAATACGACCGCAGCTAAATACAACCGCTTAAATACGACCGGTTAAATACAACCACATCCGGTCAAATTTAATTTTTCAATTTCAATTTGAAAATTCCCAAAAAATTGAATTTTAGTTTTATATTTTGACTTCAAATACACGAAATATGAAAATATACAGAACAAAAATATACAACACAAATGATTTATCAGTTCTATGTATACAGAAATTCATGGTATTAATAAAAATGAGTAAATTAAATTGTGTTACCTAACTCTAACTCTAATTGATCTATGTGCTTGACACATAAATGAAAAACTGATATTTGAATATTAAAATATGTACATTATCACGCTTTAACACCTTGGAGCTACATGACCAATCTAACTTGACGATATATCTTGTCAATAATTCCAAATCATAATTTACTTATATATTATGATGCCACCTGCATTTTACGTGTTACAACTTACAAGTAAACTTCACATACCTAATATCATACATTAAATGTAAAGATATGTTCGAGTGTCCCTGTCTAAAATTTAAGTATACATACGGAGTCAAGGATTTTAGGGTTACTTTTCCAGCATAGTACTTCGGTGTATTATTATTATTATTATTATCAAGACACTGTGTTTGTATGTTGAAATGTTAATGAAGATTAATAATGCACTACACCTGTGCATGAACAAGATCCACCTAAGTGGCATTCATTCATTTTTGCATATGGAAATACGTGGATTTTTTCACCTATTATGTACTTACAACTATAGATTCGAAGGTGTGCGGTTTAAACCTGCAGGAGTTGCCTAGTCATAGAGTGATGCAAATAAAAAGACAAATTGGAATCATTAAAGTGCCAAGAATTTAGCTCAAGGTAGGGCAATATGTATGTCCACTACAAGAAATTTGGCCATTTATGACGGTTTTTTTGAACTGAAATCGTCGTAATTGAGCCATTTACGACGGAAAAAAATCGTCGTTTTTGGTCGAGTAGTAAGTTCGTTTTTTCGTCACAAGTTAAAATTGCGTCGCAAGTTAGGAAGAAGGGCCCACATACTCAATTAAACGACGACTTGATTTCTGTCATAATTTATAATTAAACGACGTCGTTATTATAATTAAATTTTAATTATCCTTTTTTGTAAATAAATTTAATAATAGAATAATAAAGAAATATTTAAACTTACGACGAAATATAAATTCCGTCGTAAATTATATTTCATAGTTGACTGATTGCACGGTTGACCGTAAGTTTAATAATAAAATAATATACTTACGACGGATTTGTTCTGTCGTCGTAAAAATTTACGACGGAATTTAAATTTCCGTCGTAAGAAAGGCGCGCACTTTTTTCCGTCGTAAGTTAACCGTCGTAAATAGCCCGTTTTGTTGTAGTGGTCTGTGTACCCTTCCCCTGTAGTTAGATAAATGCAATCATTTTTCCTTAAACATCCCCTATAACTATATCCCCTTCAAAATATTTCATTCTTAAATCTCTACATGCAAACTTGCTTCTTCAAAAAATGCCTGCACTACTCCATCTAAATTCACAACAACACTCGGTAAAAAAACCTAAATCTTACACCCAAACCATACCCTTTTGTGTCATCTTCTTATTTACAATTATCTTCACTTTCAAATATTGTTTTTTTGAAAACTTTAAGGTGTCTCATTCCAATATCTTCAGCACAACAAAATTCTGGTTTCTTGTTTCCAACATTATTATTCTTATCATAGCAGCTGATTTTGGTGCTTTCCATTCATCTATCAAAGATGATCTCTACAAAGATTATCCGAAACATGATCACTACCAATATCAACTACAAAATGATCAAAGAAGAAGCCTTTCTCATCTCAAATCACAGACCCCGAAAATCGTAGAGAGTGTGTACCCAGACCAAGCCAATGAACAAGTAAAAGATATTGTTGTGTACAAGGTAACAAAGTCATCAAAATATGAAATGGAAAACTATGATATTGTTGCCAGAAATGATGAAGGAAACAAACGTATTACAAATTTTGGAGGAGGAGATATTATTCATCAACTTGATTCGAAAGTTGATCAGAAGGACAGAAAACATGATGAAGAAAAAGGTGAGGCATTACCATGCCGACATCTTAGTATGTCAGATGGAGATGCAGCTGCTGCTCTAAATGATCTTAATGAGAAGAAGAAGATGAATGTTCTTTATCGTTCAAAGACCGAGAATTTTGATGCGAATACGGAAGATCATGAATTTTCAAGCATGTCGAATGAAGAACTAAATAAAAGGGTGGAAGAGTTCATCAAAAGGTGCCACAGACAGATTCGATTAGAAGCCGTGACAAGAAGATTCCAACAGGTTTAAGTATTAATAATATATTATCTTTAGAAATTAGGAGGATTATGTCCAAAAATCTGCTTTTGAGTTCACTTAATTTTGTCTTGTTTTGTTTTTTTTCACAATAACGTTAACCTATGTATGTGAATAACTAAATATGAGTTCGAGCAATAATTAATTACATATGGAAGCTAAATAAAAAGTGCATTGGGATTTTCTTATTGTGAATATGTTATTAAGTACGGTGATTTCTGCAGTTTAAGCATAAGAAGCGAGAGACGTGAAGCTGAATTATCAACATTAAACATTCAAACAAGTATTAAAAAGTCGATTTCATAAATCCGTAAACAAGAGTTTGACCCCGATATGAATCCGCCTGTCGTGGACACAGCTTAGGGCCATAAATCAACCTCAATAGCCCTCGTTTGCAGCTAACAGCAAGCCTTTGTTTGTGATTGCTGTTAAAAATTGTTGTGTTGTTAAAAAAAGTGCTGCTGGAAAAAGTGCTGTTGTAAAAATCAGATTGGCTTGTTTTCTCTAACAGCAACTTTTAAGCCAAAAGCACTTTTCAAAAAAACAGATTTTAAATTTTACCAAACAGTTACAAGGTCTGTTCTAGTATGAAATGGAACTCACAATAAAGTATCAGTTTTTGAACCAATCAAAATGACATAATTATTATGTGTTCATGCCCATGATAGAAAAATCGATAAAATATCACTCCATCCATATGTTCCTACTAGCTTTATACCCGTGATGATTTTAAATACTTTTTATAAAAATTTTGAAATTAATAATTATATTTTACTTTACAAAATTTTAATATAAAAATTTTATTCCTTAAATTTTAATATTTCTTAGGTACTTTGTACTTATATATTTAGTTATTATTATATTTTTATATTTCATCATGACAACCTTTGTATAATATATTAATAATTTTTTTAAAAAAATCCAGCTTTTAAAGCATTACTAGTATATATAACTGTATTTTACAATTATGCATAATTATCTTGATTTTATTCTTAAATATTTAAATATTTTAATAACATGTAATAGATATTTGTACATATTTATTTTTAAATGATTTATTTTTCAAAAAAAAATATTTTTAAAACTTGTTTATTTAGTTGTTATTACATTTTTATATTTGATTGTGACACGTAATTGAGTTTGATCTCGAATTGTTGGTTGCAGTTTGTACCTTACTACTTTTTTCAAGTGAGTTTTTAATAATATTTTATAAATTTTCAGTTTTTGTAACAACATTTAAAAAACATACTTTGCAATCTATTGTCAAAGTATTTTTTTTCATTTTATTAAAATTGTATTTTATTTTAAGTTGTATTTTTTTTTATAATTATTATATTTCTTTTCAAAATTTATTATTTATAGAATTTGTAACATTCATAACCAAATATATAGTAAATGTTTTCATTATTTAATAATATAAAAAATTACTTTTACACCTGTACCATGCACATAAAAATTTATAAATAATTTTTTACATAAGAATTGTTTTTTTACAAAATGAATTGACTTATTTACTTTTTGATATAAATATAAACAAATAAAAAAACATACCCAGTATATCCCGCTTTCGCAGGGTCTAGGGAGGGTAAGATATACGCAGCCTTCCCCTCATTCCTAATAATGAACTATGAAGAGACTGTTTCCCGAAAGACCCCCGGCTTATGTGTGTGTATGTGCACAATATATAAAAGTGTAAAAATTCCAAATAATTTTTTTAAATTTGATGGCATAATTTAAAATTAGATCAAGACAAACTTTAGCCTATGGCATTATTCATATAGGACTTACATGTATCTTGTAAATTCTCAGTGCCAGGAAAACCGCTGATAACTGCAAGAACCGTTTTCTTGTATGTAACTTCAGCCCTCAACCAAATGTTGATCCATATCTTTCTTCCTGATTTTTTTCACCCATGGACAGTAAAGATGACAACATCTCCTATGACTATGACTCGGAGAACTGTAAATCAAATACTTCTTATGCTAAAGAGACAATACAATCGATCTCCAAATACAAATTCCATCTATCCCAAAAGTTAATCAACTACTCTAATCCGCCTCCTCCAAGACCTTCGATTTAATACCATTTCACTTAAAAAATGCAAATCTAGTGAAAGTAGGTTATCCCAAGTTCTTCCGGTCGTCCTTTCCTTCTCACACCCGGTAACGCCAAACCTTCAATTCTCCAGACTGGGGCCGATATACATCTCCTCCTTACATGCCCAAACCAGCGCATCATACTTTCCCTTACTTTTTTTATTATAAAAACAACTCGTAGTTGCCTTATGAAAAAACCAATCGGTAATCTATCTAATAAGGTACGACCACAAATCCAACGCAACATCCTCAATTCCGCTACCTCGAGTCGATGTTCTTGAGCTTTCGTCATCGCCTAACATTCCGCCCCATACAATAAAGCTGGTCTAATCGCCACTCGATAAAATCTTCCATTTAACCTTAAAGGAATTTTTCTATCACACAGTACTCCTGAAGCTGCCCTTCACTTTAACCATCCAGACTGAATACGATGAGTTACATCTGCATCTATCTTACCATCTTTATGAATCATAGATCCCAAATACTTAAAACTTTCTTTCGGAACTAATAAATGCCCTCCAATTCTTACATCAACTCCCTCTTCGACTAGATCATTACTAAAGTTACACCACATGTATACAGTTTTTGAATGACTAACACGCAAGCCTGAAGTCTCCAATGTCACCCTCCATTGTTCTAACTTCTCATTTATCATCGACTTTGTCTCACTAATAATAACTATATCATCCGCAAAAAGCATACACCATGGAACAACATCCTGAATTCCTCTAGTGAGCACATCCATAATTATAGCGAATAAAAAAGGACTTAATGCTAATCCTTGATGAAGTCCTATCTTGACCGGAAAATACTGAGTATCTCCAACCAGAGTCCTGACACAAGTCATCACTTGAGAATACATTGCTTGAATTTCCCTCACATATATCCAGGACACACCTTTACTATCCAAACTTGTCCAGATTACGTTTCGCGGAACACTATCATAAGCTTTTTCCAAATCAATAAACACCAAGTGCAGGTCCCTACTACGTTCCCTATATTTCTCCATTAAACGCCTAAGAAGATGAATGGCCTCCGTCGTCGACCTACCATGCATGAAATCAAATTGATTTTCTGACACTGTAACCCTGCATCTAATCCTCATTTCAATCACTCTCTCCCATAATTTCATAGTATGACTTAAAAGTTTAATACCACGAAAATTACTAAAATTCTGAGCATCACCCTTATTCTTGTAAATCGGAATAACCATACTAAGCTTCCATTCCCGTGGTATCGTACTCGTCCGAAAAATAAGATTGAAGAGTTGCACCAACCACCGCACTCCCTCCTTACCTAAACACCACCATACCTCTATCGGTATTTCGTCTGGCCTCATGGCTTTGCCTTTACCCATCTTCTTTAGAGCCCACTCAATCTCATCACCAGTTATAGGTGGAATAGTAGAATCTCATTGTGCTTGACAAATTATTTCTCCCTCCATCGCCGCCCCACTCAAACAAGACTCATTAAATAACTTTCCAAAATAGTGATACCATCTACATTTAATATCTTCGTCCTTAACTAACACATGTGCATCTTCATCCTTAATAAATCTGACAAATCCCAAATCTCGTTGTCTCCTTTCTCGAGCCTTTGCTAATTTATAAATTCCATTTGCTCCCTCATTTGTAGATAGCCCTAGATACATTTCTTCATAAGCCTTATCCTTCGCCTCCCCAACAGCCTTTTTGGCTAGACGTTTTGCTTCCTTATAAATAATTTTCTTTATATCAAATTCCTCTTGTTCATTGTAGCACATAAGCTCCTTAAAGCGTGCTTGTTTATCTTTTACTCGCTCTTGTACATTCGCATTCCACCACCAAGCCTCCTTTTGATCATGGATTTTCCCCGAGGTGCTTCCTAACACATCTTTAGCGACACCCCTAATTAAAGAAGTGTTGTGCATATGTTGTGTACTTGATAATTTCATGAACAAAACATCTTGGTAGATTTTACTTAGTGAAAATGTAGCACTCGACGGATAAGGATTATAGTCCCGACGGATAACTCATTTCAGTCCCGACGGATGATGACTTATTATCCATCGAGTGAGTAGCTTATGTAACAATAAGTTTGTAGCACATTTCTGCATACACCTTTGTATAGATTCTGTAGTAACATATAAGTCATGTTGACTTTAACTAGATATGTAGAATATGTTGATTAATTATACATAGATGATGTCTTGTAATTCTGCATAAATGAAATGAAGTCAAGTGCCAAATAGCTACCGACGGATGATTAACAAAGCCATCGACGGATGATCAAATAGCTATCAACGGATGATCAATAAAGCAGTCGACGGATGATCAACAAAGCCATCAACGGATGATCATAAACTCGACGGATGATCATGTACTCAACAGATAAAGAATTCAAATATCTGTTGACAGTGACAACACAGTCACATGCATCGAGTGTATGCAAATGGAATGTGGTAGCCTATTCAACTGGATTTTTGAGAACAAAGAAGCATTGCCATTTCCCTGCTATTATGAAGATATTCAAAGATGCTGTAATAGAGTAATGAAGTAGCATTGTATTAGACTTGATAGTTTTTGTTTTATTATCCTGTCTTATTACTTTGTAATCTTGGTGATATATAAACCAAGAAGCAGCAATAGAATAGTAACTAAGAAACTAAGCAACCAAGAGAGAAACATTTGTAAGCTGTATTCTTAGCATTTCTCTCGTTCTTAGTTGTTATCATTTTGTAAGCAGCTGTGAGCTTTTTGCACACAGAGTTCTCTCGATATATATTATATATCTCTGGTGGAATAATTCAAATCCACCAGAAAGTTTTTAAAGACTCTTGTTTTTAATTACTTGTGTTTTGATTTATTTCAAGTAACTATTCCGCATTCTGCTAATCAATTCACACTTATTTATATATTTGAGTTAGAACATTTTTATTCAAAAAAAAGTTTCAAGAATTCCATTCAACCCCCCCCCTTCTGTAATTCTCGTTACATTGTTAAGGGACTGACAATTGGTATCAGAACAAGCTCTTGAAGAACAAAGAGTTTAAAGATCAAAACAATACAACAAGATGAACAAGAAGGATGTTGGAGTCAAGATTCCTTTTATGGATAAAGATAATTACCATCATTGGAAGGTAAAGATGCATCTTCATTTGCTTTCTCAAGATGAGGCCTATGTGGACTGCATAGAAAGAGGCCCTCATGTTCCAATGAGAGCTGCAACTGGAAATGAGCCATCTGTCCCCAAGCCAAGGCATGAATGGTCTGATCCTGATATTGAACAAGCCATGAAGGATAAAAAGGCCATGAATATCATGTTTAATGGAGTTGATGGTGATATGTTTGATAACATTATCAACTGCAAAACTGCCAATGATGTTTGGGATACTATACAGATCATCTGTGATGGCACTGAGCAAGTTAGAGAAAACAAGATGCAGCTACTGATTCAGCAATATGAGCATTTTCATAATGAAGAAAGTGAGTCTCTCACTGACATTTTTAGTAGGTTTCAAAAACTGCTAAATGCTCTAAAGTTGCATGGAAGGGTCTATCAGACAAAAGACTCCAATCTGAAATTCCTTAGATCTCTTCCAAAGGAATGGAAACCAATGACAGTCTCATTAAGAAACTCACAAGATTATAAGGAGTTTACTTTGGAGAGACTGTATGGCATCCTGAAAACTTATGAACTTGAAATATAGCAAGATGAGAGGATGGAGAGAGGAAAGAAGAAATGAGGGTCCATTGCACTAGTTGCTGAGTTAGAGAAAGAGAAGGAGATGAAGATGGAAGCTGTTGAGTCAACTTCAAGGGTCTGTGAAAGCAAGGGCAAGGGGCTTGCAGTAGAAAATGAAGATTTTTTGAGCCAAGATGACATGGAAGACATTGATGAATACTTAGCATTTCTTTCCAGAAGATTTGCCAAGCTTAAGTTCAAAAAGAACTTTGGAGCAGCCAAGCCAAATAGAAACATGGTGGATAAATCAAAATTCAAATGTTTCAAATATGGCTTGGCAGGGCACTTTGCCAGTGAGTGTATGAAGTCATATTCCAGTAAGAAAAAGTTTGAGCCTGTGAATTATAAGCAAAAATACTTTGAGCTGCTCAAACAAAAGGAAAGGGCTTTCATTACACAAGAAAATGACTGGGCAGCAGATGGTCTGGATGAAGATGAAGATGTCAGCTATGTTAATCTAGCCCTAATGGCCAAGTATGATGAAACAGAAACAAGCTCTTCAAGTAATCAGGGAAATAGAAAGAATATTTGGTACTTGGATAGTGGTTGTTCAAGACACATGACTGGTGATTCTACCCTGCTCACAGAGTTCAAGGAGAGAGCTGGCCCAATTATTACTTTTGGAGATGACAGCAAGGGTTATACTGTGGGATATGGCTTGATTTCAAAGGACAATGTCATCATTGAGGAAGTTGCCTTAGTGGATGGTCTCAAACACAACTTGTTGAGTATCAGCCAGCTTTGTGATAAAGGCAACTCAGTAACCTTCAACTCAGAAGCCTGTGTTGTGACTAACAAAAGAAGCAACAAAGTGGTTCTCACTGGTATGAGAAAAGGGAATGTGTACCTAGCTGATTTCAACTCATCTAATGCAGAATCTGTTACTTGTCTTCTCAGTAAAGCAAGTCAGGATGAAAGTTGGTTATGGCACAAGAAGCTATCCTATTTGAACTTCAAGACCATGAATGAGCTAGTAAAGAAAGAACTGGTTAGAAGCATTCCTCTAGTGGAGTTTTCTAAGGATGGACTGTGTGATGCCTTTCAAAAAGGGAAGCAGATTAAAGCATCATTCAGGAAGAAACTTGATTCAACAATTGAAGAACCTTTGCAACTGCTACACATGGATTTGTTTGGACCAGTCAATGTATTGTCCATCTCAAGGAAAAGATTTTGCCTAGTAATTGTAGATGATTTCTCAAAGTTCTCTTGGTCATATTTCCTAAAGTCTAAAGATGAGGCTAGTGAAATCATTATCAATCACATAAGGCAAGTCAATAATCATCCTGATTTCAAGGTTAGAAGAATCAGGAGTGACAATGGAACTGAGTTCAAGAATTCAGTCATGAGAGCATTCTGTGAGGAAAATGGGATTCTGCATGAGTTTTCAGCAGCAAGAACTCCACAACAGAATGGAGTAGTGGAAAGGAAGAACAAATCACTTATTGAAGCTGCAAGGACAATGCTTGAAGAATCTAAACTGCCAACATATTTTTGGGCTGAAGATGTAAATATTGCATGCTACAC
Organism: Apium graveolens; assembly: GCF_009905375.1. NCBI lineage: Eukaryota > Viridiplantae > Streptophyta > Magnoliopsida > Apiales > Apiaceae > Apium > Apium graveolens. The sequence goes on along the minus strand of NC_133653.1, from coordinate 72,856,178 downwards.
TCAGAATATTTCCCTGGTTAATCAAGCAAGATGCATGACTACCTATCAATTGTTCAAGAACAAGAAGCCAACTCTAAATTTTCTTCATGTCTTTGGATGTAAATGCTATATTCTGAGAAATCAAACTGATCAAAATGGGAAATTTAATGCTAAAGCAGATGAAGGAATTTTTGTTGGATATGCTGTTGGTGAAGCATATAGAGTCTACAATCTAAGAACCAACATTGTTGTGGAATCAATACATGTTGTGTTTGATGATAAAAAGATTGAAGGACTTCAAGATGGAGATTACCATGAGAGTCTCAAATTTGACAATGTGGAGATGGTTAGTGATGATAGTGATGATGAAAGTGATCAAGAAACAGTATTAAATGATAATGCAGAAAAATCTACTACCAATGAAGCACAAAACTCAACATCTGTTGAGTGGCATAATGCTTCATCCGTCGGGAGGCAATCTGCGTTATCCGGCGAGAGACAACCAGCTTCATCCGTCGGTACTCAAAATTCACCATCTGTCGGGTTATCAAAAGGAGCAGGAAGTCAGGATAGATCACCTATAGAAAGTTCCCCTTTCTCAAATCAAAGATCCACAAACTCAGGGGGAGTTTCTAATAATCAAAACTCAATCACACATCAAGACAACAATGAGGCCTCTTCATCTAGAGCTAATCTACCTCAACAAAGAAAATGGACAAAAGATCACCCATTTGAGCTCATAATTGGTGATGTTTCTTCTAGAGTTCAAACCAGGAGAGCAACTCAAGAAGAATGTCTATACAACAGCTTTCTTTCCAAGGAATAACTAAAGAAGGTAGAAGAAGCTTTATTGGATCCTGATTGGATTTTAGCTATGCAGGAGGAGCTAAACGATTTAAAAGAAATAATGTATGGAAGCTGGTGCCCAAGCCTAAATGAAAGAATCCAATAGACACCAAATGGGTATTCAGAAACAAGATGGATGAAAATGGCATAGTAGTCAGGAACAAAGCTAGATTGGTTGCTAAGGGCTATTGTCAACAAGAAGGAATAGATTTTGATGAAACATTTGCTCCTATTGCAAGAATTGAAGCCATCAGAATCTTCTTAGCCTATGCAGCCCATGCCAATTTCAAGGTCTATCAAATGGATGTCAAAAGTGTCTTTCTGAATGGAGATTTGGAGGAGGAAGTCTATGTCAGTCAACCTCCTGGTTTTGAAGATCCAAATTTACCAGAACATGTCTATTATCTTTTGAAAGCACTTTATGGATTGAAGCAAGCACCTAGAGCCTGGTATGACACTTTATCAAAGTTCCTTTTGGAAAATCATTTCACAAGAGGTACTGTAGATAAAACTTTATTCTTTAGAAATGTTAATGGCTCTAGTATACTTGTTCAAATTTATGTAGATGATATTATTTTTGGCTCTACAGATGAGAAACTTTGCAAAAAGTTTGCCAAATTGATGCAAAGTAAGTATGAAATGAGTATGATGGGAGAACTAACTTACTTTCTTGGTTTGCAAGTTAAGCAAATTAGTGATGGAATATTCATTAGTCAAACTAAATATATTTTTGATCTTTTAAAGAAGTTTGATCTAATGGATTACACATCTGCAAAAACTCCCATGGCTACTGCAACTAAGCTTGAATTAAACACTACTGAAAAGTCTGTGGATATTTCAAGTTATAGGGGCATGGTTGGCTCACTTCTATACTTAACAGCTAGTAGGCCAGATATAATGTTTGCTACATGTTTATGTGCTAGATTTCAGGCTGATCCTAGAGAATCTCACTTAATAGCTATTAAGAGAATTTTCAGATATCTCAAGGGAACACCAAAACTTGGCATTTGGTACCCTAGAGATTCTGGTTTTGATCTAACTGGTTATTCAGATGCAGATTATGCAGATTATAGAATTGATAGAAAAAGTACAACAAGAACCTGTCAATTTCTAGGAAACAAGCTTATGTCCTGGTTCAGTAAAAAACAAAATTCAGTTTCTACTTCTACAGCTGAAGCTGAATATATTGCTGCTGGTAGTTGTTGTGCACATATATTATGGATGAAAAATCAATTGCTAGACTATTGTTTGCAAGTTGAGAGGATTCCTATTTTCTGTGATAACACAAGTGTTAGTCCCTTAACAATATAGAAAGAATTACAGAAGGGGGGTTGAATGGAATTCTTGAACTTTTTCTTTAAGATAAAAATGTTCAACTCGATTATAGATATATTTGTTTTGATTAGCACAATGCGGAATATAAACTTTAATGAATCAAAATAAGAGTAATTAAAAACAAGAGTCTTTAAAACTTTCTGGTGGATTTAAACAATTCCACCAGAGATATATTTAATATATCGAGAGAACTCTGTGTGCAGAAATGCTCACAGCTGCTTATACAAAATAGAACTACTAAGAACACAGGAAATGCTAAAGATAGTGCTTACAAAGATTTCTCTGTTTTTGTTTCTTAGCTCTCTTAGTTATTTTTCTATTTGCTACTCTCTTGGTTTATATATTACCAAGATTACAAAGTCAAAAGAACTGAATAAATATAAAATCTAACAGTCTTGATCTTTGCTGCTTTTCGTCCTCTATTACCCAGTTAATGGGCTTCCACAGTGTGTTTGTATCCATCTCGACGGCTGTGTGTCAGCTTTCACTGTTCAACTGATGTTTGAATCTTGATATTATCATCCGTCGACTTTCAGATCATCCGTCGATGACTTACTTGATCATCCGTCGACTGCTATTTTAAACATCCGTTGAAAGTCATTTGATCATCCGTCGAAGCTTTGTTAAGCATCCGTTGATAGCTATTTTGGCACTTGACTTCATTTCACTTATACAGAATTACAAGACATTGCTTATGTACAGTTAATCAACCTATTCTGCATATCTAGTTAAAGTCAACATGACTTATATACTACTACAGATTCTATACAAAGGTGTATACAACACTGTGCTACAAACTCATTATTACATAAGCTACTCACTCGATAGATAATAAGTTACTCATCCGTCGGGACTAAAATGAGTTATCCGTCGGGACTATAATTCTTATCCGTCGAGTGCTACATTATTTCACTAAGTAAAATCTACTTAGATATTTTGTTTAGGTACTCATCAAGTGCACAACATATTCACAACAATCTCCCCCAATTTATGTCTACTGGAATTGTAGCCATAAATTAAGAGATACTTGATGATAACAAAACATCCTAAATATATATCTTTAAAGATAAGTAGATAAAACTGAAAGTGCTTCAATTTAAACAAGATATACAAGGTTTGGCTCACAGTCAGTTCAAGATGCTCCTCTAGCCTGAGCAGATTTTTCTAGTTTCTTGAAGGTCTGGATCTTCTTCCAAGCTTTCTGTTGTTTTCTTCAATTTGATTCTGGAGCTGTCTGTGGAATTCTAATTCATCATATTCTGAGAGATCTAACATTTCTTGCATTTCCAAGAGAGTCTCACTGCTAGAGATACTCAATTGGTCTTCTAATCTGAAGAATCTTCTCACACCCTTGTCATCCATGAATTCCATCAGCCAGTAGGGCCTTAGATGCACTCTTCTCCCTGTGTATGGGATGTTAAGAGTTTTGGGTAGTGCATCTTTGGCTCTAACACTCCTTAGCTCTTCAATCTTCTTCAATACTAATCTTCTTGCAGTTACATTAAACCCAAAGTTTTTCTTGAAGGATGAATAGACTTTGATCAACACAGCTTGGCTTTCTTGAAGTATCCTGTGAAGAGGCCATTGAATCTCCCTTCCTCCTTTGTACTTGAATACCAACCTTTCAGGTAGGTTTCTATATGCATCAATTACCCTTACCTCATCCAGCTCCTCCAGATAAAGGTTTAGGTCTGAGAATTCTTTGATGTCACACAAGTACAAGTAGTCTCCCTTGTTGATCTTGGGTTGAGCTTTGACTAGTGCCTTGGATTTGAGAGGTGACAACTTCACTTTCTTGACTGCCCTTGATTTTGTCCTTCTTGGCTTGGTGAGAATTGGCAAGTTGAAGTCAGGAATTGGTAATTTATCCCACTCTATTGGCTCATCCTTTGGCACAATAGGCTCTCCATGTATGTTCCTGTAGGGGTCCACCACCCTTATGTCTTCAAATACCACAGAGGGCTTTGATGCTTGAGTTTCAGCTTTAGTGGATTCCATTGGAAATTGATCTTCCAATTCCTTGTTAACAATATCCAACTTTCTTTTTGTTCTTTTAGCCAGTTCTTTCTTTCTTGGAGATTTCTTCTGTTCTTCAATCTTCTTCTTTGATTCAGTAGCTTGAGAGAGAATTTGTTGAGAAGAGTTCACAGCCTGTAGCTTGGTCAAGATAGCAAACTGTTCTTTCTTTTGTTTAGACTTCTTTGCATCTAGAGCAGCTTGCCTCTTTTCCTGCTTCAATCTGGCTTTTTCTTCTTCCTTTACATGAGCAAATTGTGGATGTCCAGCTACCACACAAATTTCCTTCCCATTTCTGAATATTTTTGCAATTCTCTTTCTTGAGGCTGAATCAGTTGGATCTTTGTAGAGGAGAATAGATCTTGATAGAAGCTTCTTTTCATCAGGCTTGGGTGTCTCATACACAGTATCCATAGGGTTCTTCAAAGATGACTTTGGATAGTTTGCCCTTGGTTTAAGAATTATCTCAGCCTTTGTAGTCTTGATGCAGGAAGATTGTCCTTTCTCCAGATAGTTCATGCTCATCTCATTCACATTGATTGGCTTGACATGAGAGTGATGGATGGCTGACTGATCTGGTTCCTTGACTAATTGAAACTTTTTCTGTATTTCCTCATCAATCTTTTTCCAGTTGATCAGAGTCAACTCTTCTTTATCAGCATCTTTCAAATTTGCTGCTGCCGCATTTATAAGATCTATACCATCTGCAACTGGTGGCTTGGAGATAGTAATTAAAGGTACAATTACTTTGCTGATTTGAACTACAATGTTCTCCCCCTCAGTTGGTCCTTTCTCCCCCTTACTTGATTCTCTCTCCCCCTTTTTGTTATCATCAAGTGGAGGAGTTAGGCCTTGTGCTTTAGCCAGTTGCATGAGAAGATTTGTCCGAGTCTGTTGATTTTGAAGAAGTAGAGCCACTGAATTCTCAATAACCTGGACTCGGGTCTCCAGCTTGGCTATTTTCTTGTCAGAATCTGATTCTCTTCTCAACCTTAGTAAAAGATCATGCATGGTACCATATGGCATTATTGAATCCAGCTTCTCAGAGTTGTATGTCTTTAAGTCAGCTATCTCCTTTTTCAATTCATCCACACTGATATTCTGTCTGGAGTGTTGGATCTTCATTAAGTGCAAAAAGTCTAGATGAGCTTTAAGAACAGCCTTGGTACCAGCATCTGAAGCTTCCTGAAGGGCTTGCTGAATAGTTGTTACTTGTTTTACCAAAGACACCTCAAATTGTCCTGGAGTAAAGTCCTTTGCCCATGCCCATTTAGGTAAACTTAAATCAGAACTTGGGCCTTCAGCTCCCCCTAAGTTCATGCTTTCATGCAAAGAACTAGAGTCATCATCATCAGAATTTACTCCAAATTCTTCAGATGTCTCTCCAGCTTGGGGAGGCATCCTGTTTACAGCAACTTTATCTCTTTGAAGAGATTCTGTGGTGTGCACTAAGTGCAAAGTCTGCTCTGCCTCCACATTGCTCTGAGCAGCCAACAGTTGATAGGCTGAAGCAGGGTGAGTAAAAGTGTCAGCATCCAAGGAAATATTATCAATTACAGCTTTGTAATGTTGCTGAAATTGTCTTTCCTTTTCAGCATCATCCACAATCATTGACTCACTAGCAATGGCTGGTTCCATCCTTATTTCTCCAGTACCTGCTTTTCTCTCATGTTCTCTCTTTTGTTGCATCAGGGTCTCACCCTGGCTCCCCACCCTCACACCCTCACCTTTACCTACTAAGGTGGGACTCCTCTCACTCACTTTTGCCAATCCTGAATGAATGGATTGCTGAGATTCACTCTTTTCCTCTCCTTTTGCCTGGGAGCAACCCAGCCTCTCACTTAATACACTCTCCTCTCTCAGTCCTAAGAGTGATTGTATTACCACCAAATCTTCTGCACTTGAAATTATTGAAGTTTGAAGTTGTGCAGAGACACTCGACGGATAAGTGATATCCATCGGGTGAGTGGTAAAGCTATCCGACGGATAACTGCTGTTAAGCTTATCCGTCGGGACACAATCACCACTCGACGGATGAGCAATATCCATCGAGAGAGTAGAAATGAATGAGGTGGGAAGAGAAACTATTGTTGACTCTGTGTTGATTGAAGTTATTTGAGGCACAGATGTCACAATAGAATCAGAAAGAATTGGCAAGTGAGCCAACAAATCATCTAAAAGATGATGCTCACTTGCACTGGATTTTGGCTTCCCCAACAGAGTTAAAGAAGGAGAATCAGGAATTGAAGTGTTTATCATGTCCACTTCCAGTGAGTTGGTTGGTGAGTATTGTGTTTCAGTGGCTTCTATAATGAGAGATTTTGGTTGTGACTCCACATTTATTGGAGCCACATCAATCTGAATTTGAGAAGGTGCAGGGACTGTGTCTTTAGCACCAGTTTGCACTAAGTGTGTGCCCTGTGCATCCCCAGTTGTTTTGGATTTCTTCTTTCTAGTGTAAGTTTGGTTTGAGCTTGTGTCCCTAACCCTCTTGGTCTGTGCTCTTGGATGAGAGCTTTGTTCAATAGCCACATCCTTTTGGGAGGATGCAGCTAGAAGTGAGCTTCTGTCCTTTTTAAGCACTGCAGTTTATTGGGAAACTACAGTGTGGCTAGGCTGGGATTCACTCATCTCTCCAACCTTATCCTTGGGGTTTCTTTGATGTTCACCCCTTCCCTCACCTATCTTACCCTCCTTCACACTCCCCTCTTTGGCTTTGGTAGATTTTTCAACTGGTACCTTTTGAGAGATACCAGAGGGGGTTTTCTTTGATTTGGATTTAATAATTGCAGTTGTTTTGGCAGCTTTGGTAGGCAACTGTTTGGTCATTGTCACAGTTGCCATAGCTATGCCTGATGTCAAAAAAATAGAAGGGATTGGAATAGTTGAGGGTGTAGATGAACTTACCTCACTTACCTGAGGTGTCAGCATTACAGGAAAATAGAACATTGGCACATCCCTGTGATGGTTGGCTCTGTTCAAATCTGCAATGATTCTTCTCTCTTGAACCCAACAAGCTAATTTGTTGGTTGGGTTCTCAAGTACAATCTCTTCACAATGATGGTTAGCCAAAAGCATAAAAAATCTAGCATAGTAAATATTCTTTCCTCTTTTGGCTAAGTCACCTAGTTTAAAACCTAACTCATACACAACCAGGTCACTAAAATTGTAATATTTGTCTGTAACTAGCATGTATAGCATGTTAAGCATGGAAATGTTCACAGAATCAAAATTACTGATTTTTCCAGAAAAGACCTTAGTTACTACATCACACAAGTAACTCCATTCCTTCCTAAGACCTAGTCTTCTAATTTCACTTAGTTTTGCAGTAGGAAGTGCATAATGAATGGAATTTAGCATATTGACAATATCAGTGTCAGTGTGTGGTGCAGTAACATTATCATCAGGAATCTTGAAACATGCTTTTATTACATCACTATTGATACAGAAAACATTACCTTTGATGGTCAGAGTGATGGTTTTGTTAGTAGAGTTGTAGATTGCTGTTGTCCACATCTCCTCAACAACTTCAGAATAGATTGTGGGTGATTCCAGCATAGCAAAACTTAACTTGCAGTTCTTCACGAAGTCCATTAACTTATGATAGTCTTCAGATTGCTGAATCCCCTTATTGACCAAGGCAGTGAAGTTGTTCTTCTCATAGATGAACCCAGTTTGTGACATGATCTTTACTACGGGTGCCATTGTTAGAGAAGAGATGCTTGAAGAGAAAGAGGATTTTTGCTTGAGAGAGAATGAAATAACACAGTTGAATTTGAGAATGATAAAAGAAAATGATTAGAATGAAATAAGCTTTTATACTCTACTCAAAATCAACGGATAAAAATAATAAAGAGAAATAAAGTACCCAATAGAAATTGCCTAAAATAACCGTTTTTAAAATAAACTTTAAAAATTCCACCCATTATCCGTTGTGTAATGCTTACAAACTGTAAGTATACTCGATGGATAATGTTCAGGGAATTAACGGTTAAGATTTAGACACTTCGACGGATGAGAATAAGATGTTATCCGTCGAGCTTTAAAATATTCCAGAAAAGTAATTGATTTTTATTTACAATTTGTATATCGACGGATGACTCAACCCGATGGATAATGGTCATCCGTCGAGATACAAATTTTGACTTAGCCAAAATTTCATCCAAGACCAAAAATCAACTAAATTTCTGGCTTCTTTTCAACTTGCAAGAATAATTCAGATAAATTCAAGAGTAATTAAGCATACCTAACTCACTTACCAACCTAGAAAAGGTGGATTCATCCAGTGGTTTGGTAAAAATATCTGCAAGTTGCTTCTCACTTGGAACAAAATGTAACTCTACAGTACCATTCATTACATGTTCCCTTATGAAATGGTACTTGATGTCTATATGCTTTGTCCTTGAATGTTGCACTGGATTTTTAGTGATGGCAATTGCACCTGTGTTATCACAGAAAATAGGAATCCTTTCAACTTGCAAACCATAATCTAGCAATTGATTTTTCATCCATAAAATCTGTGCACAGCAACTGCCAGCAGCAATATATTCAGCTTCAGCTGTAGAAGTAGAAACTGAATTTTGCTTTTTACTGAACCAGGACACAAGCTTGTCTCCTAAAAATTGACAGGTTCCTGTTGTGCTTTTTCTATCAATTCTGCAACCTGCAAAATCTGCATCTGAATAACCAGTTAGATCAAAACCAGAATCTCTAGGATACCAAATGCCAAGGTTTGGTGTTCCTTTGAGATATCTGAAAATTCTTTTAATAGCTATCAAATGAGACTCTCTAGGATCAGCCTGAAATCTAGCACACAAACATGTAGCAAACATTATATCTGGCCTACTGGCTGTTAAGTATAGAAGTGAGCCAATCATGCCTCTATAACTTGAAATATCCACAGTCTTTTCAGTAGTGTTTAGTTCAAGCTTAGTTGCAGTGGTCATGGGAGTTTTTGCAGATGTGCAATCCATTAGATCAAACTTCTTTAAAAGATCAAAAATATATTTAGTTTGACTAATGAATATTCCATCACTAACTTGCTTAACTTGTAAACCAAGAAAGTAAGTTAGTTCTCCCATCATACTCATTTCATACTTGCTTTGCATCAGTTTGGCAAAATTTTTACAAAGTTTCTCATCTGTAGAGCCAAAAATAATATCATCTACATAAATTTGAACAAGTATGCTAGAGCCATTCACATTTCTGAAAAATAAAGTTTTATCTATAGTACCTCTTGTGAAGTGATTTTCCAAAAGGAACTTTGATAAAGTGTCATACCAGGCTCTAGGTGCTTGCTTCAGTCCATAAAGTGCTTTCAGTAGATAATAGACATACTCTAGGAAATTTGGATCTTCAAAGCCAGGAGGTTGACTTACATACACTTCTTCCTCCAAATCTCCATTCAGAAAGGCACTTTTGACATCCATTTGATAGACCTTGAAAATGGCATGGGCTGCATAGGCTAAGAAGATTCTGATGGCTTCAAGTCTTGCAACAGGAGCAAATGTTTCATCAAAATCTATCCCTTCTTGCTGACAATAGCCTTTAGCAACCAATCTTGCTTTGTTCCTTACTACTATGCCATTTTCATCTATCTTGTTTCTGAATACCCATTTGGTGTCTATTAGATTCTTTCCTTTAGGCTTGGGTACCAGCTTCCATACTTTATTCCTTTCAAATTGGTTTAGCTCCTCTTGCATAGCTAAAATCCAATCAGGGTCTGATAAGGCTTCTTCTACCTTCTTTGGTTCTTCCTTAGACAGGAAGCTGCTGTATAGACATTCTTCTCGAGTTGCTCTCCTGGTTTGAACTCTGGAAGAAACATCACCAATAATCAGTTCAAAGGGGTGATCTTTTGTCCATTTTCTTGGTTGAGGTAGATTAGCCCTAGATGAAGAGACCTCAATGTTGTCTTGATGTGTGATTGAGTTTTGATTGCTAGAAACTCCCCCTGAGTTTGTGGATCTTTGATTTGAGATTGGGGTGCTTTCTATGGGTGATCTGCCTTGACTTCCTGCTCCTTTTGATAACCCGACGGATGGTGAATTTTGAGTACCGACGGATGAGGCAGGTTGTCTTCCGACGGATAATACAGATTGCCTTCCGACGGATGAAGCATTATGTAACTCGACAGATGTTGAGTTTTGTGCTTCATTTGTAGTAAATTTGTCTGCATTATCCTTAGACAATGTTTCTTGATCACTCTCATCATCACTTTCATCACTGACCATCTCAACATTGTCGAATTTGAGGCTCTCATGGTAATCTCCATCTTTTAGTCCTTCAATCTTTTTATCATCAAACACAACATGTATAGATTCAACAACAATGTTGGTTCTTAGATTGTAGACTCTATATGCTTTACCAACAGCATATCCAACAAAAATTCCTTCATCTGCTTTAGCATCAAACTTCCCATTTTGATCAGTTTGATTTCTCAGAATATAGCATTTACAGCCAAAGACATGAAGAAAGTTCAGAGTTGGCTTCTTGTTCTTGAACAATTGATAAGGTGTCTTGCATTTTGCTTGATTAATCAGAGGGATGTTCTGAGTGTAGCATGCAGTGTTGACAGCTTCAACCCAGAAATATGTTGGTAATTTTGATTCTTCAAGCATTGTCCTTGCAGCTTCAATAAGAGATCTATTCTTTCTTTCCACTACTCCATTCTGTTGTGGAGTCCTTGCTGCTGAAAACTCATGCAGGATCCCATTTTCCTCACAGAATGCTCTCATGACATAGTTCTTGAACTCAGTTCCATTGTCACTCCTGATTCTTCTAACTTTGAAATCAGGATGATTGTTAACTTGTCTTATGTGATTGATGATGATTTCACTAGCTTCATCTTTAGACTTTAGGAAATAGGTCCAAGAAAACTTTGAGAAATCATCTACAATTACTAGGCAAAATCTTTTCTTTGAGATTGACAATACATTGACTGGTCCAAACAAATCCATGTGAAGCAGTTGCAGAGGTTCTTCAATTGCTGAATCAAGTTTCTTCTTGAATGATGCTTTAATTTGCTTCCCTTTTTGGCAGGCATCACACAGTCCATCCTTTGTAAACTCCACCAGAGGAATGCCTCTAACCAACTCTTTCTTTACCAGCTCATTCATGGTCTTGAAGTTCAAATGGGATAGCTTCTTGTGCCATAGCCAACTTTCATCTTGACTTGCTTTACTGAGAAGACAAGTTACAGATTCTGCTTTAGTTGAGTTGAAGTCAGCTAGATACACATTTCCTCTTCTCACACCAGTGAGAACCACTTTGTTGTTTTGATTATTAATCACAACACAGGTTTCTTTGTTGAAGGTTACTGAGTTGCCTTTATCACAAAGCTGGCTGATACTCAACAGATTGTGTTTGAGACCATCCACTAAGGCAACTTCTTCAATGATGACATTGTCCTTTGAAATCAAGCCATATCCCACAGTATAACTTTGCTGTCATCTCCAAAAGTGATACTTGGGCCAGCTCTCTCTTCAAACTCTGTGAGCAGGGTAGAATCACCAGTCATGTGTCTTGAACAACCACTATCCAAGTACCAAAGATTCCTTCTGTTTCCCTGCACACATCAAAATCAAATCAAGTTGATTTTGGTACCCAAGTTTTCTTGGGTCCTGCCTTGTTAGCTTTCTTCTTCTGTTTCTTAGGTCTTAACTCATTTGACTTAGGAATTTCAGATTCTTCCTTAGTCATTTGGGTTGGGCCTTTGAAACCACTAGATGCAACAGAATTATTATGCATGTTATGGCTAACAGGAAATGGCATGCTTGGTGCAAACATGTTATTCCAGTAAGGCATGCTAAATGGCATTTGAGGCATATTGTATGCAGCATAATATGGATTAGGTGCAAATGGCATATTAGCAAACTGTGCATTCATGTTCTGTGTAGGCATAGCATTAACAGGCATAGGAGGCATGGCATTCATGTTAGAGAATTGAGGCTGAACAGACATGGGAGTAGGCATGGCAGATTTGCAATTAACAGACAAATGATTTACACTACCACATTTGACACAGATTTTTCTAGGAGCATATTTGTCAGGTGTGTAGTTATTATGTTTGTTAATCCCTACTTTACCATTCCTATTGTTTTTCCTTTTAGTCTCTGTTTTTACCTCTATCTTCTCAAGTCTGTCACTCAACTGTTTGACAGTCATGTGACCAACATTAGACTTCTTCCCTTTCTTGGCTTGACTTGACTCCCCTGAAACAAAGTTCTTGGAAACAGACCCATACTTTTCATTTAGCTTGGTTAATTTGGCTTTGCTAATGGGTTTCCTCACAGCCGACGGATGAGGATTTTTATCATTCGAAGGATAACACATTTTTTTATTCGACGGATAGTCCTCATCATCCGTCGAGTCTACATCTGTTAGCAATCCATCTACCAAAATAGGTTCTAGTTTCTCCTTATTCTTTTTCCAGGCTTCATCACAAAATGACTCAATTCCTTGAACCTTGGTGATTTGAGCATGAACATCTCTGGATGTTTTCCATGCTTTAATCACCTCCTGTTCACGATTGAGCTGCTTCTTTAAAATTTCTTCCTTTTTCAAGGACTTAGTTAATTCCTCCTTAGCAATTCTACACTCAATTTTTAGTTTCTCAAACTCAACAAACTGAGACTCAAGCACATTATTCCTCTCACTCAAAAACAAGTTGTTTTCTTTGATTTTAGCATTTTCTTTAGTGAGGGACTTAAGTGTAACACGCAAATGATATAATTCTGTAGACATGTCATTTATTGCATCATTACACTCAGCTTTAGATAAATGTGCAAGGTTTGTAGTAATTACCTGATTGCTTGAGGAACTTGTCTCTGTTTCATCCGACTTGGCCATAAGGGCTAGATTGAAATAGCTGACATCCTCATCTTCATCCAAACCATCAGCTGCCCAGTCATTCTCTTGTGTAATAAAAGCCCTTTCCTTCTGTTTGAGTAAATCAAAATATTTTTGCTTATAATCCACAGACTCAAATCTTTTCTTACTGGAATCTGACTTTCTACACTCATTTGCAAAATGCCCTTCCAAGCCACATTTGAAACACTTGAATTTTGATTTATCCACCATGTTTCTATTTGGCTTGGCAGCTCCAAAGTTCTTCTTGAACTTGAGCTTGGAAAATATTCTTGAAAGGAATGCTAGGTGCTCATCAATGTCCTCCATGTCATCTTGACTCAAAGAATCTTCACTTTCTGCAGCTAGCCCTTTACCCTTGCTTTCACAGGCCTTTGAAGTTGATTCCACAGCTTCCATCTTCACTTCCTTCTCCTTTTCCAGTTCAGCCACTAGTGCAATGGATCCTCCTTTCTTCTTTCCTCTCTCTATTCTTTCATCCTGCTCTATTTCAAGCTCATAGGTCTTCCGAATGCCATACAGTCTCTCCAAAGTAAACTCCTTATAATCTTGTGAGTTTCTCAATGAGACTGTCATTGGTTTCCATTCCTTTGGAAGAGATCTGAGAAATTTCAGATTGGAGTCTTTAGTCTGATAGACTCTTCCATGCAATTTAAGATCATTTAGTAGCTTTTGGAATCTACTAAAAATGTCAATGAGTGACTCACTTTCTTCATTGTGAAAATGCTCATATTGCTGAATCAGGAGCTGCATTTTATTTTCTCTTACTTGCTCAGTACCATCACAGATTATCTGTATTGTGTCCCAAACTTCCTTGGCAGTCTTACAGTTGATGATGTTATCAAACATATATGCATCAACACCATTGAACAGAATGTTCATGGCCTTTTTATCTTTCCTGACTTGTTCAAGATCAGGATCAGACCATTCATTCCTTGGCTTTGGAACTGATGGTTCATTTCCTGTTGCAGCTCTCATTGGAACATGAGGGCCTCTTTCTATGCAGTCCACATAGGCCTCATCTTGAGAAAGCATATGAAGATGCATCTTTAGCTTCCAATGATGGTAATTATCTTTATCAAGAAAAGGAATCTTGACTCCAACATTTTTCTTGTTCATCTTGCTGAATTGTTTTGATCTTTAAACTCTTTGTAGATTAAGAGCTTGCTCTGATACCAATTGTTAGTCCCTTAACAATATAGCAAGAATTACAGAAGGGGGGTTGAATGGAATTCTTGAACTTTTTCTTTAAGATAAAAATGTTCAACTCGATTATAGATATATTTTTTTTGATTAGCACAATGCGGAATATAAACTTTAATGAATCAAAACAAGAGTAATTAAAAACAAGAGTCTTTAAAACTTTCTGGTGGATTTAAACAATTCCACCAGAGATATATTTAATATATGCAGAAATGCTCACAGCTGCTTATACAAAATAGAACTACTAAGAACACAGGAAATGCTAAAGATAGTGCTTACAAAGATTTCTCTGTTTTTATTTCTTAGCTCTCTTAGTTATTTTTCTATTTGCTACTCTCTTGGTTTATATATTACCAAGATTACAAAGTCAAAAGAACTGAATAAATATAAAATCTAACAGTCTTCATCTTTGCTGCTTTTCGTCCTCTATTACCCAGTTAATGGGCTTCCACAGTGTATTTGTATCCATCTCGACGGCTGTGTGTCAGCTTTCACTGTTCAACTGATGTTTGAATCTTGATATTATCATCCGTCGACTTTCAGATCATCCGTCGATGACTTACTTGATCATCCGTCGACTGCTATTTTAAACATCCGTTGAAAGTCATTTGATCATCCGTCGAAGCTTTGTTAAGCATCCGTTGATAGCTATTTTGGCACTTGACTTCATTTCACTTATACAGAATTACAAGACATTGCTTATGTACAGTTAATCAACCTATTCTGCATATCTAGTTAAAGTCAACATGACTTATATACTACTACAGATTTTATACAAAGGTGTATACAACACTGTGCTACAAACTCATTATTACATAAGCTACTCACTCGATGGATAATAAGTTACTCATCCGTCGAGACTAAAATGAGTTATCCGTCGGGACTATAATTCTTATCCGTCGAGTTCTACATTATTTCACTAAGTAAAATCTACTTAGATGTTTTGTTTAGGTACTCATCAAGTGCACAACATATTCACAACAACAAGTGTAATTGCCATCACTGAAAATCCAGTACAACATTCAAGGACAAAGCACATAGATATCAAGTACCACTTCATAAGGGAGCATGTAATGAATGGTACTGTGGAACTACATTTTGTTCCAAGTGAGAAGCAACTTGCGGATATCTTTACCAAGCCACTGGATGAATCCACCTTCTCAAAGTTGGTAAGTGAGTTAGGTATGCTTAATTATTCTTAAATCTATATGTGATAATTTGCAAGTTGGTATGCAGCCAGAAATTTAATTGATTTTTCAGTCTTGGATGAAATTTTGGCTAAGTCAAAATTTACATCTCGACGGATGATCCTTATCCATCGAGTTTGATCATCCGTCGGTATACTATTCGCTAATAAAAATCAATTATTTTTCTGGAATATTTTATGGCTCGACGGATAACTGTCTATCTTCATTTGTCGAATTGTCTTAATCTCAGCCGTTAATTCCCTGAACATTATCCATCGAGTATACTTACAGTTTGTAAGCATAACACGACGAATAATGGGTGGAATTTTTACAGTTTATTTTTAAACGGCTATTTTAGGCAATTTTCATTGGTTACTTTATTTTACTTTATTATTTTTAGCAGTTATTTTTTTGATAGTATAAAAGCTTATTTCATTTCAATTGCTTTTCTTTTATCATTCTCAAAGCAACTGCTCAAATTTCCTTCTTTTTCAAAGCACTTACTCTTTCTCTTCAAGCTCTCATTCTCTAACAATGGCGCCCGTTGTCAAGATTATATCTCAAACTGGGTTCATTTATGAGAAGAACAATTTCACTGCATTAGTAAACAAGGGTATTCAACAATCTGGTGACTATCACAAGATGATGGACTTTATGAAGAATTGCAAGCTTAGCTATGCCATGCTGGAATCACCCACAATCTTTTGTGAAGTTGTTGAAGAGATGTGGACTACTGCTACATACAACTCAACATATAAGACAATCACACTCACCATTAAAGGTAAAGAATTCTGTATTAATAGTGATGTTATAAAAGCATGTTTCAAGATTTCTGATAACACTGTGACCTCACCACACACTGACACTGATATAATCAATATGCTTAATTCCATGAACTATGCTCTTTCTACTTCTAAGTTAAGTGACATTAGGAGACCGGGCCTTAGGAAAGAATGGAGTTTTATGTGTGATGTAGTAACAAAGGTCTTTTCAGGTAAAGTCAGTAATTTTGATTCACTCAATATCTCCATGCTTAACATGCTTTACATGCTAGTTATAGATAAATTCTATAATTTCAGTGACCTTGTCTTGTTTGAGTTAGGCTTTAACCTAGGAGAGTTAAATAAGAGAGGTAAGAATGTGTATTATGCTAGATTCTTTATGATGTTAGCTAACCATCTCTCTGAGGGTATTGTGCTTGAGAACCCTAACAACAAATTAGATTGTTGGGTTCAAGAGAAAAGGCTCATTGCAGATTTGAACAGGGCCAATCATCACAAGGAGGTGCCACTGTTCTATTTCCCAGTAATGGAAGCACCTCAGGTAAGTGAGGTAAGTTCATCTATTCCTACCACTATTCCAACCTCACTAATTTCTTTGAGTTCTAATGTGGCTATGGCAACTATGTCAATGACCCAACAGTTGCCTACCCAAGCTACCAAACCTGTAAATATTTCAAAACCCAAATCAAGAAAGCCCCCTCTGGTATCTCTCAAAAGATGTCAGTTGCAAAATCCACCAAAACCAAAGAGGGGAGTGTGCAGGTGGGTAAGACAGGTGAGGGAAGGGGTGAACATAAAAGAAACCCCAAGAATAAGGATGGAAAGTTAAGTGGTTCTCAGCCTAGTTACACTGCAGTTTCCCAACAAACTGAGTGCTTAAAAATGATAAAACCTCATTTCTAGTTGCATCCTCCCAAAAGGATGTAGTTATTGAACAAAACTCCCAACCAAGAGCACATGCCAAGAGGGTTAGGGACACAAGCTCACCCCAAACTTATGCCAGAAAGAAGAAATCTAAAACCCTTGGGGATGCACAGGGTACACACACAGTGCAAACTGGTGCTAAAGACACAGTCACTGCACCTTCACAAATTCAGTTTAATGTGGCTCCAATAAATGTGAAGTCACAGCCAAAATCTCTAGTAATAGAAGCACCTCAAACACCTAACTCACCCACAAACTCACTGGATGTGGATATGATAAACACATCAATTCATGATTCCCCTTCTTTAACTTTTTTGGGGGAGCCAAAATCTAGTGCAAGTGAGCATCATCTTTTAGATGATTTGTTGGCTCACTTGCCAATTCTTTCAGGAACTGTTGAATCATCTGTGCCCAAAATATCTTCAATTAGCACATAGTCCACAATAGTTTCTTTTCCTAATTCATTCATTTCTACTCTCTCGACGGATATTGCTCATCCGTCGAGTAGTGATTGTATCCCGACGGATAAGCTTAACAGCAGTTATCCGTTGGATAGCAAAACCACTCACCCGATGGATATCACTCATCCGTCGAGTATCCCTGCACATCCTCAAACTTCATTTATTTCAAGTGCAGAAGATTTAGTGGTTGTATAGTCACTATTAGGATTGAGAGAGAAGAGTGTCTTGAGTGAGAGTCTCGGTTGCTCCCAGGAAAAAGGAGAGGAAATGAGTGAAATTATGCAATCCATTCTTCAGGATTGACAAGAGAAAGTGAGAGGAGTCCCACCTTAGAAGGTGATGGTGAGGATGTGAGGGTGGGGAGCCAGGGTGAGACCCTGATGCAACAAAAGAGAGAAAATGAGAGAAATGCAGGTACTGGAGTTATAAGGATGAATGTCATTGCTAGTGAGTTAATGAATGTCCAGGATGCAGACATGGAGGGACTATCTCAGCAACCTAAAGCTGTTATAGATTCCACCTCCCTTGATGTTGAGGCATTTAATCACCCTGTTCCAGCTTATCAACTTCTAGCTGAACAGGGCAATGATAATGCAAAATGGATTCTCAATCTGGTGCATACCACACAGTCTATGATAAGAGCTAAGGATGTCATCACAGCTTTGCCCTCTACAGCTGGTGATGTGGATTATGAGACTGGTGGCTCAACTGATTTCTTTGGTGATGAAAGTGGAGATAGTGAAGATGAAGCAATGGACATAGGGGGAGAAGTAGGTTCCAGTTCAAGATCAGGTATGCCATCATGGGCATTTTCAAAGCACTGTGATGAGCACTACTTCAAGACAACCCTGATCCAACTAATCAATCATACACATACTGTTCTTCAAACCACTTCAAATGCCAGCACTAAGAAGCTCCTTCAGGCACATCTAGCCTCTCTGCAACTTCAATAAATTCAAGGGTTCCAACATGCTAGGGATGTAAACACCATCAAGGGTGATATTGAGGAGATGAAGAAGGCCATTTCAGACAAAATTGACTCTAAGCTTCCAGAAGATACAATGCTTGACATCAAGAGGCAATTAAGGAAAAATTCTGATCTTGCAACCAAGATAGATGCATTGGATACAAGAATGTCATCCATGGAAGCAACTTTAACAGCCATTCATCTTCATCAAGTCCAACAGACAGATTTACTTCAAAAACTGGTGGCTGCTCAAACCCCCTCCTCTGCTCAACTTGATGATAACAAAAAGGGGGAGAAAGGACCAAGTGAGGGGGAGAAGCTTCAAATTCAAATTAGTAAAGTAATTATCCCTTCAATTACTATCTCAAAGACACCAGTTACAAAAGTATAGATCTGATAAATGAAGCAGCAGCCAACATTAGAGCAGCTGAAATGAAGTAGTTGAAGCCAATCAACTGGGAGAAGATTGATGAGGATATACAAAAGAAGTTTGGACTAGTCAAGGAGCCAGTAAAGTCAGCCATCCATCACTCTCAAGTCAAGCAAATTTCTGTGAATGAGATGAGCATGGACTATCTGGAAAGGGGACAGTCATCCTGCATCAAATCTCCAAAGGCTGAAATAATTATGAAACCAAGGGTAAGTTATCCAAAATTATCATTGAAGAACCCTTTGGATACTGTGTATGAGACACCTAAGCCTGATGAGAAGAAGCTTCTGTCAAGGTCAATTGCTTTCTACAAAGATCCAGCTGATTCAGCTTTAAAAAGGAGAATTTATAAATTTTCAGGAATGGGAAATAAATTTGTGTGGTGGCGGGACATACTCAATTTGCTCAAGCAACGAGAGAAGAAAAAGCTAGTTTGAAGCAGGAAAAGAAGCAAGCTGCTCTAGATGCTAAAAAGGCTAAATAAAAGAAAGAAAAAATTGCTATCTTAGCCAAGCTACATATTGTAAATTCATCACAACAAATTCCTGCTCAGCCATCTGAAATCATTGAATCTCAAAATCTAAAGAAGCAAGTTGAACAACAGAAGAAGTCTCCAAGAATCAAGGAATTGGCTAAAAGAACCAAAAAAAACTGGACATTGTTGATAAGGAATTGGAGAATCAGTTTCCCAAGGAATCCACTCCAACTACAACTCAAGCATCAAAACCCTCTGTGGTATTTGAAGACATCAAGGTAGTGGATCCCCACAGGAATATTCATGGTGAACCTATTGTGCCTAAGGATGAACCAATAGAATGGGAGAACATACCAATTCCTGACTTCAATTTACCAATCCTTAGCAAGCCAAAAAGAACAAAGTCAAGAGCAGTCAAGAAAGTGAAGTTGTCACCTCTCAAATCCAAATCTCTAGTCAAAGCTCAATCAAAAACCAATAAGAGAGATTACATGTACTTGTGTGATATCAAGGAGTTCTCTGATCTAAATCTCTATCTAGATGAACTAGAAGAAGTGAGAGGAATTGATGCATACAGAAACCTACCTGAAAGGTTAGTGTTCAAGTACAAGGGAGGAAAGGAGATTCAGTGGCCACTTCACAGGATCCTTCAAGAAAGCCAAGCTGTACTGATTAAGGTTTATTCATCTTTCAAGAAAAACTTTGGGTTCAATGTTACTGCAAGAAGACTGGTACTGAAGAAGATTGAAGAACTAAGGAGTGTTAGAGCTAAAGATGCACTCCCAAAGACTCTAATCATCCCTTACATAGGGAGAAGAGTGCATCTGAGGCCCTACTGGCTGATGGAGTTCATGGATGATAAAGGAGTGAGAAGATTTTTCAGATTAGAAGACCAATTGAGCATTTCTAGCAATGACACTCTCTTGGAAATGCAAGAAAAGCTAAATCTCTCAGAATCTGATGAACTGGAATTCCACAGGCAGCTCCAAAATCAAATTGAGGAAAACAACAGAATGCTTGGAAAGAGATCCAAACCTTCAAGGAACTAGATAAATCTGCTCAGGCTAGAGGAGCATCTTGAAAATGACTGTGAGCTAAACTTTGTATATTTTGTTAATTGAAGCACTTTTCAGTATTATCTACTCTCTTTTAAAGTTGTATTTTTAGGGTATTTTGTTATCATCAAGTATCTCTTAATTTATGGCTACAGTTCCAGTAGACATAAATTGGGGGAGATTCTTGTGCATATGTTGTGTACTTGATAATTTCATGAACAAAACACCTTGGTAGATTTTACTTAGTGAAAATGTAGCACTCGACGGATAAGGATTATAGTCCCGACGGATAACTCATTTCAGTCCCGACGGATGATGACTTATTATCCATAGAGTGAGTAGCTTATGTAACAATAAGTTTATAGCACATTTCTGCATACACCTTTGTATAGATTCTGTAGTAGCATATAAGTCATGTTTACTTTAACTAGATATGCAGAATAGGTTGATTAATTGTACATAGATGATGTCTTGTAATTCTGCATAAATGAAATGAAGTCAAGTGCCAAATAGCTACCGACGGATGATTAACAAAGCCATCGACGGATGATCAAATAGCTATCAACGGATGATCAATATAGCAGTCGATGGATGATCAACAAAGCCATCAACGGATGATCATAAACTCGACGGATGATCATGTACTCAACAGATAAAGAATTCAAATATCTGTTGACAGTAATAACACAGTCACATGCGTCGAGTGTATACAAATGGAATGTGGTAGCCTATTCAACTGGGTTTTCGAGAACAAAGAAGCATTTCCATTTACATGCTATTATGAAGATATTCAAAGATGCTGGAATAGAGTAATGAAGTAGCATTGTATTAGACTTGATAGTTTTTGTTTTATTATCCTGTCTTATTACTTTGTAATCTTAGTGATATATAAACCAAGAAGTAGCAATAGAATAGTAACTAAGAAACTAAGCAACCAAGAGAGAAACATTTGTAAGCTGTATTCTTAGCATTTCTCTCGTTCTTAGTTGTTATCATTTTGTAAGCAACTGTGAGCTTTTTGCACACAGAGTTCTCTCGATATATATTAGATATCTCTGATGAAATCATTCAAATTCACCAGAAAGTTTTTAAAGACTCTTATTTTTAATTACTTGTGTTTTGATTCATTTCAAGTAACTATTCCGCATTCTGCTGGTCAATTCACACTTATATATATATATTTTGAGTTAGAACATTTTTATTCAAGAAAAAGTTTCAAGAATTCCATTCAACCCCCCTTCTGTAATTCTTGTTACATTGTTAAGGGACTAACAAGAAGCCACTTGATACCAGAATTGGTTAACATCAGCTTCTTCAAAACTTCTTTGTTCCAAACCAATTATTTCCTTGAAAATGCGTACTCTTTCACCCTTCAGATTTTTTCATGAAATTCGCGGTGTCTCCACCTGAACACCTACCATTATCTTTCTCCTCATATAAATATCCATTACCAACAAACGATGTTATGTAGCACACATCTCATTCGGAAACACTTTACAATCTTTGAAATTTTTGTTGCTTTTTCTCGTAAGAAAATAATCTATTTGTGTGCTAAACCCTCCACTCTTAAAAGTAATTAAATGCGGATCTTGCTTCTTGAAACAAGAATTAACTATCACCAAGTCATGAGCTAATTCAAATTCCAAAAGAATACACCCACCTTCATTCCTCATACCATATCCAAACCCCCCATGTGTGCCTACATAACCATCATAAAATTTTCCAATATGGCCATTAAAATCACCCCCTATATATAAAATTTGATCACTAGGTATTGTACGAACTAAATCATCTAAACAATCCCAGAATTATTTTTTCTCCTCGCCTCCCAAACCAGCATGTGGGGAATAGGCACTAAATAAATTAATAACCACAACATCCAGAACTAGTTTAATCATCATCACCCTATCACCAAATCAATTCACCTCCACCATATTATTCCTCAGATGAGTACCTAACATAATACCAACACCATTCCTATTGGTTATAACACCTAAATACCATAATTTAAAACCATTGGCTTCCTTGGTCTTATCACCCTTCCACTTGGTCTCTTGCACACACACTGCATTAACATATCTCTTCTTTAACTCATCTACAAGTTCTAAAAATTTTCCAGTAAGAGTGCCTACATTCAAAGAACCTACCCTAAAGAAAGAACCAACAACCTCCCTATTCCTCCCTCCACTCTCCAAAATGACTTTACTCGAGGATGTCATAAATAAAAGAGGATGGAGGGATAAGGCGGGGAAAAGAGGGAAAGAGTATGTTCAATTCACGGAACAAAACCCAATCAAGAAGGAAACACGTTACTATAATATCTTTAGTTTGGAGTATGAGAAGAACCAAGTAATTGAAGAAGAATCAATTGTACTATTCCGTTGTTGAATATCTAATTTACATTCTAGTAACCGCCACAGAGAATTTGAAGAAGATGTATACACGCGTATGCGTATATATGTTTCCCAATAACCCCCAACTGTAACCAAGATCAGGCACCCGGAAACAGTACATGTGATCGGAAAATGCCCAGACAGTGGCCGGAAAGAAGGCAGCAACGCAGCCCTCACTCACCCACACAGCCCACACACACACTCGCACAAAACCGGACAGGAAATCGGAGATTACACGGCCACACAGAACAGGCCGGGAATGGCTTTACAGACCGAAATCTAAACACCAAACACACAACAAAATCACTGTTATACACACGCGATCGTATGTATATATATTCAGATAATCAGGTAAAAATGAATCCAAAACAACCGGAACAAACCGGACTCAGGCCGGTGGCTTACCGGAAAGAGGAGAGAACGGCGGCGACCGGAAAAGAAATTAAATTACCAAACAATATCACCAAATTTAACAACTGGGAATTCATCTTTGAAATCTGGGAATAAAATTGTGAAAGTGGGGATGGAGAAAGGACATAGATTGAAAGTAGTAGAAAAAATCTGCGATGTGACTGATCTGATTATAATTAAACTCTAATGATTAGATAAAATAAACCATGTTATCCTCTAGAATCTAGTAAATCAGGACTTTTTGATATAAATATCTTTTGCTAAAAGTACTATTATATTTTTATTCTAATAACTTTATTTACATGATGATTACATAGGGTGATGCATGACCTCGATAATGATATTATATTTTAATGATTAATTACTAATTATAATATTATTCCTCATCACTAAATCCTAACTACAATATTATATTCATGACGATCAAACTATAACCAATTTTTATATAAGAATTTGTTAGATATATTTGATAATGTCATGGCTAATATAATTTATGTTTAGATTTCAGATCTTACTTAACAGGACAAATCAGTACTTAACCGTTGAACAGTACTTAAACAGGAAGTCAGGACTTAAGGATATCAGTACTTATATTATCAGGAGATAATCATCAGAAGTTAGATATCAGAACTTCAGTGCTGAAGGACGATCAGATAAGGACAATAGTTGATTAAAGGAAAGAAGATCAAGATAAACATAAGAAGAGATATGCATGAAGAAGGAGTTCCGTGAAGAATGGAATATGTTAGGTCACACACACACTGTAGAGGGGGTGAATACAGTGTATAGTACACTCAAATCGAACTTTAAGATCTTAAGTAACAGAAAACAAACTTTATTGAAACAATAAACTCTGTTACAGTATGGAACTGTTACCTCTCAGTGATGAACAAATATCACGAGAGCTGCTAAGGTTATAAAGAATAATAACTTCGATAATGATAACACTTATAGTGTAAACCCTATGCCTGTGTTTATATACTACACAGTTACAAGATAATCGCTAATTGATATGGAATATAATTCTGCTTCCTAAAATATATCAATCAAATATCTTTTCTTCCAAGTATTCCATTCTTCACGGAATTCCTTCATCATGCATATCTCTTCTTATGTTTATCTCGATCTTCTTTCCTTTAATCAGCTACTGTCCTTATCTGATTGTCCTTCAGCACTTAAGTTCTGATATCTATCTTCTGATGATTATTTCCTGATAATATAAGTACTGATATCCTTAAATCCTGACTTCCAGTATAAGTACTGATCAACAGTTAAGTACTGATTTATCCTGTTCAATAAGATCTGAAAGCTAAACATAAAACATATTAGCCATGACATTATCAAATATATCTAACAATCTCCCCCAACTTGTAAATTAACAAAATATACAAGTTTAACAGATATTTGATGATGTCAAAAACATTAAGTACAAATGCATGAGAAATAGACTAGATAACTACAACTTACAGTCCTTAAAGTTTTTACCAATTTCAACTTCTGATAATAACTTCAATCTGTATAAATATCATAATTTAAGCAGTTGTAGATCTTCGACTTGGCTTCTTCATTTTCTGATCTCTCTGATGTCAGGAGTTGTTCTGAGATAGTTCTTCAACAAACATTTCTCAGCATATCTTAGTTCATCAATCATTCTCCTTTTAACACCTTTAAGCTCTGCAGTATCTTCACCAGTTTGAAAGATTGCAGCTCTGAGATCATTAATCTTTGCTTTTCTTAACTCCTGATCTAGTCTTATGACATAAGCTTTGTCAGATTCAAGATTGAATTCAAGTCCCTTAATACCAAGATACGTTCTGATCTGTGCAGTATTAGGCTTCATATCAACAATATCACCATTGTGATCTCTGTACTTTGGAACATATATGATGTCAGACTTAACAGAATAAAGCCTTTTCTGTCTCTGAATCTGTTCTTTTAAGTAGTTTGCAGCAGTCTCTGTTATTCTGTCATCCACTTGAAGTAAGAAAAGTACATGCTCCAATTCTTCAAAATACTTCAAAGGAATGGCATTTTGTCTTATATGATAAACCCTACCATCTGTCATGAAATACAACATGATGTATTCTTTCAAGTAGGTATGGTAAACCATCTGTACAGATTCCAGTTGATTCAATCTCTCAGGAGTTGCTCCAATACCTGGTTCACTCAAGGAAGTTGGATCATTGGTAGTGTTGTGTACTCTTCTTTCATCAGCACTTCCCAATCCAGTTTTATCTCTAGCTTCCTTTCCAGTAACTACTCTTGCTTCAAAACCACTTACAGTAGTCTTCAAAGATTGAGTCTGTTTTGCTTTAGTGAATCCTGGTAGGAGTGTTTTAGTTCTATTTTCTGATATCAAGTTAACTTGAGCTCTGTCAGAGGTTACTTGCTTCTTCTGAATATCAGAACTTACAATTTCTTGACTCTGAACAACTTGAGCCATGTCAGAGGTTGTTTTAAGAACTTTTCTTGTAGTCAGAGCAAGATCATCTTTTCCATCAGTAATTTCTTCTTCCTCAGGAGGTACATAAGGCTTGATAGGTTCACCAACCTTTTCTTTACCCTTGGATCTTGGATCTATCTGTGGTTGTGATCTAGCCAAAGTTGCTTCAGTATGTATCCTTTCTTTGATCACAATGCCTTTAGGTTTTGGAAGTAACTTTTTACCAGAAGCTTCAGATTTAGATGTGACTTTCTCTGATTTAAGTCTGGCTTCTTCTTCCTTTAAACTTTCCAAGTCCATCCCTGGATTTTCTTGAAGAAATAACTGTCTTGACATTTCCTCATCAAGATCTAGAAGTTCATCAGAACTTATCCTTTTACCAGCAGCAGAACTTATTCTTTTCCCAGTATCAGAACTTGTTCTGTGACTAGCTTGTCTTGATGTAAACCTTCTACCTTGACTATGACCACTACCCATTCCAGAGGTTCCTTGGTCATCTTTTCCATCATCCTTTCCTTGCAGTGTCTTGTTGGTTTTGCATTTGGACTTAATTACCTTCTCCCCCTTTTTGGCATCAGCAGGTAATAAAAGAGAGATAAGTAGTTCTACTGAGGTCTGGATTTCAGTAAGTTGCGATTGCTGAGAAGCTTGATTTATCAGAATTTGATCAATCTGAGCTTGTTGTTTCTCTTGAGTTTTCTCAATATAAGCAACCCTATCAATGGTAGGTTGGAAGAACTTTTTCTTATCAATTTTCCAAACTTGTTCCTGTTTGATAAAGTTCTCCTGAATCTTGTGTAGCTTTGCATGAGTATTGGAATGAAGACCTTGTAGATGTTTAGTACTCAATGCAGTGAATCTAAGCTGGGTTTTAAAATCATCAGAATTTAACATTTCATCAGCTTTAGTCAAGTGCTCAGCAAGATGTAAAGCATTTAGAACACATGAAACTGAGTTCCATTCCTTAGTCCACGCCCGACCTGCAGGAGTTTCACTCCAAGGTACTGGTGCATCCCTAATAACAAACTCCTTTACCAGGTCAGACTTAGGAAGAGTCGGTGGAGGAGTATGTCCCGAAGGACCTGCTTCATCAGTATCTACAGTTGTAGCAGCTTCACCAGTATCTCCAACATTTACAGCATCAGAACTTAAAGAATCAGTATCTTCTGATAAGACAACAGTGTGAGTAGCAATGGAGGCTTCAGCATCCTCTAATTGCTGATCTGATACTAAGTTCTGATCAACAGCCATATCCTGATGCTCACCTAAAATCTGATCATCAGCATCTTGATGCAGAGAAGGTGTTGTTGATAACTCTGGAGTTTGAACAGCATCAATAACAGGTGTTGTGGAAGTATTATTTGCTGTTAGAGCTTCTAAGAAAAGTATTTCAGGCACAACCAGGTTCTGAATATCAATTTCAGCACTTGTGCCTGGATCAACAAGAAACACAGATGGTGAGTTAGCCTTGTCAGATACAGCTTCCTGAGATGGAGTTGATGGAGAAGAAGTGACTGGAGCAAATTCCTTGTCTTGTGAGAACAGAGATTCCTGATCCCCTTCCTTAGCTGCTTCCTCCTCATCATCTGAAACTGGCCTTTGTGCCCTCTGTTTCTTGTACTTCCTTGTTGATTTGGATTCCTTGGGAGTTTCAGGAACTATCATGCGTCTAAGCCTCTTGAGAAGCCTAGAACCCCCAATTGCAGAATCCTTCTGAGAAGTTGCGTTCTCAGCTTCAACCACCACAGGTTCTGAGGAAGGAATCTGTTCCTCAGAATCTGATTCATCTCTCAAAGTAAATCTCCTCCTCTTTTGAGGTGTTTGAGGAACAGTCTTTGTTCTCTTTGGCTTAGAGGATGTAGGCTTCACAGTAGGTGCTGAAGAAGAAGGTTGAGTAGTCTGTGAAGTGGAGAGATAGGATTTGAGATAAGTTCTGAGGGTAGGTTGAGTAGAATGAGAGGTAGGTACTGAGGTTGATGGATTTTGGTTATGGTGAGTTGGTTGAACATTTGAGTAAACAGATTTGTAATTAGCAGGATCAGCATTTACCAGAATCTGTTTCATAGACTGAGGAATCTGTAATTGTCTCACCATTGATTTCTTTGTGTCAGCATTTATCAGGTCGTTAAAGTACCTTTTTGCAACCTTAAAAGGTGGGGTTTGAGTGTTGACTAACTGGGGTTCAGCAGTACAATACGTATAAATAAGTTGACAGAATCGAGCAAAATAAACCACATCTCGATCCTCTGTCATCCTATCCCCAATAAAACTAATTATTCCAGTTGCAAAATCAAAATGAGTTTGATGGATAATAGCATACCCTATGTGCTGACTCAGAATTGGGATAGCATCAAAATTTGAACATTTGTTCCCAAAAGCTTTGGTGATGCAATCAAAGAAGAAACTCCATTCTCTTCTGATATTAGCCCGTTTCAACTGTCCAAGTTTCGTCAGACTCTTTTCATATCCCAATTCAGCCATTAACTCCCGAAGGGCTGAGTCCTCTGGAACTGAGAAAATACAATCCTCGGGAAGATGTAAAGCCCTGCGTACTGTACCAGGAGTGACTACAAAAGATGAATCACCCACTTGGAAGATAATACTGGAAGTTCCACGGTTACCACCATCATCAAAAACGCCAGTCCTCCAGAACCTCAGAACTTGTTGACTTGAAAATAATTCAGGCTGAGTTAAGGCGTACCCAACCTCACTATGTGCAAGAAGATCTTGCACAAAGTGCAATTCAGATGGAGCTTCAGCATGATCAAGAATTGCAGCATAGTTGTTTGGAACAAACTTTGCTCCATCAATGATTAAATCCTTTGGTGCCATGAATAAATTGAGAATTAAGAATGCCTGATAGTTGTTTGATATAATGTCTGTAGGAAAACAACGGAAAAAGTAAAGTGAAGGAGAGTAAAAGTAAGAAGAGAGATAAAAGATGAAGAAATTAAAAAGATTACAGAAATCTTCTCTCTGTTGTACTTATACAAAAAAAATATTACCGTTGGACACCTGTCAGACATGCAGTAATAATGGATAGTTACTGGGCTCGAGAAAACAGGAATGATTACTTACCCAGTTGCCTTGTTTCAAGGAAAAACCGTTCCTTTAATCAAGAGAAACAGTTTTAATTCAAAATTTAAACCGTTAGTCACTGATTGAATTATTTTTCACTGCAACATTAATATTCTGAAAATAAATCATAGTTAAAAATGATCGAGATAATTTCGAATGAATAAGTGCTGAAAGAGAATCAGAACTTAACTAAAAGCACAATTTAAATGGTCATCAGAATATCAATCAGGATTTCCAATATCAATCAGGTGTATGTGATTTTATCCACTTCCTTGCAGATGGAAGGTTTTCTCTAGAACTGGATTGCTCCCCCATGATCCATGCTATCTTCATTTTCATTTTCTGATGCTCCCCCTGAAACTATGCTTTCTGAGTTGATTCTTCAGTATTTAGATTTTCAGTACTATCAGAACTTGGCTTATCAGAACTTGACGAATCAGAACTTGAAGAGCCAGATGCATGTTCGAATGTTTTTCTGAGATGTGGTAGGATTTTGAGTATGCTCCCCCTGCATAGGAGCATCTTCATTTAACGTAGTCACCACAGTTTCAATAACATCAGAGTTTAATCCATCAGAGTTTGCAGTATCAGGACTTAGATTGTCAGGATTTTCAGTATCAGAATATGAGTCTTCATTTTCAAATCTCAGCTGATCATGGTCAACGAAATCTTTAAGACCAGTGATCTTCTTGTCATCAAAAGAGACATTGATAGATTCCATGACCACTTTTGTTCTCAAATTATAGACTCTGAAGGCTTTTGTGGAAAGTGGATATCCAACAAAGATTCCTTCATCAGCTTTTAGATCAAACTTTGATAGTTGTTCAGGATGAGTCTTGAGAACAAACACTTGCATCCAAATACATGAAAATATTTCAGATTTGGCTTCTTTTCTTCACCATCTCATATGGTGTTTTTCCATGCTTGTTAATGAGTGTTGCATTTTGAGTAAAACAAGCAGTCTGCACAGCTTCAGCCCAGAAATAGATTGGAAGCTTTGCTTCTTCAAGCATTGTACGTGCAGCTTCAACGAGAGTTCTATTCTTCCTTTCAACAACTCCATTTTACTGTGGAGTTCCAGGAGCAGAAAATTCCTACTTTATTCCATGGCTTTTGCAGAACTCTTCCATTATCAAATTCTTGAACTCAGTGCCATTATCACTCCTTAAAATTTTTCACAGAATCTTTGACCATTTTATCCAGCTGTTTGACATGATCAATCAAGATAGATGCAGTTTCACTTTTTGTGTGCAAGAAATACACCCATGTGTATCTGGTGAACTCATCCACTATGACCAACGCATACTTCTTTTTTGCAATAGACATGACATTTACTGGACCAAATAGATCAACATGTATAAGATGATAAGGCTCAAGAATTGATGATTCAGTCTTGCTCTTGAATGAAGATTTTCTTTGTTTGGCTTTCTGACATGAATCACAAAGACCATCAGGAGCAAATACTGTGTTTGGCAATCCTCTCACAAGATCTTTCTTGACCAGTTCATTTATATTGGTGAAATTTAAATGAGAGAGTTTCTTATGCCAATTCCAGCTTTCTTCAATTGATGCTCTACTTAACAGACAGATTGCAGAGCCATCAGTACTTGTTGAAAGCTTAGCTTCATAAATGTTACCACGTCTGTCTCCTTTCAGAACAACTTTGCCTTTAGATTTACTCACAACTTCACAGTGTTCTTCAAAGAAATCAACATGATAACCTATGTCACAGATTTGACTTATACTCAGTATGTAACACCCCCAAATCCGGGGTCGGGGATCCGGGTTGTCACGAGTTCCATTTCCCTTAATATCACCCAATCTTAATACACAATCAACTACTCTGTACTGTGACCCCACAATAAACACACACACCACAAGTTATAGTCTCAGAGATGAATATCCAAAAATAATCACAAGTCGTTTTATTCCACAATTATATGTCAATATACCTTAAAAAGGTTTCTGAATAAATTTACATTTCTTTGCCATTATTACAATTCATAAATATACATAAATCTGGTACATCAAAAGTTGAAAGCCTAGCCTATTCGTAGCTCCTACCTCAGCTATAGCGACATCAACGCCTATAGGAAACTGCGGAACGTTTCCTACCCGCTCGCGAATCGGGAGCTTGGTCCTGTTCATCTTGTCTATCTGATGTTGTGTGATGAAAGAAGAAAGCAAGGGTGAGCAGCAAGCCCACCAAAATAATATATATATAATGATTATCAATATATGAGTCTTCTCATAGTACTCATGAAAGTCTTGGTCAAAAGAAATGAACCAAGTTTGATATCTTAATGCGATGAAGTCGCAAAATATTCAGTATATATACATATATACTTTTCAAAATCTTGGAAGTCCTCTTCCATGTATAATATACACAAAGTTCCAGTTTATAACTGTATAAAAAATATTGTTGCAAGGTGATCTCATATATCTAACCTTGTCTCAACGTTTTTCTGAAAATCTTTGTCATTCATAAGACAATTATTAATTAGATATAAGTTTAAAAGATGAAGTTACAAGATACCCCAATATACTTATATCTTTCCCAAATACTACTTGAACTACCACCGTTCAAGTTATAATCAGTTTCAAAAGTTCATCACATAGATGAGACTACAAGACAAGATTTGAATAGATTCAATTTTTGAATATCATTATAAATAATGAAGTTACAAGATACTTCATTAAGTCCCGACATATATATACACCTATATATATATACATTTCCTGAAAACCTCTGTCATGTAAAGTATGAACAGAATTGCAATATCCAATAAATTTGGAAAGGAAAGAATTTTGGCATAAACCTGATATCTTGCTGATCAGGCAAAGATACCAATAAGTAACCTTTTCTACTAGTAGATGGACGTATTCCCCACTGGTCATCACCCTAGTCGTAATAGGACCTTACGCTGGACTGCCACTCAGCCACTTATGCATTTGATGGACTCCCACTGAGCCACTTACACTATCATGGACGCCCACTGAGCCCATGTTGCTTATGCCGACTCGATAGATGGACTTACTTCCCGAGTGTTGGGTAAGTAATCAATTCATTTACCAAAACTGCAACCTTGTTGCGAATATAAAATACACCATAGAGCCGGATCCCTTAGATTTTTGAGCGAGTATTCAAGTCCCCTTAAAATGGAAGATCTTGAATTTGAAAACAAGTTTTGGGATCCGCTCTACCCTTTTTAAATTCATTTTGAAGACTCGAAAACATTTTTAAGAATGTTTGGAGTAATGCTGATTTATGAAATAAATCAGTCCCAATATGAAAGAAATATCTGAATATTAATATTTAAATAATATTCCCATAAAGAATAATGGAGGTAGAAGTTGGAAAACTTATACTCGAATGAATAGCAAATAATCAAAGATATACTTATACGAAAATAATATCTTTATTTGAATAATCAAAAATAAGTTTGATTATCGACACCTTATTCTTTAATACAATAAAGAATATTATTAAGTAATAAGCGGAGTCATAATACCTCGAATGAATACTATAAATAATATTCATAAAATAAAGGAGTCATACATCCTCAAATGAATATCCAAGTAATATTCAATAATAATATAAACTGAGTCATAAGCCCTCGTATGAATATTCAAATAATATTCAAATAATAAAATAAACTGAGTCATAAGCCCTCGAATGAATACTCAAATTAATATTCAATTAAGTAAAATAAAGGTATCGAATAAACCTTATTCGATCAATAGTTTTAAAAACTATATCCATATATATATATATATATATATAAAATATATATATATATAATATACTCGGGAACATCGACTCCCGGTTTAGAAATATGTTCACCTTTTATCCCCTATACTAAGGGTATACGCAACTACTTGCTTATTTCCAGCATAGGTATTATGCAACTATAAGCATTAAAATCAATAGATAGATAACCAGATTACGAAACAGACATGCATATATACCATATCAGCATGCTCCAATATATCGCAAAATTTGCTAATAACAATCATGCACTATCACAAGATAATGCATATACACATATACATCACCACAAGAGTATAACGGGTAGAAAACTTGCCTGAGCGACTGGGGGTTACGAATGGCTCGGGACGAGTCTGGTAACCTATAAACAACAAGTAAGTTGGAATTAAACCAAAGTCACTTGTAAATCTATACTTTAACTAACTTAGACTCTAACGCTTGTTTTGCGCTTACTGATTCTCTTAAGTCACTCGAGTACCCTCGGCTCCACCATTTTAAAAAATTAACCATTACAAGTTTTAAAGCGATTCCTTCGCGAGTGTCTTACCAACTGCCTAACACTCTTACCATAATTGTTTCATACATTAATTAACCCTTTTTGGTCTTTAACCTATGTTTCAAAGTAAGGCGAGGGGAAAAGTTTCGTTCGCGAAACGCCGTTACTTGAAACGGTCGTTTCTCCTAAACCGTGCATCGGAATCGAACGAACTACATATCAAAACGAAGCTCGTAACACCAGCTATCTAGACATGGCAGTGGTCATAATCTAGCAGGGGGTTCTCGGGTCCTAATGTTATGCACAAAAACAGTCTAAAGAAAATCGGACGTTACGACGGCTATGTTTACGCGATTTCCCAAATTTAAACCAATTCAAAACAACCACAATTCAACCACAAATCATTCGTAAAACCAACATCCATCCATACCATACTACAACAGCCCCAACAATTCAATATTTCCAATTCATACTTATTTCTCAATTATGAACTAAGAGTTTACTTAAGTTCATTAACTAATAACCAAGATTTCCAACTCCAAAAATATCACAAAATCAACCAATCTCTAAACACACAATAATCATGCCTCTCACCAACTAAACTACTCATAACAAGCTCTAAACATGATTACACACCCATTACACTAACCCATCATCTAAACATTAGGAAATCTAAACAACAAAACTTAAAACTAAGACCATGAAGAGTTATACCTTCCTTGAAGCTTTTAATCCATGAAAGGTCCTTGGAATGCCCATGGAAGCCTTAATCTAACCTCCTACAAGCTTGTTCTTTCAAAGAAATCAAGAACAAAAAAATTAATTTCAAGAAAGTACTATTCACCATTTTCTTGAATGATTTATAGGAAATGCTAGGAAAGGATTTTGAAGCTAAGATTTCTAGGAAGTATGTAACTTAACTAGGAGAAGCTAGGATAATTACCTTGTAAAATAGCAAGTGGAGGAGCTTGGACTTCCCAATTCTTAAGAAAGAAGCTGAGAGCTTCATGAAGAAATGGAGGGTTTGGTGTTTTGTGATTGGTTTTGCTTGGTTGCTAGGTTTTTTTTTGTTTTGTTTTAGGTCAATTACCCATTTACCCTTGATTTTGTGTGGTTAATATTCCACCACATTTCCTTCCCTCTTATGTCATGCTTGCATCACTTTGTGATGTCATCACCCCTCATTTGTCCTCTTTCTATTGGTTGGATGACACCATCCTCTCTAATCCCTTTGATTAACTTCCTAATTGTTTGCCTAATGACCGCTGATCTGTTATACGGTTCGCTTAACTTTCGTTTTCATTTATCGTTTGAGGGATCATACCCGGGATCTTATTACTTAGGTTCCCTTAACCTTTCTGAATATATTGTATTCCTTTTATGATCCTCTCTTATAATCCTTTAATTTAAATCCTTTTTATCCTGTTACCTTATACTCAATTCTTTCCGTATCTAGTGGATTTCCGGGAAAATCAAAGTGTTCGGAAATTGTATTCTGACGATCTTTACATACACTTATATACCATATAGAGTACTAATAATATCCCAGAAGATCAATAACAGAACCCCTACATAGTGTGGCATGAAAAATTTTCTCATTCAGCATAATCTGCAAAATCACTATTCATAAGGGTTTCAAAAATTTCCAAAAATTGGGGTTATTACAGTCTCCCCTCCTTAAAAGGATTCCGTCCCGGAATCAGATAGAAAATGAATAGGGGTACCCTCTTAGCATTACACTTTCTAACTCTCGAGTAAATTTTCCCATATTGTGGTCCTGCCACCAAACTCTGCCTAGTTTGATAATCCTTCTCCTAAGCACTTATTCCTTTTCACTCTATAACCCTTCCTGGTTGCTCCATATAGGTTACGTCGGGTTGCATGTCTATGCGCTCATATGCCCCTATTTATCTGGCATCTGAATTACACTTCCTTAACATTGATACGTGAAACACGTTACGACCTGCTACATATTCGGGATTAGGGCTAGCTCATATGCTATCCTCCCAATACGTCTTAATATATCCAAGGGTCCAACAATTCGTGGACTTAGATTTCATTTCTTTCCGAACCTCATCCTTCCTTTCCAAGGGAATACCTATAACAACACTAGGTCCCCTACTTCCTATTCTTTGTCCTTTCGTGTCAATTCAACATACTTCTTATGTCCATCCGGGGCTACTACCAGCCGTCCTCTGATTAGATCTATTATATCCTTGGTCCTTTGGACTACTACGGGTCCGAGCATCTTGCGCTCTACAACTTCATCCTAACATAATGGAAATCGACATTGTCTTCCCTCAAAAATCTCATAAGATGACATCTCGATACCTGACATACGATTTATTATCGTAAGAAAACTCAATCCGTGTTAAGTGATCATTCCAAATTCTTTCAAGTCTATTGCACAGACTCTCATCATAGCTTCTAACATTATAGCTTTTGCTTCTCAATACCCATTCTTTTCCAGTTCTTAATCGCTACTACCTTCTGTTCCTAATATTATATTGGTTATACTTTTGCTCGTTAGCGTTCTATAACCTTTTAATAACCACGTCAACCTTAGTATCACGAATGTGTTTCCATTCCGAATACTACCACAACTTTATTACTCCTTTTTCAGCTATTTCTATTTCCCAAAGTTTGATCAATCATATAGAAGTAAAAGAATTTATTGAGAGATCACTATGATCATGAACACTTGTTATATCGCATAGTTAGTACAGAAGGTGGCCAGCCCTTAGTACTTGACAAGCAATTAAACAATAGATGATATCCTACTAGGCTTCTATCACACAGATAGATAGTCATTCGGCAATACCTCCCCTTCTGGAAGGGTTGTTCTTCTCAGCTTACATGAAATAAAAAGGAGAGAAAAGAACGAATTGAAGAGAATTGTATATATATAAAAATATACTGCCACAAAATATCTGGCTTGGAACCTACCTCTGAACTATAGAGGTTTGTCATAGGAGAACAAAACATATATGTATTTATATCAACATCAAGTATTATAGCATCGTATTTCACATGCCTAAATATTTTTGCTATTCCGTCCATCATTCTATGGACCCGTGCTCTTCCTCGAGCTTATACACAATCACCTTTGAAACTCCTTCGATACCGAAAATCGAACCTGGGATCTCATTCTAGACATCATCGTTACTTGAATTCTATGCTTGCACCGTAACCTTCCTCGTATAATAATATGACTCTCTATTGATAAGAAAGAATAAATATTCAATAGGTAGATACTCTACTTAATTAGTCTATCAATGATAACTTATACACTACCACGACCCGTTTAGTGGTACTCAATCTCAACATCCATTCCAATACAACTCTCAGGGTTGTAATCAGCTCGTTACTCGCAGAATCATTGCTTCCTTACTATGGTCCACCACTGACCTACTGTCATCATTCACTTTCCATGAAATCTTAATATCTAACCATACGGAGTCCATATATGTCGTATCTAATTCTTCTAAGGAGTTAACATGATCACCGTTCTTGATTCATGAAGAACACTCCTGAACTTGACGTACATATGACATGAAGCAGATAAAATTGCAGAAGAGTTTCAATCAAAGCAACGATAGCAGGTTAATACCATTCTTAATCGTATGCCTTCAATAGAAGACTTAACTCCAAGGTTCATTTAGTCCTTTTTGAAATATGGTCCTAGATTATTCTCAAGAGAGGACCTTCTAAGATAGATAGCCCGTTCATGGCGATTACACGAATTAAACCTTTACCAACTACTATTACGGTTGGGTATTGCACAGTCATCAGAAGGAATGTCAATCTTCCAAACCATAATACAACCTTCACAGCTTTAACCATCATCACTGTATTCTTTTGGCACAAGCGCCTATAATTATCCTCTTACCTTTAAAGTGTCGGCCACCTCTTTTGCCTTTCCTGATAGTAAAATTTCCTTACAGTCAATGTCATTTTAACCACCTCCAAATAAATTTTCTACCTTATTTCAATCACTGCTTATGTGAAAATGCTTTTCTTTAATATCTGATGAGTAAATAAAAAAAAATATCACCATTTTTCCATAAGTTATTGCCTCAATCTTTAGAGGTTAATCACTGTCGCGACTGACTCTCGGTCGTACTTAGAACATCTTTTGTCTTAACTCCTAATTGCCCTGAACAATTTCGACCATTACTGGTTCGATCCATACTTTCTCGTGGTTTAACACGTGCCCACCTGGCATTATTATA